>NC_062560.1:119868427-120180776 GCF_016906955.1 Phacochoerus africanus | reverse complement strand
TAAATATTCTCAAGAAACAATGGTTGCCGTCCTTTCCAATGAAGGACAAGTGGAGGCTGTTGACATTGATTCAGACGTCATATCCAGTTTCTACACCACTGATTCTTGGCCCTGGCTGCATTTTTCAGTATCTTGAGAGCTTTTAAAAAATACTGATGGCTGCGCCCCAACACAGGCTAATTGAAATCTAGATTCTGGGGGCTGAGTCTGAGGCACATGCATTTCAAAAAACTACGTATTTTTCTGTTGTAGCAAGCAATAAAACAATCAAGGAACAGTGCAATTATAAAAAAAAATCACACCATTTTGGCTGACTTATTGCAGTATTCCACTATCACTTTTTTAATGGTAGAGAAATAAAGGGCTAAATAAATATATAGTTGTTGTCATGGCTAAAAGTGCAAATTTTAGATGTCTTAATGAGCACAAAGTCACCAAATTGCTTATGTTCCATTTAGAAAGGGGGAAGGGCAGGAATGAGAATTTACCAACTTGTTTTTTGCTATGAATCTGGTAGCATAGATAATGAAAACAAAATTAAACACATTTCCTGATCTTGGGTCTAGTAGAGAAAGAAATACACATAAATTTCACTACCACTTCGTGTTTGCTGTACCAAAATCTTCTGAAGTATTGGTGAACACAAAGCAGGTTGATTAACTGTCATGGGAAAGGGACATGCTAGGGAAGTCTTCAATGATATTCAGAGTCTTGCAGAATGAGTTTTACATGGCCATTCTAGCACACAAGACAGAAAATTGAAAAGCAAGGAATCAAGAGCCTGGTGTGACAGGTGACACTTTAGATAGCTCAGTGAGCTTCAGTGTAGGGTATATATGTAGGGGAGCAGGTTGAGGGTACATTTGGAAAGGAAGTCAGATTGTGAAAGGTCTTGTTTGCCAAGCTAAGGAAGATGCACCTAATCTTGTAAACGATGGATTGGCAAGAGAATGCAAACAGAAGTTTGTAAGCTAGAGGGTAAACTGATCAGATTCCATTAGGAAGATCACTTCCGAGGAACTCTGTAAGATATGAGAGAGGAAGCCTCAGCCTACACAGGTCTCTACTGCAATAGCTATTTCCTGCTTAGGGCAGAATCAAAAGGTTTTTCTGCCTGTGATGGGGAAAGAATGTGAATATAAATATTTAAATCAGTAACATCTGTACTTTACGCGTTCATCACAAAAGTAAAAACCAATGATCGGAAAGGCAGGCATACCAAGTTTCTTACCTTTGCAGGACTGCTAATTGGCTTTCAGTGTTTTGAGGAGTATATTCTCATCTTCTGAGGTGCCTCCCAGCAGCGCTGCAACTGCACTAAGCGTTCTCAGCCCCCTCTGCCTTTGTTTTCTCTATGGATTGGCAAGGAGCCTCTTAAACCCAGAGGTCCTGTTCAAGGACAGTGCATTGTGAGGGGTTAACTCTACAGTGCCATATGAAACAGTTCCACCTGTGACCCAGTCAATCAGGTGGTAATGGTGCTTTGTTGATTTCTATGTCAAGGCAAAGCCTTTACAGAGCTGCTCTATAAGAGGATGTGAGAGGCAACTGTGTGCACGACATCAATAAACCAAATGATGAATTTCAGAACACGTGTACTTTGCTGCCTTTATGGGAAGTAATTTGGATAATTGTGACAATTATGTAACTAAGTATGTCATCTAAAAAGTACACTAATTTTATAATTGTCAAGCTAACCACTGGAGACATAAAGACGAAACCACTTCTAATTACCTTTATACAATAATGGCAGGAATGATATTCTGTGAAAGAAAGCTATCTCACAGTGTCAGTCTCAGTGGCTGGTTCCTTACCTAGCGACAAGGAGTGTATAAACAATTACATCTTGCAATTAGGATCTATGTGAAGCCTTAAACTCAGTTTTCTTAATAACACGCTTCAGTTATGGATACTTTTTTTTTTGAAAGAATAAACTTTATTTTTTTGTATTCTCTTTGATAATTATTAGAATATATATATGTATGTGTAGTTGATTTGCAATGTTTTTTTAATTTCAGGTATACAGCACAGTGCTTCAGTTATACATATATATGTATATATTCTTTTCAGATTTTTTCTAAGTTATTACAACATATTGAGTAAGGTTACCTGTGCTATACCATATGTCCTTGTTATCTATTTTATATATAGCAGTGTGCATATATTAATCTCAAACTCCTAATTTATCCCTCCTCTTCATCCCTTTTGATAACCATGTTTCTTTTCTATGTCTGTGAATCTTTTTTTGTTTCTTAAATTTGTTCTTTTGTGTCACTTTTATTGGATTCCACATATAAGTGATGTACAGTATTTGTCTTTCTCTGTATAATTGACTTCACATAGTATGATAATGTCTAGGTCCATCCATGCTACTGCAAATGGCATTATTCTTTTTAGTGGCCGAGTAATACTCCATTGTATATACATACTACATCTTCTTTGTGGAACTTTTCTCAAATATATGCCTAAGCATTTATGAATAAAAATTAGTGTCTCAATGTTTTGCAGTGAAAGCTTGGCCTAGTATATATAGGCAAATATTATAGTACTTCACTCATATATCATCTTCTGAGGAAAAAGACCAAAAAAATATATTGTGGGAGTTCCTGTTGTGGCTCAGCAGTGACAAAACTGACTAGTACCTGTTAGGTTGCAGGTTCGATCCTTGACTCTGCTCAGTGGGTTAAGGATCCAGCATTTCCATGAGCTATGGTGTAGGTTGCAGATGTGGCTCGGACCTAGCATTGCTGTGGCTATGACCCCTAGCCTGGGAACTTCCATATGTTGCCAGTATGGGCCTAAAAGCATATATGTGTGTGGCAATGAATTAGTTCAGTGGGAAGAGCAGGGTTCTAAACACAAATTTGGGGCAGGTTGTGTGACCTTTAAAAGTGTCTCCCTTCTCTGTTTAGATGTATCCTCCTCAGTACAAAGTGCAGGAGTTGGAGTAGGTAGTTTCTAAGGTAGAATCTAACCTCACCCCCACAATCCCTCATTTTGCAAATGAGGAAGAGTGAAAGGAGTTCATCCTGAGTTAATTGTGGCTCTAGGATTCCCATACACACACAAACACACACAATTTTGTGGGCATATGCACTTTCACGGGGAGAAAGCTTTTCTCTGACACACTCAGATCCTTAACCCTTTTAGGAACCACTGACCGAAGGCTCTTTTAGCTCTAAGGTCTAAATATATAAAAAATCCAAAAAAGATCTGCAGGTGGCTCTATGTGGAAGACTGATTATAAGTTGGTTCTATCATTACACATACAATTATTCAAGAATACAGTCCCATCACACACACACCCCTTCCAAATTTACCAGACTTCATAAATCATTTTCCAGATACACATCATGAAGAGCCACATAATAATGAGTTCCTTCTGAGTAAATTCCCAATGAGCTCTAATACAAGTCTACTCTATACTAAAGTGAAAAGAGAAATAGCTTTGGAAATGAAAGCCTGAGTTCCACTTTCAATTCTGCTGCTACCTAGCTTTGTGACCTTGAGCAATGCACTTGGCATCTTTTGGCCTCAGTGTCCTCCTTAGTAAAGTGAGAATTATATGGTGATGGCAAAAATTTTTAGCTCTACTCTTGCCTCACAGCTTTATGGTACAACTGTGTTGTAGCAAAGACTCACTGGTAACCCAGAACTAGAGATGTTATAATATCTGGCAACCTGGTCTGTTCTCCTACATTTCGTTACAATCTTTGTTATACACCCAGGGGAGATGATAGCTGAAATATAAAATACCATGTGTCAAAATCAAGAAATCTTGACATACTGTGTAAGGAAGTGAATTTAACATATTTCTGAACTCACATGTTAAACCTTCAAAAAAACAGCCAGTCTATAGGCCCATTGTTTTATTGCTATCAGCAGACATTTGAATACAAATAATGCATCAGACTTATTCATAAGAAACACGGTAAACATGAATTGATGTTTAATTAAATTTTGTGTCAATGAAGTTGCTCACGAATTGAGGCAATGTACAGCAACAATTTTCTAAGATGTTCAATGTGCCAGTAAGATATATCAGGAAGAATGCATATGGGTACCCTATTTTCAACTAAGAAAAACTGTACAGTGCTCATGAATTGGTGTTTCCATTTGCAGTTAGTCATGCTAATTTTGCACAAGTTAGATGCAATGCAAACTTGGGCAGGTGGCAATCAATAATGCAAACTCTGTTGACCCTTGAGCTGATAATAAATGTTTTACAGCCAATTTGGAGTGATCTGGCTATTTGCAAACAGTTTTGTTACACCGGAAATGGACTGATTTCTGCATGTGCTTTAACATAGATACTTTTTACCTTGAAGGCTTTGGTGCCTGTGTGTAAATCTCTGTGATGGCATTTTAGGACAGATGTAACTTCTCTCTTCCTTTTACCCTCATGGCAACCTGACCTTCAAAAGAAATGATTCCCCAACACTCTTGGTAAATGTCTACTTCTATGTGGGCCTCCACAGTACTTCCTTGCCAAGTTCTCAGTATGTGTTTTTGGAATTGATCAGTGAAAGAAGATCACTTTATAGAAACTGTTTTAATTACTCACTAGATTGTGTATTTCCTATGAGTGGAATAGTGTTTCAGTCATAACTTCAATACTTCAGAGTGAAATAATTTGAAAATCAGTGTGAAGCTTCAGTCCATTCTCAGAAATATGGTAGAGAAGGAGGGGAAGCCAAGGCATCCCCTGAAATCCATCCACTAAGGAGGGCTGGAATTTGAGGAGACTGAAGCAATTAGGCCAGCAGTGTTGCTGAGCAAGACAGTCCAAGAGTCTGAGCCCTGGATTCAAGCTCAGCCCTCTTTCCTGGACCATCGTGCCATAGTGTTAGGTACTGGGGAGGGGGTGTCAATGAAGCTACACTGGGACCTAAGGGCACAAAGGTATCAGAGGTCTACTTCTGGAGGCCCTGGTCCCACATTTAAAGAGGATTTATGCTCAGCCTTCTTCCAACAAGCTGTAGAGGCAAGGCTGCCACTGTATATCCCAATTCAGTCATATTGATTGAGAGACTGAGTTTATACTCAGCTGATGAGTGGGAGGGTCATTGTTTATCCAACTGTGAAGAGCTAATGAAGGCAGGGATTTGGCTGCTGGTACAATGCCTAGTGATGTCCCTTTCTATTTGCATATTGCCTTACCGGTTGCTTTTTGTTGGTGGTGGTGGTGATTTGTTTTTGTTTTTTTGACTGTGCCTGTGGCATGCAGAAGTTCCCGGGCCAGGGATCGAACCCACACCAGAGTAGCAACCCAAGCTGCTGCAGGGACAATGCTGGATCCTTAACCCACTGAGCCAATAGGGAACTCCCACATATTGCCTTACTCTTTATAAGGTGTCTTCATACTGTGACCTGAGTGATAAACACAATGTAGATGTTCAAAATTACCTGTGGAATTAAACTGTATTGAATGTCTGGATGAATAAAAATTTGCAGATTTTCAAAATATTCTAATCCCATTTGATTCAGAGTCTCTTGTTTGACTGGAAACCATGTGTGGACCACACCAGAGGCAGAGAGACAAACGTCTTATAAACATCCTTTATTTTTCATAAGCAACCTTTATTGCGCCCCTCATGTTTGGAGAGAACTGTGATTGAGGATTCAGAGATGAAAACATCCTGGTCCCTGCCCTCAGTTATCAGTGGACCAGTGAGGGAAGCAAATACTTTTTTGAAAGGTAACCATTATATAACATGATCAGTAAACTAAAAATTAATTCATTAAACACTGTTTCCAGGGAGCTCCTGTTGTGCCACAGCAGAAACGAATCCGACTAGGAATCATGAGGTTGTGGGTTCGATCCCTTGCCTTGCTCAGCAGGTTAAGGGTCCAGCGTTGCCATGAGCTGTGGTGTAGATTGCAGACAGATCTGGCGTTGCTATGGCTGTGGTGTAGGCCAGCAGCAACAGCTCCAATTAGACCCCTAGCCTGGGAACCTCCATATGCCGCAAGTGCAGCCCTAAAAAAGACAAAAAGAAAAAAGAAAAAAACCACTGTTTCCAAGATGGTTAAGCTCAAAGAGACATGGCCTGAAAGTAGTTTGCCTTGATGCACTATCCTAAATGCAAAGTTCCATGAAGGTTGGTACTTTGCTCTCTCTGTCTGTCCCAGGGACATGCTAAATATAGTGGACATTTGAAGAAGCAAAAAAAAAAAGCATGGTGACTACATTTTTTTCCAAGAAAACTCTTTATTAAATGTAATGTCATGTTAAGTCATATCTGTACTATAATGATGATATAGCATAATGATTAAGCATGCAGACAGAGGAGTCAAATTGCCTGATTAAACTCTTACTTCCTAGTGTTATGACCTTGGGCAGGATACTTAATGGCCTCGTGGAAGGAAGTCGATTTAACATGTTTCTGAACTCTGTTACCTCATTTGTAAAAATGGGACCATAGTAGTAATTACCTATCTCATAGGGGTGTTGTGAAGATTAAATGAGTCAAAACATGGAAGGTTTATATGGTAAAGGCCCAATAAATGTCAGTTCTTTGTACTATATGTATAATATTGAATATACATGCTCACAGGAACTAAAAGGGGATTTTGACCAATGGAAAATTATGGCTTATTGGGGAGGTGGAATGATGCATGAATTTATTCTTTGATTTCAAATCCATCAATAGCATCACTGCATAGTTTAAAATTGTTTTAAAACACTCATAACATTTAGGACTCTTGGGATCACACATCTCACTTGTTCTATTAGAAATGATGAACCAAACCCCATCAAACTCATGTATATGTACATCCACTAAGTTCCTGTTCTAACCCCGACAGAAAACTATTTCAGGGCAACATTCAAGGTCACTCAAACTCTAACCCTCTTCTTTCTCACCTCCCAAATGCTTATATAAGATTGATGCAGCACAATAAGAAGGTGACTACAGGGATATATAAATTAAGTTCCTGCCCATATGTATGCATTTAATAATGATGTACTTTGGGAATGTTCTGGGAGTGCTGATTAAAATTGATTGAAAATCACCTTAAAAATACACACCATTGCATCCTGCCTTTGGTATGCTGACTTATGGGTTGCAGTTATTTTTTTCTAGCTTGCACGAATTGCTAATTTGAATTCTGACACTTAAGGCTTGGAAGTCATGTTCCTCCCAGGGCAAATGTGTTTCCTTGGAGCCCAATTTTCTGTTTATAGGGTATGAAGCCTGATCTGGACCACAGTCCTTTGTAAATAAGCATGTTCTCGGTATGAAGCTCCAGTAGCTCAAGCTTTCAATTTTATAGATTAGTATTTTGTACACTGTATAATATTTACATAACCTCACTATCATTTCAAAAATTTATCCCTTAAGGAAAAAAGAAACAGCATAAAAAGTCCCCATATAATAAAAACAAAAATTAGCTATCTATACATGTGGCAGATAAATCTATGGGTCAAAGTGTGATTCATTAAAAACATAATTCCTTCTTTAGGGTTATTAACACAGTTTATTTACTTATAATCAATTGCCCTATAATCTCTATTTCCAGTTTGCTTTTCTACAAATGACTAAGACTTTCTGTCCTGAGCTTGGTAGCTCCTGGCATAATCCTAAACTCTGATTCTGGGACTTTAAATTCAGTTAGCTGCTACCAAAACTGAAAAGATAAAATCTTGGTAAGCTCCAGTTAATTAAGCTCCCTACTGATAACTCCAGTCTTTGTCACCTGAAATTTGAAGGGCCCTGTACCAAGCATCTCATGACAATTAGTTTCTACGAGAAGAGCCCATTTACCCCCCATTTGTCCCTTTCTGTAGCAGCAGGAGAGCTTTCTGATAACCCAGGCAGTCACAGATATTTCTGCTGCCAACAGTAAGAAAAGTAATTGCAGATACATCCATCAGTTTCATTTATGGAATGGCAAGCACCGCTGAAGTTTAACTATACAAGCACCTTTAAAGTGGACACTTGGTGATAAACAGCTATTAGGCTTGGGCTCAGGAAAAGATCCATGCTGTGAAAAACACATACCTGCTGTAGCAAGCAGTCTTCTTGAAAAAGCCTTTTATGTTAGTAAAATATATAATTTGTGTATAGGAAATTCTGTATGTCACAATCTCATCTTCAGATAAAACCAGGTATAAGTACTGTCTTAGTACTCAGAATCAACTGCTTAATCTGCGGTATTTTATGAGCTTTATTCACAAAATGTTTAGATTCCCTACAGCGACATGTGATTTTACTTACGCAAACATAAAATGAATTTCTAATGTGCGTTTCATAACAGAGAGAGGGAGAGACAGAGGCACAGAGAAAGAGAAGAAAGGAGAACAAACTCTATTTTGCTGGGAAGACAAAACTGAAATCCAACAAGAATAGTTTCTGAGCTTTTGGCATGGGGGAATAAATACCACATTTCATCTCTGAATTTTGTGTGTGGATGTGTGATAAGCATTAAATTTCAGTCATGGAAGGAAATTGCTTGGGAAAGTTTTGTAATCCAGCTTTACAAGATACCAACATATTTTCTATACGCAATATAGAAAAAAAAACAACAGACTGCATTATATATGCTGTATTTCCTTCCAGGACATCTTGATGTTATCTTAAGATAAATAAGTAATATTTAATAGGAAGTTTACAAGGTCCTTAGAAAATCTGAACACCATCACATTTCATTGAAACTTAATCCACCATCATAGATATATGTATAACATAAACCTGTTAGGGTGGCAACTTGGCAGAGGGTATGAAAGAGAACTCCTAATTTTCTTTATTATCGGCCTTCATTTTAATTGTTAGAATGATTTGCTTTTTTAAGAAAATCCCTTCCTTGTGACTCTAATGCACAAACCCTTATGCAGATAATAACACACGGTGGCACCTGCACATTTTCTCCTCTTTTAAGTGCTCAACTACCAATTCTTTGTCCAAAAGAAAAATGCTACATTGCTTAATGGTATTTCTTCTGAAATAAAAAGAAAGCAACTTTACTTGGAAATGTTTCAAATTTGAATAGTAGTGTAAAATTACAACCTTCTCATCTGGGCTCTCTCTAGAATAAAGTCTCCTAGGTAACTGAGTTAAGTCATAATATCCGAGTCATAAAAGCATTGATGCACTAATTTCTTTCATTAGGGTAAAGTCAACTGGAAATGGTTATAACAATGGTTATGATTTACTTAATGTGGGGAAAACTATAGATCTATAGCTAAATCTGCTACTTATAGGCTTCTAAATCATCTGGCTTGAAGCATGACCAGTCCAATTTTCCATTCACTTAATCTAATTTTACTGTTGTGAAAACAATGGAGGTTTGTTCAAATTTTGAATGCCCCAGATTTATATACAGATCATTTTTCATCTCTGCATTTTCTAGACTGAGAAGGTCAAATTGCTTAAGGTTCTTCTGAAAACCAACAATGCAAATGTCATGTACCAAGTTTTTTTAAAAATGTGTTTTCTGTAATTGAAATGAAAAAGATAATTTAATTCATTGAAAACCAAGGTTATTTGTCACAGTTCTAATTGGAGGTTAGACCATGACTCTAAAATGTGACAACACTGTGTTATCATAAATGTCCTTAATATGTATATGTGATCAAATGGTGACATTAAAACACATTGTTAAAAGGACTCCATCATACCTCAAGGGCTTCCTTGAAAAATATTTTCACAGGGTAAACATATGAAATCAAACTGCTTCATTTAGATGAATGTCTCCAAGTTGACTTCAAGTAAAGTTAGTTGCAAGTCATAGGAACATGAGTTTTTAAAAAGTTAACTTCATCTGTAGACATTAATTCTAGTTGAATTTGGAAATGTTCAAAGTTCCTAAGACTGACCTTTTTTTTTTTTCTTTTTTAAACAATTTTTTTATTATGGTTGATTTATAATGTTCTGTCAATTTCTGCTGTATAGCATGGTGGACCAGTTATACATGTACATATATATATATATTCATTCTGATATATTCTTTTTTTTTGATTTTTCAATTTGTTCAGCTCTTTATTGTTAGGATAGAGTGATAATGCTGGACCAGAAACTGGAAATGTCTGGGATATTCTGCCAGAAAATGGAAGTGTCTGGGATTTTTGAGTTCTAAACTACTACTTCTTTTTTTTTTAATTCATTCTATTATTTTTTAATAGTTATTTCCCCAATACAATTTTTTTCTACTGTACAGCATGGTGACCCAGTTACATATACATATACACATTCTATTTTCGCACACCATCATGCTCCATCATAAGTGACTAGGCATAGTTCCCAGTGCTACACAGCAGGATTTCATTGCTAATACATTCTAAATTCAATAGTTTCTATTAACCCCAAGCTCCCCAACCACCCCACTCCCTCCCCCTCCCCCTTGGCAACCACAAGGCTGTTCTCCAAGTCCATGATTTTCTTTTCTGTGGAAAGGTTCATTTGTGCCATATATTAGATTCCAGATAGAAGTGATATCATATGGTTTTTACCTTTCTCTTTCTGACTTAGTATGAGAGTCTTCAGTTAGTATGAGAGTCTCTAGTTCCATCCATGTTGTTGCAAATGGCATTATTTTATTTTTTATGGCTAAGTAGTATTTCATTGTATATATATACCACATTATATTAATCCATTCAGCTGTCAATGGACATTTAGGTTGTTTCCATGTCTTGGCTATTGTGAATAGTGATGCAATGAACATGCAGGTGCATGTGTCTTTTTCAAGGAAAGTTTTGTCTGGATATACGCCCAAGAGTGGGACTGCTGGGTCATATGGTAGTTCTATGTATACTTTTCTAAGGTACCTTGATGCCGTTCTCCATTGGTTGTACCAGCTTACATTCCCACCAAAGTGCAGGAGGGTTCCCTTTTCGCAACACCCCCTCCAGCATGTTATTTGTGGACTTAACTAATGATGGCCATTCTGACTGGTGTGAGGTAGTACCTCATAGCAGCTTTGATGTATATTTCTCTAATAATCAGGGATGTTGAGCATTTTTTCATGTGCTTCTTGGCTATCTGTACATCTTCCTTGGAGAAATGTCTCTTCAGGTCTTTTGGCCATTTTTCAATTGGGTTGTTGGCTTTTTTGCTGTTGAGTTGTATAAGTACTCAACCCAAAAACTACTTGAACTGATCAATAAATTCAGCAAAGTAGCAGGATATAAGATTAATATTCAGAAATCAGTCACATTTCTCTATACTAATGATGAAATATTAGAAAAGGAATACAAAAATACAATACCTTTTAAAATTGCACCCCCAAAAATTAATTACCTGGGAATACACTTGACCAAGGTGGTAAAGGACTTATATGCCAAGAACTATAAAACATTCATCAAGGAAATTAAAGAAGATGTAAAGAAATGGAAAGCTAGTCCATGCTCCTGGGTTGGAAAAATTAATATTGTAAAAATGGCCATACTACCCAAAGCAATCTACAGATTCAATGCAATCCAAATTGCCCATGACATTTTTCACAGAACTAGAACAAACAATCCAAAAATTTATATGAAACCACGAAAGACCCAGAATCACCAAAGCAATCCTGAGAAACAAAAACCAAGCAGGGGGCATAACTCTCCCAGACTTCAAGCAATATTACAAAGCCACAGTCATCAAGACAGTGTGGTACTGGTACCAAAACAGACATAAAGACCAATGGAACAGAATAGAGAACCCAAAATAAACCCAGACACCTGTAGTCAATTAATCTTTGACAAAGGAGGCAAGAACATCAAATGGGAAAAAGACAGTCTTTTCAGCAAGTATTGCTGGGAAGCCTGGACAGCTGCATGCAAATCAATGAAACTGGAATATACCCTCATACCATGCACAGAAATAAACTCAAAATGGCTTAAAGACTTAAAATGTAAGAAAAGACACCACCAAACTCCTGGAAGAGAACACAGGCAAAACATTGTCTGACATCCACCTTACAAATGTTTTCTCAGGTCAGTCTCCCAAAGCAACAGAAATAAAAGCAAAAATAAACCAATGGGACCTAATCAAACTGACAAGCTTTTGCACAGCAAAGGAAACCAAAAAGAAAGCAAAAAGACAACTTACAGAATGGAAGAAAATACTTTCAAATGATATGACTGACAAGGGCTTAATCTCTAGAATATATAAGACTGACCCTTTATATTTTTCAGTCTGTTGCATTTCAAGAGAAAGAAATTAAAGAGTTTCCTGGTGGTTCAGTGGATTAAAGATCTGGCATTGTCACTGCTGCAGTGTGGGTTCCATTCCTGATCTAGGAAACTTCCACATGCCACAGGTGTGGCCAAAGAAAAATAAACAAATAAAATATGGAAATGTCTTTAAAACAAAAAAAGAGGAACTCTAGTAATAAGTCCTCTTAATTTAGTTTCCATATTTAGTTTCATTCCTAAAACCAGATTTCAGCAAATAAACCAAAGACATTACCATTTTCACATTGTTACATTTATTACTCTATTTTGAGCTACACAATAACATGTGAGTTTGGTAGAGAACTAGAATTACAGTCATTTATAGAAGACACTGAAGCTCAAAAAGTTTAAATGATTTATAGATACACTAAATGAATGTTTTTGATACACAAACCAAAATTCTGTCCGTGAAGCCAGTGTTTTTTTCACTATACTATGACGCCTATTGGAACAAGGACTTAAGGCAATACCGATGTGATTGATCTCAGGTATCTGTGATCCTATTACATGACATCATCATTTTAATAAAAAATTGTGATTAGTACCAGGCAAATGACATAGCTGAGTTAAATTCAAACATACCTAGAAATGACCTTTGAAATGTTGATTCACTATTTGAATCGCATTGTGCCCAACTTGTCACTTTTAACACAATTGCTACACTTTGACATAGGAAATTAGTAGATAAATGGCAATAGATTCCTGACACTATTAATATGAAAATGTGAACAATAATGAAAGTGCTCTCATATTGCTATTACTAAGGTTGTTCTTGAATTTGATTTTTTGAATTTTGTCTCCAGAGATTTATAATCCATCTCTGAGCTGCATACCAAAATCCCAAGACAACATTCAAAAACACAATACTTCTTATTTTTATTTTTTTTTCATTATAGCTGGTTTACAGTGTTCTGTCAATTTTCTACTGTACAGCATGGTGACCCAGTTACACAATACTTCATTGGAAAAAAAAAGACACAATCCACTCTTGTCAGTCTATTCTTTTTCCTTATCAAATTATGACTAGTAGCTACTGTTTCCCATCTTGGAAGATGTTTTACAACAAATTTTGGAGATCATTTTGCTGGCGATGTTTTAGTTGAGTTTAGTATAAAAATCCATTCAACAGATATTTGAAAAAGGTAGCACAGACATGGTTATTCCCTTGAATTGTCCATGGCGATAGCATCCGTAAGTGGACATGTGATTGTATTTGTTTTCTATTGCTGCTATAATAAATTACCACAAACACTGGTTTTAACAGTATAAATGTATTATCTTACCATTCTGCAGGTCAGAGGTCCAACATGGGTTGTCTACATTCTTTAGCTCAAGGAGGACTTTCTCCATCATCAAAAGCAGCAACTTTTCACTTCTCTCACCATTTTTCTGTAGTCACATCTTCCTCTGACCACAAACTGAAAAGGTTCTCTACTTTTAAGCAGTCATATGATTCAATTGGATCCACCTGGATAGCTCAGGATACTCTCCCCATCACAAGTTCCTTAACTTTAATTCCATCTCCGCAAATCTTTTTCCCGATGTAAGATAATATATCCCCATGTCCTGGGGATTGGGATATATAGGCAATGTGGGAACATTTTAGTATTCCTATCTATCACAGTGGTAAAGATAAAATTAGAAGTTGGGATGTTTGATGCTCAGCAGAGTACTATTGTCACAGGAGACATTTAATAATAAATAAATGTAATAAGTAAATTAAGGAAAAGTAGTCCTAGGAATCCTAGAGGCACAATAGGGTTAAGGTGAATGTAACACAGTGATTGGTTTCAGAATGAGGATGATTATTTTATATTTAATTATCATTCAGCTTTTTTTTTTTCTTTTTGCTATTTCTTGGGCCGCTCCCGTGGCATGTGGAGGTTCCCAGGCTAGGGGTCGAATCAGAGCTGTAGCCACCGGCCTACACCAGAGCCACAGCAACTCAGGATCCGAGCCGCGTCTGCAACCTACACCACAGCTCACGGCAACGCCGGATCGTTAACCCACTGAGCAAGGGCAGGGACCAAACCCGCAACCTCATGGTTCCTAGTCGGATTCGTTAACCACTGCGCCACGACGGGAACTCCTCATTCAGCTTTTTAATATGTTGACATAATTTCTCTTTCCTGCATTCAAGCAATGATATTCAATGTCTGACCAAAGGATATACAATTAATAGAAACTTAAATCCAAGGCAGCATGTATTTGACCTGAAAGAAAAACTGCTTTTTTTTTTTTTGCCATGGAATAATTTCTCCTTTTCAAGGAAATGAAGTCAGAGAGGCAAAAACAACAACAGTAATTTTTAAAAATCTGAACAACCAAATTAAGGAGAATTTAGAAGAAGGCATTTTAAAAGTTTAGAGAAAATTGCTATATTTTCTTAAATTTTTGTTTATTAATCTTCACCAACATAGTGATTAGAATGATATTTTAAAATGTTCCTGAGAATCATTTTGTGTAAGGGGGTATTAATTATATTCCTTGTTGACTTTTTATAACAGCTTTATTGAGTATTTGACATAAAATGAACATACTTAAAATGTGCAATTCGATAAGTTTTTATATATACATACACCTGTGAAAACATCACTACAATCAGGATAGTGAAGATATCCATCATGACTAAATTTTTATCATGCCTCTTTGAAATCCCTCCCCACCCAGCCTTCCCAAACCCTCTGCTCCAAGGCAACCATTGATCTGTTTTAGGCACCACAGATTAGTTTGCATCTTCTAGAATTTTATGAAAATGGAGTCAACTGGTGGTCATCTTTTCTTGTCTGGTTTCTTTCACTGAACATAATTATTTTAAGGTTCATCCATGCTATTGATTCTGCTAATACATTCTTAAAATAGAAGCTGATGTCACTAATTTGAGATCTTTTTTCTAACAAAGGCATTTGGTAAGGCAAATTTCCCTATTATCACTAGTATAGCTACATACCATAAGATTTGATAGAATGTATTTTCTTTTTTCTTTTCTTTCTTTTTTGTTTTTGCTACACCTGTGGCATGTATAAGTTCCCAGGCCAGGGACTGAACCTGTGCCACAGCAGTAACCATAGCCATTGCGGTCAGTGACAAGTTAAGCCAGATCCTAACCTATTAGGCCACTAAGGAATTTGCTGTATTTTCATTTTTACTCGATCAAAATATTTTCTAAGTTTGAAATGTCTTGAATCATTAAAATTTACTAAGTTCTCTTTTATAAGTTTTTTTGGTTAATGTTATGTGTACACCTGAAAGGATGTCTATTGTGCTGTTGTTGATTGTTCCGTAAGTGTCCATTAGGTCTATTAGATATAATTTTTTCATACATGTTTTGATTCTAATGAGAAATCTGCTGCCATCCTTAATTAAAATTGTTCTTTTGTATTCTGCCTGCTTCTATAATTTTATGATCAGATTGAGTAACTTCATTGTCATGTGCCATGTTACACTTCTGTTTGTGTTCTTAGGGTTCATTATATTTCCTAGATCTGCAGGTCTAACATTTTCTTCAAATTTTGAAAATTTTTAACCATAATGCCTCAAAATTTCTCAGATTTTTTTTGCCACCTCTCTCCTGCTCCAATCCTTGGGGATGCCAATTATGCATATATTAGGTTTCTTCAACATGTTGCTCTGTTCACTGCTTCTCTGTTTGGTTTTTTAATCTTTTTTATCTCTTATTTTGAATAGTTTCTCTTGCTATGAGTTCAAGTACATTAATCTTTTCTTCCGCAACATCTAATCTCGTGCTAATCCTATCCAGAGTATTTTCATTTCACGTACTGCAATTTTTATCTATATAAATTTGAGTATATTTTTAATAATCTGTGTTTCCATTTAACTTTTGGAACATATGGAATCCAGTATAATAAATGTCCTAAAGTTCTTGTCTGTTAATTCTAGCATTTGTATTCATCCTAGGGTGATTTTGATTGATGAACTTTTTGCATCATAATGGTTCCTATTATCCTGCTTCTTTGCATGTCTGGTGATTTTATATTGGATGCCAGATGTGAATTTTTTATTGGGTGCTGATATTTTTATATTCCCATAAATATTAAGCTTTGCTCTGGGATGCAGTAAAGTTACTTGGAAACAGCTTGATCCTTTCACATCTTGCTTTTAGGATTTTCTAGGTGGGACTAACACTGTGTTTAGTCTATGGTTAATTATTCCCTACTACTGAGGCAGAATCCTTCTGTGTAATCAACAAAACCTCCATAAATTTGGAAGTTTTCCATTTTGGCTTATTGGAACAGGCACTATTTTTGGCCCTGTGTGAACGTCAGGTAATCATCCCTCTTGTTCTTTCTCATGATTTTTTTTTTCCCCTGAGCCAGGGCTAGTCTCTTCATACACATGTTCTGATTAGTAATCTCCAGAGTACTTGATGGAGATTGTCTGCCAATCTCTTGAGTGCTTTCTCTGTACAGCTCTCTCCTTTCTGGTATTCTTTTCTGTGATCACTAGCTGCCTTAATTTTGCCAGATTCTCAATACAATCTACTCAACTTTGTGACTAAAATCCAGCTTCACCTGAGTTTTCCCTTCATGCACTGTCATCTGGGAATTCTTCCTAAGCAGGTAGCTGGCATAGGTGTAGGGCTCACCATCTTTATTGCTCATCTTTCAGTGATCACTACCCTTAATTGTCTGATGTCCAGTGTTTTGTTTGTTTGTTTGGCCGACCCATGGCATGCAGAAGTTCCAGGGCCAGGATTGGAAACCGAGCCACAACAGTGACAACACCAGGTCCCAAACCCACTGAGCCACCAGGGAACTCCATAATGTCCAGTGTCTCAAAAAAACATTGTTTCAGAGATGTTTGTAATTTTCATTGTTGTTGTTGTTTTAGGAAAGAAGGTAAATCCAGTCCCTGATACTCATTCTTATTTGTAAATAGCAATCTCAAATCCCAATAGTGGACTTTTTTTGTGGTTAGTGCTAATTTTGGTCTGCAAATAATGTCAGGTACTCCACATACATGATCTCACTGAATCTTCATACCTACTCCACATAGCAGGCATGATTTTCTTTCTCACTGTTCAGATATGGTAACTGAAGTTCAATGAGATCAAGTGAGCTTGGTCAGTCACACACCCAAGAAGAAGTTGACCTTAGACTTAATTCAGACCTGTCTTAAACTAAAAGCTTTGATCTTAACATTGCTCTTCTCTCATGACCATCAGCCTACCCATAATTTTTTGCGTTATCATTAGTGCAAAGAGAATCATAATCAGTTTTAAGGCATTTAGAAGTGTGATTAATTTTGCTCTAGTGCAAGCTTAAAAGTGCTTATTAAGCCAAGAATAATTATCATACCAGAAATATTGTATCCCTTGGGTTTAGATAAATAAATCTAAATGTCATCTTGTCAAGCCCAAATACCAACAGTTCTGTGTGCAGCTTCCAACAACAGAACCTTTGAAAACTTGTTTTTCTTTAATTGCAAAAGATACAAGATCTGTGGGAGTAACAGAATGTTTAATGTTGAGTGGTGCCAAATGCAGGTAAGACAGCTTGGGAAAAACAAGGACCATTTGAAAGCAGTACCTAGGGCTAAGCAGGAGGAGTGTCATTTTATTCACAAATTTCCCAGAATCACTGTAAAGCTTTATTCCCCCAAATAAAATGCTTTAGATGGAGCTGGCAACTGTCACTAAACAGACTGACCACAAAGTTCTAGTAATGTCAATGAAATAACAAATGGCACCAGGGATTTGAAGAAGTAGGCTGCAGAAGTAGGTTGCCCACAGGCTAAGCAGATACTGGAGAGTTAGCAGTGGAAAAGCAAGATCTATCAGGCCAGTCTGAGGGGTTGGGCCCAAAGCCCTTTTGTAGCTATCCTTCGTGTCTGAACAGCCTAGTAACTATATGAAAGAAAACAAACCACTTAGGTTTACCCAGTTTCATCACTCTGTGCCTGAAAGTGAGAAGAACAGGAAGAAGTCTTTCACCTTCCAGATGATTCTCAACACTTCTCCCAGCACAATCTTTCTAAAACATGAGTCTGACCATGTAGTTTCCCTGACTACAAACATTCACTGTTGCTTTAACAAGCCATACAAGTGTTTCTGTGGTCTGGCGTCTGTTCTTGTCTAATCTCGTATTGTGAACCCCTGCCTCAGATGTAGTCAGCTTTCCGCTGTTCTCTAAATGTGCCATGCTAGTTGCTGCCAACTTGCTTTACATTTCTGCTCTGTGTCTGTTTTAAATGGCCTGCCTCCACTCACCTTCCTAGGAAAATCTTTTCCTTCAAATGATGGCTTAAAAGTCTCCTATTTGGTAAAAATGTTTTTGACTTGCTCAAGTCGATGTTATCACTTCCTCCTTACTCTTTTTTTTTTTTTTAACAAATTTAAAAACAATTTTTTAAGTGGATGTTTTTACATATATGCAGACACTAGCCAAACACACCCCATGAATCCTTCACTTCAGCAGTGACCTATATCCTGGGCCTGCCAACTTCCTCCTTATTTCTAACACTGCACCTAGCCATTACCTCAGTGATTGCATTCATCACACTGTATCACATATATGTATGTTCATGCCCATCTCATCTATTACACTGTTAGCTTCTGGTGGCAAAGAGTATGTCCTTCACCATGTTGGAAAGGACTAATGATAGATGAGTAGGTATCCCAGTCAGAAGGATAAAAAGAAATAGAAGATAGAAATAATGGATTAACTAGAAAAGGCTATTCTTTTTTAAAAAAAAAAAAAGTTTTGGCTAATATTACAAATGTTTTTAAATGGAGGGGTACTAAGTCAACCATTAAGGAAAAAATATCAGCACTCATCCAATTCATCAAGACCTGTCTATACTGTTAGCTTGGTGGGAACATTACTTTGACTTTTCATCAATGACGCTGATTATTTTTCATTTTTATTTTATCTTATTTTATTTGTTGTTAGTAAGCACATTTATACCTACATTGGAAGTATGTAGTAAGAAACTGCAGAGAACATTTAATTAAAAAATAGTATATACAGAGTCATTCTCTCTCTTTTTTTTTTAATTGTTTTTTGAAAACACCGATGGCATATGGAAGTTCCTGGACCAAGGATCAAATCCAAGCTGCAGCTGTGATATGCCAGATCTTTAACCCGCTGCAACACAGCAGGAACTCCAGAGACATCCTTAAATAAATAAAAAAATACATCCCAGGGATGTTAACTAACCTGCCTAAAATAATATAGTGAATTGACAGGGCAGTGGGAATGTGGAAATAAGAACTCAGGCCTTCTGATTTCTAGTCAGGGATACATTTTACCATCTGTAGGATGGTATACTTTCTACTTTACACAGGATGATATACTTGGTATACCCAAAACACATTTTTACCAATTATTATTAAAGGCTATTAAAATACTCTTCACTTTTATAAATTCATACCTATATGAGACCAGATTATCTTTCATGTTCCTCAACCAAAACAACATATTGCAAATGAGTGTGTTCAGTTGTTTCAATGAGAATTTCACTTTTCTCAAAAATTTTTGTTTTGCAAAATAGTTATTTCTCATGAAATGTTATTTATGTAAAAGCGTAATGGATTTACTATTATTTCTAAAAGAACTACTGCTGATCTAGAATTAGCAAATAGTGATATGAGTAAACTCTTTTTCCATCCCTTTCATTTCCCAACGGGTTTCTTCTCTTAAAGTCATTGTTTATATTAATTTTTTTGTACTTTTATATCATAAGCTATGATCCATACATAATATTGTTTTTGTGTTTAAAAGTTTATGTAAATGGAACTACACTGTGTCCATTTCTACTTTACTTTTTCCACTAAGTATTATGTTAATCTAAATGTTTTCATTTGACAGGGTTTTTTTTTTTTTTCTGCTCTTAGAATTTCAATATTTGAATTGACCATCATTTGTTTATCTAGTCCCATATTAATTTATATGTAGAGGTGAAATAGCAGATCATAGGGTATCTGGGTATAGGTATCTTCAACTTGACAAGATATGGCCAAGTCTCCCTCCAACATGCTTATGACAATCTAGACGCCAACTTAACGGCAGATGAGGAATTATGTTTTATCAGTCCCTTACCAAAAATTAGTATAATCAGATATTTTGATTTTTGCTAATCTAATGGAGTGAAACTGCACTATTTATTTTTGTTTTAATGAGCATTCTCTTGGTAAGCAATAAGTTCATGCATCTTTGCATATGATAATTGATTAAAATTTCTTTATGAATCAACTCGATGTAGTTTGCTCTTTTTGTTCTTGTAGACGAATTTATTCATTCAACCAAATTTATTGAGTGTCTACTGTTTGCCAAGCTCTGTATTGGGTACCAGGGATCTAGCAGTAAACAAAACAGACAAAACTCTGCCCTCATGGAGCTTATATTCTAGTATAGGGGCTATTTAAATATTCCATATACAAATACCAGTTATTATATTTCAAACATCTTTTCCATGTTTCTCGCTTGTGAGCTTTTGTTACACAGAAGTTTTAAATGTTACTACAGTTGAAATTATCAACATTGTATATTATGATTTGTGCTTTTTGGATTTTATTTAAGGAATTCTTCCTTACTCTCCAATTTTGAGGTATTTGCTTATATTTCATGCAATTTTTTTAACTTCTGCATTTCACATTTTATGATGTATAAATTAAGGCTTGAATTATATATCCTTTTATGTGCATAAATAAATATTTCAGTATTATTTTTTGTTGTTTTTTTTTTGTTTGTTTTGTCTTTTCTGGGACCATTCCTGTGGCATATGGAGGTTCCCAGTCTAGGGGTCTGATCGGAGCTGTAGCGTCCGGCCTACGCCACAGTGACAGCCAGAACAACGCGGGATCCAAGCCATGTCTGCAACCTACAGCACAGCTCATGGCAACACCGGATCCTTAACCCACTGAGTGAAGCCAGGGATCAAACCTGCAATCTCATGGTTGCTAATCAGATTCATTCACCACTGAGCCACAACAGGAACTCCAATTTCAATATTATGTTTGAAGGATCGCTTCCATCACCATTGATTTGTAGTGTCATTTCTATAATATATCAAGTTTCTACATATAAATAAATGGTCTTTAGTGTTCCCATTGTGGCTCAGCAGCTTAGGAACCCGACATAGTGTCCCTGAGGATGCAGTTGGATGCCTGGCCTCGCTCAGTGGGTTAAGGATCCTCTGTCACCGTGACCTGCAGCATAGGTTGCAGATGTGGTTTCAATTCGATCTCTAGCCTGGGAACTTCCATATATCACAGGCGTGGCCCTAAAAAGAAGAAAAAAGTGAAAAAAATAATAAATGGCCTTTTTTTCCTGGGTCCTCTGTTCTGCCTTCTCAATACCTAGCATCACACCAGGTAGCACAGATTTCCATAATTCATAATTGTGAAAAACAAATAATAAAGGATTATTATTTTAATTCTAAAAAATATTCAGAGTTGCATGAAGAGATATATGTATGAGGATGTTTGTCACACCATTTTTAATAATGGAAAAATAAAGCTTTTACATGACGAAGGTACCCAACATTGAAAGACTGATTAAAAAATGGAAACCAGGAGTTCCATTGTGGCTCAGCAGCTTAAGACACTGACATAGTATCCGTGAGGAAGCAGGTTGGATCCCTGTCCTCATTCAGGGGGTTAAAGATCTGGCGATGCTGCAAACCTGGCGTAGGTTGCAGATGCAGCTTGAATCTGGCATTGCAGTGACGATGGCATAGGCCAGCCGCTGTAGCTCCAATTCGACCCCTGCCTGGGAACTTCCATATGCTGCAGTGTGGCTGTACAAAGAAAAAGAAAAAAAGGAAACCATATTTAGACCATGAAATAATGTGCCCTTTTTGAAACCTAGCCTGACAAACGTAAACTTACTGAACTGGTGATATATTCACAACTTAGGAATAGGGAGGGGAAAGAAGTCAGGTTACAACAATTAGATGACATTTTATTCAAAAAAGTCATAACATACGCAGAGAAAAACATTTTAAATGACAAACATGACATTGGTAAAAGATGGCTATTTCACTGAAATGGGATATTTTTCTTTTTTTCCGTATTTATATTTTCTCATTATTTAAAATATTTTCCTAAACAATCTTTAAATAATTCCATTAATCTCCATTTCTTTTTTTTCTTTTTTTTTTTTTTGCCATTTCTTGGGCCGCTCCCACGGCATATGGAGGTTCCCAGGCTAGGGGTCGAATTGGAGCCGTAGCCACCAGCCTACGCCACAGCCACAGCAACGCAGGATCTGAGCCACGTCTGCAACCTACACCACAGCTCACGGCAACGCCGGATCGTTAACCCACTGAGCAAGGGCAGGGACCGAACCCGCAACCTCATGGTTCCTCGTCGGATTTGTTAACCACTGCGCCACGACGGGAACTCCTCCATTTCCTTTTAATAACCTAAAGGGTGGATATATTATTTAACAGTTAACAAACTCCACCGGGGGAGAGACCACATAGTAGAAAGAACATTTGCTCTGAGGCCACGCAGACTCTAGTTCAACTTTTGTTCTCGGTATCTTCAGGTCATGTGTTCATAGGCTGTCTTTGAACCTTAATTTCTGCAACTTTAAAATTGGAATAATCCATGAAATTATTGTGTGGGATTGTTAGGCTGCACCCTGCCTGTGTTTGCACAGCTTCAAGACTCAAGAAAGATCTTGGAGTTAGTGCCAGAGACATTAGTGATTTAATGGACATTAGTGATTTAATTTACCCTTCTGAAGCCAGGTCCTGGAGTGACACCCCATGGAGTGCAGCAGACAGCAACCAGGACACGGCTGCAGGCTTCACTCAGGGGGAGGGGAAACTGCCAGTTATAGGGGAAACTGATTTCAGGTGGAATTGACTACATCAGTTACCAGGGAACCCAGCAGAGGGGCAGGCCCTCATTGCCCCTTTGATGAGAACCAGCACTAGCTGGGGCCTGGGGCAAGCATGTAGGAAGGTCAGTCCTGTGAGGGGAATGTGGGTGAAGCAGGCAGTGGTTGAGCAGAGGATGTACAGACAGCAGGAGGACGGCCATCTTGGGTGGCTTACACCCAAGATGAATATAGGAACATATTAAATAGTGTATATATATCAGCACAGTGCCTGGCATATTAAAAAATGGTGAGACATGGTAGTTATTGTTATTAATAATATGCAGTACTCAAATCATACTGCAGAATCCATCAGGCAGAGGGCACGAGTGAACGACAATGGGTCTCACGGAATGGAAATGGCAATACAGCATAGGAGAAGGTTCCTGTCAGAGGGATAGAGGTGCTGTCTTAGACCATGTTTCCAACAGAATTATTCCCCAAAACATCGAAGTAGAATGTCAGTTCTGACAGAGACTTTCTCCTTGGGAATATGTCCCCAGAACATGTGTTGTGCAAATACACCTTTGTGTGTGTTTGTGTACGTGCATGCACTTTGTATTCAGTTTTGTTTTGTACTGCTCCAAAATAACAGTGCTCAATACATTTTGATTTGAAGAGAATGGTAACAATTTATGATATTGAATCACTGTGTGAAGTCAAATAACTTTGGGCTAGGTTTCAGGAAATAGGACACTAAAAAGGTCATGTTTTACAGCTAAAATTTACTCTGCAATAATTTTGAATAACAAATCATTGTGGAACTTACCAAAAGTTCAAAGCCAGATTTTTCTATGGTTACCATAGTGAATAGCAAAGGACTTGAAGATTAATTGCAATCCATTTAAAAATAAAGCTATGTTATAAATTGTATAATTATTTCTATACATAACATTCTGAGTTTTCACCAATATCCAAGGAATGTGGTGTGTTAATGCATATATATATCTACATAAATAAAAGATGACAACTCCCCTTGTGTGTCTTAATATAAAGAGCTTTGCAAAGTTTATATATATGTAAAATAGAAAACAGAATTTACCTCTCTTTGATTATATTCAGGAATCAATGAGAAAACTACATTCAGGAATCAATGAGAAAAATACATGTCTTTCAAAGTACTGAAAGCATTTATTTAATGAGAAGTTGTGTTTTAGCTCTAAAGAGCTCTAAAACACATTGCTCTTGTCTACAGAAGACCTCAGTAGAATCTTGACCTTGCCACACATACCTTCATTCTGTGGTTGAAAATTACTCTACATCCTCAGCCTCTTTGTTTAGACATTCTCTCTTGTCTTTACTGATACTAGATATTCATCACTTTCCTTAAAGCCCTCTGAAAATAGATGCTCATGCTTTCCATTCCCCAGCTGCTTCAAGGGCAAGAAGTCATAACGTCATCCTACTTCTAAATCATTATTTCACCATGCTCATGCAAAATCCTTTGCTTTTTGTAGGCTTATGGCATTCAACTATACCATCTTCTAAATCTTTTTGTTATTCTACCTACCTACTTACTGGTTAATCCCTTAATTCAAGGGTCAGCAAACTATAGCTCATGTGCCAAATGTATTCTCCTTTATTTTGGAGATAAAGATTTACTGGAATATAGTCATGCTTGCTCATTTTATGTAGGGTCTATAACAGCTTTTGCACTACAACAACAGGGTTAAGCAATTGCAAAGGAAGTCATATACCTTCAAATCCTAAAATATTTACTATCTGGTCCCTTATAGAAGTTTCCTGACATTGAAGTATTGGGCACATTCTCACAATTTGCCCCTTCTCAAGCCCTGCCATCCTCTTTCATGGCTTTAGAATGATCCAAACAGCATTTCTCAGTTCCTTGACTGCTGCCTTGTCAAAGTCGTCATCTCAACTCTCCTGGGGGACTTTCTCCCATGATCACCCTCCAGATCTTGTCAAAACCTGAAACTGCTTCATTTATTTAATCTTAAATATCCTACTCTGTCCACAACTACACTTGCTTTTCTTTGTTGTGGAAAATGCTAGAGAGGAAAATATGAGGGATTTCCACAAGAAAACCCTATGTTGTCTGTATGTGATAAAGAAGCACATGCCAATAGGGACTAAAGAGGAAACCGCAGACGGAACTTTGGGGAATATTCAAATTTTGAGAACTAGAGAGACCATGGATGGATTCTGATAAGGAGCTATCAGAGGTGAGAGAAGGGCTGGGAGAATGCAGTATTGGGGAATCCATGAGAAGGCAGCTGCAAGGAAAAGACTATCAATGGCAAATCTGGAGTTCCCGTTGTGGCTCAGTGGAAATGATTCCGACTAGCATCCATGAGGACGCAGGTATGATCCCTGGCCTCATTCAGTGGGTTAAGGATCCAGCATTGCTGTGACCTGTGGTGTAGGTTGCAGACGTGGCTCAGATCTCACATTGCTGTGGCTGTGGTGTACGCCAGTGGCTATAACTCCAATTCAACCCCTAGCCTGGGAACCTCCATATGCTGCATGTGTGGCCCTCAAAAGACAAAATAATAATAATAATAATGCAAATCCTGCAGAGAAGTCAAAATGTACCAAGATTGAAGTGTCAGGGAGGAGGAAATCTTCCTCTACCCTTTTAGATTTTTCTGGCTGGTCTAAGAATTAAATTCACATGAGAGGGCTTCATAGGAGAAAATCAAAGTTTTATAATGTGTATATATGAGAGAGACACAGGAAAACTAACTCAAAATGGCCAAAGCCCTCACATTAAATACCATCTCAGCTAAAGACTCAGGGTGTTGGGGTAGTGGTTTGGGACCATAAAGGGGAGGAAGGCAATTCACATGGAGATGGAAAAGCAAATGCTTGGTAAACAAATGTTTGCTGGGCCATGAAGAGACTATGGGACACAGAGCAGATTTTTAACAAATTTTTCCAGCATCCTCCCTGTCTACACATCTTGTTCATACTATAATTTTCCATGGTGATGTCTCCCTTCCTGGAACAGGTCCTTTGTATACATTCTTTAGGCAGTTAAAGGGAAGATCAAAGCTTCTTCCTGAGTCTTTTGGGCCTTGACTAAATAGAAATAATCTGCATGCCCAAGAGACGTTTTAGGGTGGCAAATCTTGCTCCCCTACAGAAGCAAAGTTGTGTATATGTCACATAACAGTGGAGGAAATGCTGCCTGAATACAACAATCTCAGCTTATATCTTCCTTCTCAAATGACACTTGTCAATCACAAGATTCATTAGATTGTGCAAAACCTTTTTTCAGGGGCTATATATTCCTAAGAATAGTAACATTGCAATTTAAAATCTAGCAGTGGTTCTGAAATCACATATTTAAATACATATATTTTATGATAAAGTACTAATAACATGAAGCAAAGGCAAAAATGTGAATGCCAAGCAATATGGCGTATCTTTGTTTAGAAGCCTTGTTATCAAAACTTTTAGGCAAAGCAGTAATGATAATATAGAATAGAACTGGTTGGACTGAAGCATCTTATGTAAATAACTGAGTTGGAGTTCCCGTCGTGGCGCAGTGGTTAACGAATCCGACTAGGAACCATGAGGTTGCGGGTTCGGTCCCTGCCCTTGCTCAGTGGGTTAAGGGTCCGGCGTTGCCGTGAGCTGTGGTGTAGGTTGCAGACGCGGCTCGGATCCTGCGTTGCTGTGGCTCTGGCGTAGGCCGGTGGCTACAGCTCTGATTGGACCCCTAGCCTGGGAACCTCCACATGCCGCGGGAGCGGCCCAAAGAAATAGCAAAAAGACAAAAAAAAATAACTGAGCTTCTGTGCCTCCTCTTGTGTGTTTTTTTTGTTTGTTTGTTTTTTGTTTCCTATCTTTCCATGCTTTAAATTCTGGCACTTATGTTTTAAATTCACCAATAAAGAATGAGATGGTAAAATCCTAGACCCTCACTTTCAACTCAAATAAAAGCAGAACCCCAGGTCATCACTAGCTTTCCCTCTTCCCATAACCTCACTGTGTGCCCCCTGCATGCCTTCTATGCTCCAGGGCTTGCAGATAATAAACATTTTTTTCTTCCAAAGTTTTCTGATGGTTATTGCTGAAAGAGGTCTTGCAGTCTTAATAAAAACCACAAGGGCTGGCCTAGCAACCCTGGTTTGGAAAGGGGAGATGTCTATGGCAAGCTCACCAGGGCCCCAGTGGCTACCCCCAGGCATCTCTAGCCAATGTCATTACTATCGATAGGCTGAGACTGGCAACTAACACCTTCCCTTAGCTTCAGCTCATTCCCTAAGTATCTACAACAATAATACTGTGATATTGTCAGAATACTGCCTCTCAGACCACCTCTCAACATATTGATAAGATTGTTTTCTTAACATGCAGGATCCTTTAAAAAAAGAGAAGAAGAGGTATAGAAACATGATAGAAACAGCATTCATTCTCTTAGAGGGCAAATTATTGAGGGCTTACCATGTGCCAGTCACTATTCTTTGGAATGAGGAGGTCAACCGCCTCAATGCAAAGTACACATAAGAGAAAGCAGATCATGCAAGTTTTGGAAAATGCCAGGTGAACCTAGATTGTGCTTTTGTTTGTTTAGCTGATTTAAGGATGATTTGATCCCAAAGTTTAATATAAACTTAGAATTATTTATGAAAATAATAATAAAAGAAAATATTCATAAGACCATTGGATCATGAAATATTCAGCTACCTGTGAATAATCAACCCTCCCTTCTGAAGTTCCTGGTCTCAAAAATAAGAAAATAGAATTGCAGGGAGCATTTCAAAGAGCTTAGACCAATGTAAATTGAGAGCAAAATACCATAAATCCTTATCAAATCTGTTTCTGAACTTAATGCTACAATGGAGGGTCAACAAAGAATTACAACTCTCCATTAAGAGATGAGTCACTGGAAAATGGCTGTGTTTTGGTGGAGAGTCAGAACATTTAAAAGAACTGAAAATAAAGATCTTGCTCTCAATAAAGCGTCAAGTAGAAGTCATCTAGAAAGGGGCATGGCCAAGATGGTGGTCAGAGAAAGGTGTTGATAACTTGGAAAAGGAAGAATTTCCCCAACTCCTTGGAAGAGTTGGCTAGAATAGAAAAGTTTGTGTGAAGGTTGTCAAACTCCATACAGATATATAATTCATTTGAACCTTCTTTAGAGCGTACCAAGGAATCAAATAAACCCCAACATATAGATTCCTCAAAGACTCAGACATCATTTATTGATTAACTGACACTCAGTTTGACAGAATAGAAACAAGGGGTTGATTATTTCATACATAGCAACCACTGGGGTAAGGCTGATTTAAGTTACTCATACTTTTCTTTTTACTCTTGCTAATTGACTTTCTTTGAATTTCTTTTATTGCAATACAATTTTTATACAGAAAAGTGCACGTAAAAGTGGAGAGTTCAATGATTTTTCATAAAATAAATATATCCATGCAATGAACACAGATCAGAACACAGAATATTACCAGTTTCCTAGAAGCTCGCTCTCATTGTCCTGCCCAAGTATAAAATAAACTGTTCTAACTCTGTTTTGTGTACCTATCTATTAATTCAGAAGTTCACAAGAACTCTGAAGAGAGGATTTCAACCCAGCAAAACTGCAAGAACAGTGCTACAACAGAAAACAAAGGATGTGCTTGGGGGTTTTATATATAAGTGACCTCAGATCCTTGTATGGCAAACAGTAGTCTCAAAGCTATTCCTATCTAAGCCTACTCAATATTTTTATAGAAATCTATGAGAGGATTAAAGGGCAGTTTCTGACATCAACTTGTTGGAAAAAATAACGATTCCAAAGAGAAAAATGTTTGTTACTGTAGCAGAGCAGCTCGGGCTGATGGGCTTTGCTAGACAAAGTTGTCAAATGCTAAGGTGGAGTCACCTCATGTTGCCTAACTCCAAGTGCAATGTCTTGTCTTTCAGAAAGGTTTCCCTCTGTTCCCATGGTGATGTTGTACTCTTATCTATTTGGATCACACCCTGTACCTACACTTTTATAATAATCCATGCATTATATTCTTTCACTTCTAGTATTTTCATTTTTGTATTCATCTCAACATCTGCACAAGAAGGTAAGAGATGTAAAGGCAGGCATGGTGTCTAAATTATGTTTGTTTCTGTTCCCATTGGTGCCTAGATTAGTGACCCTGCTCCGCCACCCTACAAATACCTACAAAATTGCAAACCCATGGGTACATATCACAAGTGCCTTGGATCTCAGTAATTATTAGCTTGGTTAAACTCATACCATTTCAGTCTGGCAAATATGTTTCATAGCATTTATTTTGTCAGTCAGTATCTACAATTATTTGTTTCTCCTTTCCTAACCAATTTCTTGGAATGCAAAGCTTTCTTATAAATTTCTGTGGGGATACAACTTCCAGAACCATCCATGTAGACTACAAACCCACACAAACAATACAATTAAGGTGGGATTTGGGGAAGAATTTGTCAAGAAAAAAAATATCAGGCTAGCTTTTCCTCTGTTGCTTTAGAGTCAGAGATTCCCATTTTAGGTTATAGAATGAATGAATTAGTGGTAATAGATAATGAGATGTTTAAAATTACACACCATTCAATGTGACACAGCTAAGAGAGATGGGAACAGATTTCCTGTACTCAGGTGTCTTAATATTACCTCCTATTCATCACCTCTCCCATATTTTTAAGACACTTCTCCAGTGGTAAACCATTGAAGTTTTAACTAATTCTGACACACTTAAATTTCAACTCTTAATGAAGATATTTTGAAAGATATCAACAAATTTAAAATGATGAATAATTCAATAACTATTAAAATTAAAATAAAGGGATTATAGCTACTTTGGTTCTCCTTCCATTTGTGATCCTTCTAAATTTGGAATCTCCTCTTTCTCCCCTTCTCTTTTTCATCCACATAAAATCAATTTAGTTTTGTTCTCAAATTAGGCTATTATGTCTTTTCTATGTGATTTATTCATTGCTTTGCATCAAATTTCAACAGAGTTTTGCAATTAAAAATAATAATAATGGCAAGGAGGAGCAGGAATTACCAATTAGATTTTAATTGATTCTCATATCTAAGAGCCAGATGAAGCATATTTTGTCAATAGAATGTCAAAGGCAGAGTCATATCTTTCATAAATCCATTCTTCAAAATGGGCAATCAATAAAGAAGTAATTTAATAGTCATTTACCAAGCTCATACTATTTGAGAGATATTGCCATAGGTAAACACAAACAAGCATAATTATAGCCCTGCATGCCCTTTTAGCATGCAATAGGGGACACTGAAAAGTAAACATAATTTTTAAATAGTAGTAAAAGGTACAGAGTAACACCAGGTACAAAGCAAGACTGAGTTGGGGAGGTGACAGTGAGTCAAGCCATGGGAGATTAAGAGAGGGTCTCAGAGGATATAAGTACAACTCCTTTAAACTCTAGGAGCACATCTGCCCCCAATTCTCATATAAACAAAAGTATCACTAAAGCAACTAAGGGAAGTATGAATATTTTGAGTCTGTCAGAAGCTTAGTCTTAGATCTCACAGAACAAAGACCTTCAAATTAAGGAGAAAAAGTTCTTAAAGAGCTGTGAAAGGTGGTTAATCTGCTAATTACCATTTCAAAGGAAAGTGATAGAGGATCTGTGAAAGCCAAGGCTTCAAATACTGCTTAGCTGGGTCTTCCTCATACTCTCTGTGGCTGCTAAGAAGTCCAAAAGTTACACTCATCCTTCCCTTTCCTCCTCTATCTTACTTTCTATCCATTTAAAACATGGCTTTGCTGCTTTTCTCTTTATACAGCCTGTAAGAGGTAATTTACATTGAGTTTTAGTTATTGGTTGAATTTCTGACTCTAATTGTTTGCTATGCCTAAAAATCAGTTGAGATGAAATTTCATTTTTTTCCAGTGATGAAAACCCTCCCTGAGAAAAAATTCAATGCCAGAAACTCTGAAGTGGGAATTGAGACTGAATGTTGTTGAAGTAAAAAAAAAAATTCATAATGCCTGTTAAAATGGTTAGGTACACTTTATTCAGGACTGTCATGATAGATGTAGTAACTACTCCATTGGCAGTTTACAGTAGGGAAGATACAACATAGAAAAGTGGATATTATAGCTAAGCAGCCTGGGTAAGGGAGATATTTGTGGATGTAACATTAAGAAACATCAGGGGTAAGGTTGAATTCTGGCTAAACAGACTTAACAGGATTCTTGCTGAAGGCAGACCAGATACCACCTGAACAATAGTGGAGGATGAGGAATTTGATCGGATTGCAGCTAAAATGATTTAGTAGGTTTCTTGATAAAACTGGACTCTTGATAACCTGTGTAAGGATGGGGCTTAGTTGAAAAAGAGCTCAGAGGAAACTGACTAAAGTTTGGTCTAGGAGAGAATTTTGGGCACTCCTTTCTCTGGTTCCAAGGGAAGTCCATTTCTCATTACAGACCAACCGAACCATCTGTTGCTACATGGTAGTACAGGATTTTGGTTGCAAGGTGCTATCAGTCAGAAATTTAATGAGTGGTTTTCCATAAAGATAGAAGAAAAACAAAGATTTGTAGCTGGAAACCCAGTTTTTATAGTTTGAATGTCTTTGTTGATGGCATCAGGTGTTCCAATGAACTGTCTGAGAAGCTGACATAGCAGTAGCCATGAAGGTCACCCATATATGGTCTGTTGTGGTGATTTCTTTGAAGTTTATATTAAATTCAGCTCTAGCTTTCAGTGCTTCAGGAAAAGGGCAATATTAGTTCACAGTGATGACAAGATGAGAGTGGGAAAAAACTGGGAATGTTAGCTTTCTATTCTAAAACGTAGTACACTTCTGGAGTTCCTGTCGTGGCGCAGTGGTTAACGAATCCGACTAGGAACCATGAGGTTGCGGGTTCGGTCCCTGCCCTTGCTCAGTGGGTTAACGATCCGGCGTTGCCGTGAGCTGTGGTGTAGGTTGCAGACGCAGCTCGGATCCCGCGTTGCTGTGGCTCTGGCGTAGGCCGGTGGCTGCAGCTCCGATTGGACCCCTACCCTGGGAACCTCCATATGCCGTGGAAGCAGATCAAGAAATAGCAAAAAAAAAAAGACCAAAAAATAAATAAATAAATAAAAAAAATTAAAAATAAAACATAGTACACTTCTGTCTTTGATATTTTTAATAGAAGAGAAGCTTGAGGATGCCAAAAGAATGAAAGAACAGAGGTGATGGGAAGAGAGAGAACAGAAAAGCCAGACTGCAAAGATCTTAAGTTTCCTAAAGAGGCCATTGAATTTCCATGTATTATTCTTAGTAAAATCATGTGGGGAAGAAGGAGGTGAACAGTTAGTCAACATAAGTTCAAGAAAGGGGTTTCAGTTGACTGGGACATTCTCATGGCAATATCAGGAATCAACTAGAGAAAATAGAACTCTCACAAAGAGCCAGGAAAAAATTTCCAACTCAGAATTTGGTAAGTGAAACCTCACTTAAGACAGAGAACCAGGAAAAAAAAAAAATCTCCAAACGCATAAGGTTAACAAGTAATCCCCACTCAAGATAAGGAGTCAGGAAGAAAGAATTCCAAGCCAGTAGGTACCTTTAAAACAAAGAAGCTTGGGCATCTAATATATCTTCTGCTTGCCTGGGACTCTATTCAGTTAAACATAGACTTTTTGAATGAAATTAATCCCCAAAGTACAAATATTTTATTCTTTAGAAATATATTGTGAATTTATACAAGATTTGAGTGGAATCCCAAATGCAGAATTCAAAATAAAATTCTAAATCCCATCATTGTAATAGGAGATTGTTTCGTAATATAAATCTCTTTAGTGCATTTCTCCTCCAAGGGTCTCTGGTGGCCTCCTGTCACAATGAGAATATAATGCAAATTCCTTCTCTGCTCTCCAAGCCCCTGCTAGTTCTGGCTCTTGCTCACCTCCTGAATCCTCTCCTCTCACTCCCTCCCTCCTGCTTGCTCCTCTAGTCATACAGGACTTTTTGCAGCTCCTTGAATTTGTCAAGCCTGTTCCTGCCTCAGATCTTGTGTCCTTGCCCCAAATGCTCTTCTTCCACACTTGCAATAGCTCTTTCCCTACTCATTCAAGTCTCTGCTCAAAGTCACTCTACCTAAAAGAGGCCATCACCCTCTACTTACTTACCTTGGTTTTCGTCATAATACTTATAACTCTCTGAAATTATCTGGTTAACACAACAGCATCACTTGCTATTACAACATATAGTCCAAAAGGGTTAGAGGGTTTTCGTTGCTTTGTCCTGGACACCTAGAACAGAATCTGGCACATAGTAGGTTCTTAGCATATATATCTTGAAAAAAAAAGAATTGTTAATGCATGATTATACCTTTCATGATAAGTATAAGGGGGCATATTTTACATAAATGCATTATCTCAGGTCATTCTTACATGTACTGTGTACAGTTATTTTCCTCTTTATATTGTTTGGTTTCAAACAGCCCCTGCTTTGTAACTCATATTAACAAATGTAGATTTGTATGCATTTATTTTATACACATATGTATACACACACATACATACATTGACACACACCTATGTGTGTCATATTCAGATAGGAAAATGAAAACAAAGACAAACTGAAAAAACTTAGGAGTTCCGGTCATGGCTCAGGGGTTAATGAATCCGACTAGGAACCATGAGGTTGAGGATTTGATCCCTGGCCTCACTCAGTGAGTTAAGGATCCAGTGTTGCTGTGAGTTGTGGTGTAGATTGCAGACGTGGCTCAGATCCTGCGTTGTTGTGACTCTGGCATAGGCTGGCAACTATAGCTCCTATTCAACCCCTAGCCTGGGAACCTCCATATGTGGTGGGTGTGGCCCTATAAAAAGACGAAAAAAGAAAAACCTTAGCAGAAGGCTAAAGAAAAAAACTTTATCAGTGAAGAAACAGGGATAAAATTTATAGTAAACTTCTTGTCAGTAACCATGCAAGAAAAGAGTAAAATGAAATATTTAAAGTGGTGAAAGGAAAAAAGAAACCTACCATTCTAGAATTCCATATCCAGCAAAATTCTCTTTTAAATATGAAGCAGAAATAAAATTGTTCTCAGACAAATGAAATTCCTGGAAGAAACAATCTACAAATTCAATTGCTCTCTTATATACCAGCAATAAACATTTAGAATTTAAGCTAAAAACAAATCAAACCAAAACAGCACCAAAAAGTGAAATATAGCTATAGGATCAGTATGTGGAAAACTACAAAACTACAAAACACCGATAAAAGAAATGAGAGACAATTTAAATAAAGAGATATTCCATGTTAATGGTCTAGAAGAACTAATGCTGTCATTGCAAAGTTGTTGCAAATCTAGGCAAATTTCATAGGCTTGAAACCAAGGGTATTTTATTTACAAGGAAAAATTGATACAATGGACTTTATAAAAATGAAAAAAATTAAAATTAAAAACCTTTGCTCTTCAAATGACCCTGTTAAGATGCTGAAGAGACAAAACACAGACTGGAAGAACATATTTGTAAACCACAAATATGACAAAGAACTAGTATCTAAAATGTATAAAGAACTCTCAAAACTCAATAGTCTTGCCATAACAAAAACAAATAAATTCAACCATTAAAAAAAATAAAATCTGAAATTCCTCTTGTGGCTCAGCATGTTAAGAACCCAACATAGTGTCCATGAGGATGTGAGTGTGATCCCTGGCCTCACTCAGTGGGTTTAAGGATCCAATGTTGCCACCAGCTGTAGTGTAGGTTTCACGTGTGGCTTGGATCTGACTTGCTGTAGCTGTGTGTAGGTCCCAGCTGCACCTCAGATTTAACCCCTAGCCCAGAAACTTCCATATGCCATATGCCATGGGTGCAGCTATAAAAAGAAAATGTATAAAGAACTCTCAAAACTCAATAGCCTTGCCACAACAAAAACAAATAAATTCAACCGTCGTGGCGCAGTGGTTAACGAATCCGACTAGGAACCATGAGGTTGCGGGTTCGGTCCCTGCCCTTGCTCAGTGGGTTAAGGGTCCGGCGTTGCCGTGAGCTGTGGTGTAGATCGCAGACGCGGCTCGGATCCCTCGTTGCTGTGGGTCTGGCGTAGGCCGGTGGCTACAGCTCCGATTCGACCCCTAGCCTGGGAACCTCCATATGCCGCGGGAGCGGCCCAAGAAATAGCAAAAAGACAGAAAAAAAAAAGCAAATTTTTTAAAAATCCCATTGGAAAATTGGAAAAAGATATGAATAGGAGACCTCAGCACTATGTAATGGTGCTTCAGGTCCTGGGGCTGTGATATCTCCTGGTTGTAATCTTGCCTCTACAGGGCACACAGCAGGCTTTCTCCTCAATAGGAAGTCATAGGAAGTGTTCATCAAAAAGTAGAAAAAATTTTCCTTTGTCATCACATAAGCAAAAATCCTCTAGATGTTTAAATTAAATGTTTAAAATGTAATTCACTCAAAATAGTTTGCATTTGAAATATAGACTAAGAGAATGGTAGATGTACACATTTTCGTTCAAATTTTCCCCCTAATTTGCAGTCCCATAGGCTGAGCACAATTGTTCCTGAATTTGAAAATTTGAAGAATACTGCATGTTCAGATGGTTTATTAGAGTTTATATGTTTGAGTTGGAAAGGAAATCTAATCGTGTGTGTTCCCTCATTTTATCAATAGGTCATACGAATGGCTAAGTTTGCTTAGATGCATGGCATAAATTAGAACCCGATTCCACTAATTCCCAGGGCATCCCAATTTTGTGATCCATCATTGCTTTACTAAATCATCCTCCCTCTCTCTTCTGTCCTCTTTGCTCTACCATTAGAAGCCTTGTTGAGTTCCTGTTCTTCTAGTTTTTTATCTTACATTTGTATAGTTTTTATTATTTGTGGATTTCTCCCAATGCTGCATCACATACTTTTATAAATCGTATTTGTTTGACAATGGGATTTTGGAAAATTCCTTCTAGATATACACTTAAAAACAGGTACAGATTCTCTCTGTGGCTACACTTTGAGGTAATAAAATTGGAAATGAAAGCTTCATAGCCCACAGGAAGGACTGGTGCTTTGATGATTCCTTCAAAAAGTTTTCCAAATTTTTCTCTAAAACGTTCTGTTTTTTAATGTTTTTGATTACTCTACTTCTTGAATATGAAAAGCCATCTCCTGAGCCTATTTTACTCAGAAGTAAATGCACTATAATCAATATTTGAGATTTTTCAGGCTTCTGCGAACTCTGGCTCCCAGAAAACATGAGCCCGTTTTGGAGAAATTAAATTAAATTGCTCAGCTATTCAGTTTCCTTACAATGCCATCCAAACAACCTAAGCCTTCAAAACTTCTTTCAGGAGGCCTTCTTTGTCTCTATTCCATTATAATCAGGGTTGATTGACTGCCAGAAACTAAAAGAGCAGCGACATTTCTGCAATTCTCCAAGGTATTGTCAACAGTAGAAGGCCAAGCCAGCCCCACTTGGCAGCACCATGCTTGCAGACCATCTCAAAGAGATGGATATGTGGACTGGTTTGCATTAAATGAAAATCCCCAAATTCCTGAATGGTTACCATCAAGATAAATGTGGTGTTTTTACCCAGTCGTATGAATCACAGAGGTTCCATAAATGGAAAAGGATATCATGGGTAACCTGAGTATATATGTTTCTTAGCATACCATATTTTACATCCACAGATAACTTATCCACAATAAGAAAAGATTGCTCTGCTGTGGGTGTGTTTTCACATATGAATGTTGATTCTGCCTTCTGAGAATGAAGTTTTTGACAGCAGCCTGTCCAGAAATGTCCATTGTAACAGTAGGATTTATAGGAAAAAAGGCTTTAGAATCTACAGTATAGTCCGGCAAAGTCTGTTTTTACCTGCCTTTTATGCTAACTTCTCAATAATAATTTGGTAGACCAGTGGTCGTTGTTGTCTCATGAAGAGACACATTTTGAACACTCAGAGCAGCGTGATTTCCATGTACCATTTTGAAGATTCTTCTGGATTGCATTATGCCATATTATTTGCACCCTCGTTTTGACTTTATTTTCCTTCAATGTACTTCTGCAAAATGTATGCTATCAGATCAACCATAATGCAGAAAAATTCATAAATCAAATTATGTGGTTATTAGGCATCTCTGAGTTGAATAAGACTTATTTCAATTCATCATCTGTGAGCTCCACATGTACCAATTCATCACTATAGCAATCTTGTCAGTTTCTACCTGGGTAAATAATTATTTCCACATCCAGTCTTGGAAGGGGCTTGGCAGGGTATCTTGCCAGCTGGTCCACATTAATGAGAAAAACCAAACTGCTTGTGATCTATGGTTCTGGTTCATTCTCAGCTGAGTGATATGCACAGTGATCAGTCTGTTTGAAGCTATAGTTTCCCATGAAAGCATTTTCTGCACACATAGTGGAAAACAATTTTGACTTTGTCAGGAATGCCTAGCAGATTGCCAACTTAACAACTGAAGAAATGATACGTTCTTTACGTCTATACCCACGCTAATAGAAATCGATGGTTTGTCAGAATCATCATCTCTGGGTCATTTTCTGCCTTGGGACTAATATTTATGTGCATGCTAGAGTCAGAATACCATGGCCAGGCTCTAAGAAAGAAACTATTATATTCCTGTTGCTGGGAAAATTGTCCTCTATCCACACATGTAATAAGGTCATGTCAAGACAAAAATCAAGATTATTATTCTCCTCACATCTATGTATATCCTGTAAGTACAACTTCTTTTGATTTGAACAGAAAATCCTCTGGAAAATATACAAACATGTGGCTACATAGTGCTGTGATGCTTTTTATTTGCACGCACACTAACACATACACATTCACACACACTTTTTTGTTTATTTTCAAAGGAAAAAATGGACTCCTGCCACACATTTTCATTTTAAACAATGTAAATTTAATCCTTTGATTCCTTGCACAGAGATTATATGTAAGAGCATGGAAATCTAAGAAGCTAAAATGACATTACCTTTTGTGAATATGACCTAACCATGAGATTTCTTATTGTCTAGAAAATGTCATTCCATCTCATTCCAGTACCATTTTTATGAGGGCAGGACATACAAACAAACCAAAATGATTGCCTCTAGCAGATGCTTTGGGCACATCATCCATATCATCTTGACTTATGCGAAGTCTCCTGCAGACTGTCCCAGTGCATGACAGTGATTTCTTACACTTCTCTGAGAGTATTCTCTGACCACCCCTGACAGGGAAAGGCTGTAAGTGCTGGGGAATTAACATCCAGGAGCTACTCTCAACAAATGAAAGACCTGAGTTGTTGAATAAATATCTCAGCTTCCTCACTCCATAGAAGAATTCTGAGATGTGTCTGAAAGGATCAACAGCAGAATTGAGTTCCAGTTGCCCACAGGGTAACCTCCTTGTCAAGGCACTGGGTTTTGGTTTTTTGTTTTGTTTTTTTAAATGGCCATGGTGTGGCATATGAAATTTCCCCAGCCAGGGATTGAATCTGAACTGCAGCTGTGACCCACACTGCAACCGCAGTGACACTGGATCCTTTAACCCATTGTGCAAGGCCAGGTATCAAAACTTATGCTTCTAAAGTGACCTGAGCTGCTACAGTCAGATTCTTAACCCACTACGCCACAGCAGGAATTCCATCAATGAACTTTTTATTGATTCTCTTCTCTTACCTTTCTTTCTTCCCCACTGATTCACAGTATTTCCTCTAATGGCCTCAAAAGTCAACTACTTGCAGGCAAATCCTTGCCTAGGAGTAGACTTTTGGAGGAACCCAAATTAAGACATTGACTTCAGTAAATAAAAATGCAAACACTAAAAGAAACATTCTTATACTATATCCCCAAAGTCAAATATTTTCATTTGATTGCATTCATCAGTGTTAGCTATACTATGTTCCCTTTATTTGAAATATTAAACACTAAGGCTGAAGGCATTGTTGTTTGTACATAACTGTTTTGTCATCTCTTTTTGAGATTTCACCTATTAATTTATTTCAGCTATCACTCCTATGCAGATAACTCCCAAATTTATGGTTCTATCATACCTTCCCCTTTTTCCCATTCTCTGTTTGTCCTTGGAATATGCCTACCTAAATTATGGTTTTGCTGACACAAATAAAACATTTCTAAGGCTTAATTCCTCAATCCCTCCCCCTTATTCCAAACAAGCTCTCCTTCCTAACTCACCAGCAGTCTCCTGGCTTCTAATCTTTAATCATCTGCGGCCATCTCAGCTTTGCCTGTCCTATCCAATTGACAGTCACTTGCAAATCACTTCACAATACCTTGCTCACCTCTGTTTATGTTTCTCTGTTACTGCTTTTTTTCCACTGAAGGTTTAGACTATAACTGCTTGATAACCGGTCTCTCTGCCTATTCCTTGCCCCAAATCCTTCGTATTTACCAGAACATATTAATCTACTTAAAACTCTGCCTCCGGCAGATAAAATAAAGTCCAATTTCTTAGAAAGGCATTCAAATTCCTCCATAAACTGCATTCAGTCTGCCTTCCCCCTCTTTGAACAGCTACTCACACGTGCCTTGATATATCTGGTACTTTCCATGCTTAGTAGTTTTCCTTTCTGATAATTGTTTGTTTAAATCTAAATCCTTCTCTAACTCCAACAAAGGCTTCTAGAAGTTTCTTTCTAGAAAAATCTAACCAATTCATTTTACAGATAGGAACAATGAAGTCTGGAGAAACAGTGTGATTAGCTTAAAAACGGATAACTAGTAACAGATGCAAGAGAGAATAGAACAAAGTTTTCAAGAGTGTATCATCTTAACTGTTCCCAGCCCTCTCCTTCTTACCTGCCAGGGGATTCATTTTCCATATAATTTTCATGACAATAGTACTGCCTCAAGTTCATTATTTAGCTATTTTCAATGTCACCTTAAAACTACTATTTCACTTAAATATGTTTTTCTCCCAAGGTAGATTCAAAACTTCTTAAGAACAGGGACCATATCATATTCTTCTTTATAGAATCCAAATAATGGTCATGATTATAGAATACCAACAATAATATTTTTGTATACGTATTATGTGTCAGCCACTGTGATAAGCTTGTTGCCTACATAATTCCATTTAAGTCTCATAACAAGGCTGTGATCATTACTATTATCATTACATTTCTTTATGTGACACAATGAAAATGAGGGAAGTTAAATAACTGACTATGGTCACAAAGCTAGTAATTATCATAGACAGCCTTTATTTATTTATTTATTTATTTATTTATTTATTTATTTATTTATTTATTTATTGACTGCGTCCATGGCATGCAGAAATTCCCAGGCCAGGGACCAAACCTGAACCACAGCAGTGACAAGGCCACATCCTTAACCCAGTAGGCCACCAGGGAACTCCCAGACAGTCTTTAAAGTTAGGTTTATACAACTAAAATTCCTGAACTAATATGTTTTTATTGGCAAAATTTACTCAAGGAGTTTGAATTTTTGGCTATGAAATGATCACAGTCTGTCAGTTGTTTCCAACTGAGACATGAAATGTGAAACTTAATGTGTGCTCTGAACTTATTGCTCTACTTTGACCTTTCTATGACCCTTGTATTAGTGTGTGCTCACAGTTTGCCAACAAAACCAGGGTGAGAGAGCTTTTTCCACAGATGAATTAATGAGGTCATGTCTAATGAAGTCACTGCCTTGGAGGTAGAGAGAATCTAGTGCTCTGAGGATAACAATGAGGTCTTTTGAATTCATTGTGAAAGCAATGCAGTATGTAGGATGATGGCTATCAATCCAGTATATCTCCATCAAGACACTAAAATGTAGTATTATTAATTCAATAGCTTCAAGAACTCTATGTTGCATGAATGTTGAATGACTTTCTTTAAAAGCAAAGTCATATCACTTCCTAGCTTTGCATAAGCCTTGTTATTATACGACATAAATTCTAGATCAAAAGCCTCTAACATCAGTGTATTACTCTTGAGTAATCTTCAAAGTATACAGGATTGTATACTTGCAATGTGCTATGAGGACAGATCTTGAATTAAATCTCCTATATTTATAGCTCATATTTCTATATTTTTAGCTCATATTCTATATTACATAACCAATGTGGAAGTATGGTGAGAGATGTACTATTTTGAAATTGCAGTACCTTAAATGGCCACTAGAGAAATACATGACATATAGGTTTTATGACTTCTATAAGTGAAATCCAGGAAAGGTTTTGAAGCGTTTTACAAACAGAATATACTGACAGTGAATCAATTAGAATGTATTCACTACAATAGTAATTTTGGTTTGATTATAAAATGCAAAGTTTCCTGCTGGAAGGGAGGATTTATTTGTTCTGATTAGTTAAGTCAGAACTAATAAATTCTGATAATTTTGCATGGACTTTATGCTTCTTCTGGAGTTTGAGTCTACCTAGCTGTTCTCATATAAGCACTCTTTAAATTGGAAGCTTTCCCTATAATGTCAAAGCATTTCATATCATATATTAAATGAGGGAAAGAATTGAGTCTCACATTTTTATAATCCCCATAGTGCAGAGCATATAGTAGATGCTTAATAAATACATGTTGACAGTTGATTGTTCTTCCTCAGAAGTTATGATAACTATAGGGAATATCAGCAGTCAATGCCTATAAGTCCAGGAGAAAGATTTTCAATTTATACTCTACATTAAAGCAGGTTTTTTTTTTTTGTATTGCCAAACAATCCTTTATATCCTATACTTTAAACAGTGTTCAGTTACCTGAATATACTACAAATAAGTATCTTCTTTATGTGTATTGTGTTCTTGGTAGAGAACACATTCTTAATATAATAAACCTCTATGAAATTTCAAGACACTACAAGATTAGATATAGCATCATTTCCTGTGTCAAATTTACATATTGAATGAAAGAAGGCAATTGGATATAATGAAGGCTGTACATTGTTAAATTTTTGGAGTTTATTTAGATAATGTTTATACAATATCAATAAGATCATCATCAACACAACTTTTCAGAAACTGCGGTGAAAACTACTCTATTGAGAACTAAGATTTATTCTACAAAAAAACATTTAGTGGTTCCCTTGTTTCTTCCTTTGTTTCTGTATCCTGTATGTCTTTAAAAGTACTAGGCAATTGGTGTTATTTTCCTGCACACCATTAAACCTGCTCATTAGGAATGGATGTGCAGAGGAACCCAGGACGATGCCTAAGTCTTACAGTGTGATTGGTTAAAGGTTGCATATTTACCCGGCTTATGAACCAGAGGCAAGCTAAATTAAAATCAGTGAAGAACAACAACAAAAAAGGAGAAGTATTTAGGGACACTATTCATAGGTGTTAATAAAATGTCCTGACTTAATTATTAGTGGGTCTGAGTGTGTTTCATTTTCACCTTAGTTCCTGAGACTTACTTTGTTCTGTGTCTTGACTTTTTCTTAGAATTTGAAATGAGATTCAGGAAAGGGGATGTGAATTAGTTTGTGTTTACTTCAGTTCTTTTTTTCATTTTTAATTTTTAAATTAATTTTTTATTATAGTTGATTTACAATGTTGTGCCAATTTCTTCTGTACAGCAAGGTGACTCTCTCATACATACATATACATTCCCTTTCTTATACTATCTTCCATGATGGTCTATCCCAAGAGATTGGATATAGTTCCCTGTGCTGTATGGTAGGACCCCATTGTTTAACCATTCTAGACTTGTGGATACCAAGGGGGAGGGGAAAGGGAATGGGATGATCTGGGAGTTGGGGGTGAGTAGATGCAAACTATTACTTTACATTTTTTATTTTGTTTTATTTTATTTACTTGACCTAAAGAAAAACAAGGGAAGGAAATGGTTGGCCCTAGTCTTGTCTGTTCTGTTCTGTCATTTCTTCCCTTTTAGGTCTCTAGGAGAAAGTTACTCTTGGGGTCTGGAATTGACCTCTATTGCTGCCTTCCACTCACTAAGAAGGCATTGCTCATTCCTGCTGGTGAAGGATGTATTCTGGTTATCTTTTCCTAGTTGTGGAGCAGACCTGTTTCTTAATGTTTTTTCAGTTCTTGGTGGGACATCCTATGTAAGATAATTGGCTGGGAACTTGATAGAGGGAGCTTGAGAGCACTATCTCTGGAATCAGGCATCCTGGAAATAAACTCTGAGTAACTGTGGTCCTCTCTGTGCATCCATTTCCTCATCTGTAAGACAGCTACAGATAACTGTCCCTCTCTCAAAGAGTGGCAGTAAGGATTAAATGACCAGGTACATAAAAAGTACTTAGAATTGGAGTCCCCCTCAAGGTGCAGTGGAAAAGAACCCGACTAGTATCCAGGAGGATGTGGGTTTGATTCATGGCCTTGCTCAGTGGGTTAAGGATCTGGCATTGTCAAGAGCTGTGGTGTAGGTGACAAATGTGGCTCGGATCCGGCGCTGATGTGGCTGTGGTGTAGGTAGGCAGCTACAGCTCCGATTCAGTCCCCAGCCTGGGAACTTTCATATGCTGTGGGCGTGACACTAAAAAGACCACACACAAAAAGAAAGTACTTAGAATTGCCTGCAACCTGATAAGTAGTATATGAGTATATCATTTTTATGATAATACTGCAAGAATACATCATATCACCTTCTCTTCCTCATCTCTGTATTCCAACCATTACCAAGCCCTAAAAAAATTACTTTTCTGATTCTAAGTGGAAATTCATTAGTGCTTTGAGAAATCAATTTTGTGAGTATGACCTGTATTATTTTTCAGTTGAAAGTGGAATAGAAAATAGCAGAATGCATCACACAAAGGGCTAGTATCGTCCCACAAAATGTTTGGTTCAAATACGTGTGTGTGTGTGTGTGTGTGTGTGTATGTTAGGCGCACTTCAAAATAGATTTTATTCAGTGCATGCATTTTCTCTCTCCCACTAAACCCGAGGGGAGAGGAAAGACTTCATGGAGTGGACAACCATTTATCCATTCCCAACATAACCAAAATGTATGTCATTCTAGTAAATAATTCTGACTTACTATAGAAGTGATTCTAAAGCAGTTATCTTTGCAGAAGGATATAGCTGACCCCTCCCTCCTTGATCTGTGATATGTATCCTTGGTGGGATTTGGGGTTAAAGAACCCTGAACCTGGACTGGCACAAATACCCTGTGCTTTTGAGAATCAATGCACAGGACTATAAGTTCCTGAAGATGCAGCACCCTTTTTGTGTTGTTGTTGTTTTTTTTTTTTCCTACTACTCTGCACATTGGGGATGTGTAATACATATTCATCTAATGAATTGGCAAGATTCACTTGGACTTAAAGTAGTGCTTAAAGAGTGCTGATCACATGGAAAGAACAATATATTCATTAAATAAAGCTTACTGAACAACCATTATGGGGGTGGGGGGAATACATTTTACAAACAATCTGATCTAAAAGAAAGCAGTTGTCAGATCTATACACCAGTGAATATTTGGGGGAAAAAAAACTGTTTCTTTCTGAGGATGGTGTTCTTTATGATGGATGTTAGCAGCTTTCCTTTGCCAGACCGTCTCCAGATATAACACTGCTCAAGTCAGCAATTTGTCTGCCTACTATCTTGGTTGGATGCAAATATGTGTATCTTGCTTTATACAAAAGATAAATGTACAGAGAATACTTATTATTTACAGGAGGACTTACCCCCCAAATCACTTTAAAGTACAATAACTTTTTGAATTGTGAATAACTTCTGATGAATTTCTCAAAAATTCCCCCTCCACCACCAAAAAATTTTCTCCAAGTCTCATCACTGCTTGAATATAAACAAATTCATATTTGTAACAATCACATATTGTTAATGGACTCATCTTTGCCTGAGTAATGCTGGCTTCCAAGTCCCTCCAAAATATGTCTTGCACATCCCCAAATGATACCTTATGTGGCCTTATAAATGATCCTCTAAGAATCTTGATAACTTGATAACAGCAACTTGATATTTGTTCTCGTTGATATTTGCTATTCAGATATGAGAACAGTCCCTCATCCTCACTTCTGCTACCAGCACATCCATAAGAATGTGGTTATTTGTGTCTAGAATAGATCCCTAGTTGCTTCCAGAGCTGTAAACCCTGAATTGCCAGGCACTGCTGAATTCCCGCAGTTTCTACCACACTGGGGTGATGCTGTCTTCAGTGAGAAATGGAAAGATTGTCCCTCTTCCTTTCCGAAATTGGGTCACACTCTCAGATGTGAGGTTTCATACAGAGGCGTTCCGTGCTCATGTGCCTGAATCCTTTGCTGAAACAGCTTCTTGAGCTTGTGTCTGAGACTCCTCTCTCCTCAGGCATCAGGCAGGAGTTCATGGTGCTGGTAAGACCACTGTTTTTCAAAAGGTACCACAGGTATGACACCTAGGCCTCCAGCTTTGCAGGGGCCTGCAGAAATGTTTGTGATATGAAGCTTTAAAGAAATTCCTGAAATATAAAAAAGCCTACTGAAAAATCAAAATTAACATTTAGAAAATGTAACCTTATAAGACCATGGATTCTGGAGTCAGACTGTCTGTGCTATTACATTAAGAGCCCATTTTCACATAGTGCAGAAGCCATCGATAAAATGAAAAGGCAGCCTACTGAATAAAATATTTACTGAAGAAAGTATTTGCAGATGATATACCTGATACTGGGTTGATATGCAAAGCATATGAATAACACATAAACTCAGTATCAAAAAAAAACCCAAACAACCTGATTAAAAAATGGGGAGCGGTACTGAATAGACATTTTTCCAAAGAAAACATACAAATAGCTGAGAGACACATGGAAAAGTTCTCAACATCACTAATCATCAGGGAAAGGCAAAGCAAACCCACAATGAGATAGCACCTCACGCCTATAAGAATGTGTAGCATCAAAAAGACAAGAAACAACAAGTGTTGGCAAGGATGTGGAAAAAACAGAACCCTCGTGCATTATTGCATCCTACTGTTGGTGGCAATGTAAATTGGTGCAGCCACTATGGAAAACAACATGGAAGTTCCTCAAAAAGCTAAAAAGAGAACTACCATATGATCCAGCAATTCCACTTCCTAGCATTTATCCAAAGAAAACGAAAACACTGTTTTGAAAAGATACATACACCCTTATGTTCATTGCAGCATTATTTACAATAGCCCAAGATATGGAAACAACCTAAGTGCCTGTTGATAGAGGAATAGACAAAGATGTAGAATTTACTCTATCATACAAAAGAATGAAATCTTGTCATTTGCGAAAACATGGATGGATCTAGAAGTTGTTATGCTAAGTGAAACAAATCAGACAAATACTGTATGTTTTCACTTATATGTAGAATCTGAAAAACAAAACAAAACAGACTCATAGATACAAAGAACAAACTGGTAGTTGCCAGAGAGGGTGGGGAAGAGCAGGCTAAATAGGTGATAGAGATTAAGAGGTACACATATCATTTATAAAATAAGTAAGTCATGGGGATGTAATGCAGAGCATTGGGAATGCAATCAATAATATTGTAATAATTGGTGACAGATGGTAACTAGATTAATCTTGTAATGTGTAACAATAACAAATCACTATATTGTATACCTAAGGCTAATATAATATTGTATGTCAGTTATAATTCAATTTAAAAAACGATCTGATTTTCTTCATCTGTAAAATGGGGATAATAGCCATAGCTAGCTCATAAAATTGTTGTGAAAATAAAATGCGTTGATATAAAGTGCTGAGAATTATGCATGGCACAAAGTGTTTCCTCAATAAATGTTATCTGCTAGTTCTATATTAAATTTTCATGATTTGAAAATAATTTTCAAAGTTATTTTTATGAGTTTATAAGAATAATTGATTATGGATGATGAGTGTAGAATTATCATAGCCAGTTTTAAGTAAATAGTCATTTTTATCAAAATAATTTAAAGGCAATATAACAAAAATACCTTTAATGCAGAACATCAGTATCTTTAATATATTTGATAGGATGTAGGATAGGATCTCCCAAAGTGAAAGCACATATCACCCACTGAGGTCTTGGAAAACTCTAGTGCTGTGTGTTGGAGGGAGAGGCAGCATTAAGGAGAATGTGTTTTTCAGTGTTCAACTTCCCCTAAGTCAGAGAAATCTACTCTTGGTTCAGGTCATACTTTCTAAGGAAATCAACAAAGTGTTACATTCTTTCACTAGGAAATGCTCCACTTAAAATGCCTATTTAAATGGCTAACACTCCAAAATTCAAGATACTGGGGAACTTTAAAAACAACTGGTGACATCTTAGATTGCTATTCCCAAAAGAATTTTGAGAGGTGAAGAGTTAAATTTCTAATTGAATACTCATCAAACTCTAAGAGAAAATGAATGGGATGGAGAACAGTGATATGAAAATGAAAATGAGGAACTAATTGGGAGACCCATCAATGCTTTTACAGTCTTTGCTTGATGTCCTTTTAATGATAATATTTGGTGTGTCAAGTGTAATTTACAGAATAAGTTCACCGTTTTAGTCACTGAATGATCATCCTCCACTGAAAGTGAGAATAATACAATATTAGAATTAAATATTCTTGAGTGTTTAAATGAAGCAGGTACTGTTCTAAGCACACTAAACTCATGACATCCCTATGGGGCAGCTCCCATTAGCCAAACTTTGGAGGGAACTTGGAGGTATTTGCCCAAGTTAGGCAGGGATGGAGCCACACCCTGACCTCAGGTGTCCTGACTGCATGTCTAGAGTTCTTTTCTGTAGGACAAACCAACACAAAACCTTTAAAAAGTAGCCAGTCAATTGGCATGCTTTTACTGTAATGACACTAAATTTACTCTGCCATCACATAATCACAGGATTAGGGAAGTCATCGGGTCCATCCTTCACCTCCAAGAGGAACAAGCTAGGAATAATTCCTCACAGATGCAAATCCATATTGTTTGTAGAGACATCAAGAGGAAGAGATTTTATGACTTCCTGCAGTAACATCCTGGGTACAAAGAACAGCTTCTTGTATAGCTCTAGCCCAATTGTGTCTTCTTGGGAAAAGAAGGAAATCTCATTAAAATTTCATTTATACCATTGAGAAATGGAAAGAGGACTCTAATCCAATACCAATTTCTTACTAAATGTCAAGACTTGAGAGAGCTAAAGATGGGTAAAGCTTGCATAATTCTGTTTTGAGATTAGCAAAGATAAGAAGCATTGTGATCTTTCAACAGAAACACCCCAGTCAAGTTGACAAGTAATCAAGTTAATTCTCCACCTGACACTACACAGTCTGTGTTTGCCTTAGGGCAGTAGTCAGCAAACTGTAGCCCAAGGGTCAAATAGAACTACCTGTTTTTGTGTGGTCTATGAGGAAAGCATTTTTTTTAAATAGTTTAAATGGTTGAAAAAAATTAATCTTTTGAAAATTATATGAACTTCAAATGTCATTACTCATCAATGAAGTTTTAGTAAAATACAGCCATCCCCATTCTTTTATATATTGTCCATGTCACGCTAGGATGGCAGTGTTGCAGTGTACATACGGAGATGGTAAGACCTGAAAAGTCTCAAATATTTACCATATGGCCTTTTACAGAAAAAAAAAATTGTTAATCCTTGATAGAGAAGAAAGTGAAAACTACCCCCCCCCCTTTTTTCCAACCACTTCTCTTCACTTAGGTGAAGGAGGGCATGAAACATTTGGAAGCAGGAAAGTTTGAAGCATCCGTGAGATGTCATTGACCTTGGAACGTGAGCTCTGTCCTGGTTTTATTTATATTTGAGAAGCCATGGCTCCAGACTAGTTCTTTCCCAAACAATAGCCTTGCTCCCCAGAGCTGGAGACTTTTTGGTATTCTTTGATAGAAATGAGAGGAAACACATGTAACCTCCAGTGCTGTTAGTGCTCATGGAAGATTAACATCTATAAATGTTACATAATTTCGCATTTCTTTTTTTTCACTAATCTGTAATCTATGGTTTCAAATTTTCGTGTGAATAAAAGATCCTTACTGCCCTCTTTGGCCCATGATGTGGTGTAAAAGTACCATACATTTCAACGTATAAAATAAATTAGTGCCAAAAATGCTTATCTGCATTTTTTTTTTTTAACGTCGGGGGCCCTATAAGAGTTTATTAGAAAAAAGTAAAGTTAACCTGCAAAAACAAGTTGGAACTACTGTTCAATTCCATCTTCTTTCCCTGACAGTTAAAGAAATTGAAGGCTCACCGACAGGGGCAGAGACACAATCAGTCCTTAAAACTAGGCGTTCAGATCATCACTCTGAATTCTCAGTTCCAGGTGTTTCTGTGGTGTTTTGCTGCTTTGGGTAGTAAAATGCTACTTGAGTTATACACAACATGCTGCTGCAAGAAATGACCAAGTCAACTCACTCTTCTTTTGTGTGTAGTCCCAAACCCTGGGAGAGACATTCATTTTCGTAAAATTGGATTGATCTCTTTGGATTTCCATTATCTTACTCTAGAGTTTTTTTTTCCTCTACTTCTGATTCTTAATAATATTTCAGTAGCTACCCTGGAGGTTGCATGGAGTCTCAGCTTTTATATTATATGATATAGATGGCTTTTCAATAATTTATACTGTAATGTTTATAATAAGTGCATACATATTAAAAATTAATGAAGAATAAATAATATCCTAACAATGAGACTTGCCTAGATAGAATTATCCACCAAGGAACAGGACTGTCAAAATATGTATTAAATATCTTGATTAAAGCAACATTTTAAATGATTTTGTCTGACAATTTTTAAAAGAAATGGATTATATATTCTAAAAAAAAACCTTCTACATCACTTCTCCATTGTGTCAGCATGCTGCCTTATTAAAAACTCTTTTAAAATACAGAAGCAAAATGTGAGGTTCCATCCATCTTCACAGCTCAGCTCCTTTACCACCTAAGTTCAGAAATTCACATCCTTTCTTTATCAAGGCTGCATTATCAAAGCATGTTAACATTTTACTTTTTCTTATTTGAAACTTTCAATATCCTTTCCTCCTCTCATTATTAACAGCAAATAGATTTATGTGTAATATCCCTTATCTCCCTGGATAGTTCATACTCATTCATTAAGTTACAATTCCAATTTCATGTCTCATATAAAGCTTTCCCTTCCTTTGGTACCAGTAAAATTTCTCCTTTTGTTTACATTCATGTATAAATGTGAGTGTGTTCCAATTAAAGCAACTATTATATATATATATAGTTATGTATATGCCTCCCATGTCAGATGACAAGAACTGAGAGTAGGGATTCTTACTCTGCATTGAAAATTTGGTACCCAGCCCAGTCCTCAATACATTTTCTTTGAATGGTAATTGCTAGTATCTATCAACATCCTCCTAAAAGCAAGAGCCTAAAATTATAAACCCCCCCAAAGGATTTATTATCAATCCTATGAAAAACGATAGGGAGTTTACATTTTTCAAAAGTCCTGGGTTGATTTTACTTTTCATAGGCAAGAAAAGGACAACTTCTCAGAATTTCTGCCAGATCAGCGAAGGTCTAATCTTATGCTTAGAGAAACTTTCATATGAGTTCTCTCTTTTTTTAAAAATAGCCTATAAAGAATCCCATTCGGGACACCACATTGTATTTTACCATCATGCTTCCTTAGGCTCATCTGCCTGTGACAGTTTCCCAGACATGCCTTGTTTTTGATAACTTTGACAGTTTTGAAAAATTCTGTCTGTAAATGGGGTTTTGTCTGGTGTTTTCCCCACAGTTAAATTAGGGCTTGGGTTTTGGAGAGGAAGGCCATAGAGGTAAAGTGCCATTTTTATTACATCATATCAACATTGACTCATCACTGTTAGTGTTGACCTTCAGCCCCTGGCTGAGGCGATGGTTGGTGGGTTTCTCTACTGTAAAGTCACTTTTATATTTCCCCTTTGCATATTATAATCTTTGGAAGGAAGTCACTATGAGCAGCTCAAATGTAAAGGTTTTGTCAGAAATCCCACCCCCAAGGGTGTAGCATCTGCATAAATATTTTGGAATTCTTCTACCAATGAGATATGTCTGTTCTCCTTCATTTACTTATTTGATCATTTATATCAGTACGGATTCATGGGTATTACTTTTTTATTTTTGGTTATATTCTAATACTACTTTATGTTGTTGCTCAAAGTGTTCCAGATTTGGCCACTGGGGGCCTTTTCAGTTGACCTCAGAGTCTCTGTGACATACCTCCCTCACTGCGTGTGTTTTTTCATTTTAGTACTTTCTTACTTTCTGGCACTAGAAGATGTTCCAGCATCATCTCATATATTTCCTGGACCAGTCTTAGAGACAGCTATGTCACCCAGAATCTCTGGTTCCTTTTATTGGAAAATGGTATTGCACTATCTTATTTGAGAAAAAAAAAATGACACAATGAAGTAGTAGAGAGCTGTTGTGACACAATTTGTTCTTAGATGATTTCTGATAAGCCGTATCACACATTGTCTCACTGGAAAAGAGTTGTGTGCAGTCCAGGCAGATACTCATACAGCTCATCTGCAACTCAAATAGCACAAAGAGATTTTCCAGTAAGTGCTAAAAGACCCTCTGATGGCCCATCTTTTCATTCTTAAACTGGACGTTTTGAATCCTTCACATTCAAAGAGAAGCCACAGACAATTACGCTTTGTGATAAAATATGATAGAAAAGGGAAGTAACCTTTTAAACAGGCTATTTGGCAAAACAATCTCACAAATCATAGTAATTATATAGTTTGCCAGTTGCATGGTGAGTATAATTAAGGTGACTAAATAATTCTAACAATTATGATGCCAATTTTAGTTTTTAGATTTTGTAGCATTGTGCAAATTCTGGCTGAAAGACAAAACTGATCATTTGGGCAATCTACTGCTTCATATGGTATTTATAGCACAATTAAAAATGTTCACTGCAGTACTTATCAAAAGTTGTATAAATTTTATAGAACATTAATATATGCCTTAAATAAATGTTACTGCTAATTACCATAACATGACCTTTGCATTAATATAAAGGTATATACTGGGGACATAAAACAGATGAAGGACAGAAAATATCCAGACATTTTTGGGGCACAGGATTTGTTTTTTTTTTTTTTTTTCAGTATTTCCCTTGGTTGATAAAATTTTCCTTCCAGCAATATTATGAAGCAATATGATTAACAACAAATGAACATTAAGTATCCTTCCCACTTTCTTATGCTCGAAATAAAATTAGCCAGATGACCTTTTCACAATTACATAAAATTACTATATTTTTGTCTGTAGTCTAGAAATATACAGCCAAAAGAAAAGCAAATACTCTGTTTAATCAGATGTTGAACCAATCCCCCAGTGCTATTTATTTTCCATCGTTTATTTCAGCCCTTGCCATTTCTCATTAGTACAGTTGCAGAGGAATCTCGACTGCTTTTTTGACCTCACATATGCTTTGTTTTCCAATAAGGGAAGCCATTGGGCCTTCTGTCTGGAACCTTTATCATATTGTCTGAAGCATTTCTTAAAATAAATATGTCAACCAAGGAGCAAAATAAACGCCAGTGATGTTCAGTGTCTCCTGCAAAATTAGGATGCAGCCAAGGCTGCCAATGCTTTGCAGCAAGTGGGGTGAGAGCTGAAGAACACTTGACTTTCAAGAAATGCTCTATGTGAGAGCAATGGCATCAGGATCACTAACAACAAAGAGCAATGACCATTTTCTAATAATTAAAACCAGAAATTAGAGCCATGTGACTGACAATAGACCAGGCAAGTAGCCATGATCTTGTTACTCAAGCAGAAGCAGGATGCCAGGGTGTTGGAAATGGGATTTCAGCTCAGGGTAGGAAAGTGGACTGGGTGAACTCTAAGGCCTCTTTCCATTCACAGGTATGTGGTTTTTTAATTTTGAAAATGCTAGAATGAAGTTCCCACTGTGGTGCGGTGGCTTAAGTATCCAACTGCAGAGACTCTGGTAGCTGCAGAGGTGTGGATTCCGTCCCTAGCCCAGTGTAGTAAAGTATTCGACGTTGCCATAGCTGCACTGTAGGTCACAACTGCAGCTCAGATACAGTCCCTGACCTGGAAACTTCCATGTACCATGGGTGTGGCCATATTAAAAAAAAAATGCTTAGTGAATTCTACATATTTGAAACCTAGCTGGAAAAATGAGCTATCGGCAGATCTAAATTTCAAATATGTTTTATTTAATAATAATAAAAACATATATGTATAATATTAACTAGACAATATAATATTAAGTAAACAGAGAAAACACGTAAAATATTCTCTTCACTGATTTTGGACCTATTGATTTTAGCAATGGAATTCAAATGCTTTGCTAAGTTATTATTTTATACTTTGACCAATTCAAGCGAATGAGTGTTCATTGGATACATATTATAATCCATATTATATGGGCATATACAATATGAAAACCTTCGAGAGCCTACCTTTTAGTTAATATTTAATACAAATTCTCAAATACCATATAAGACAGTAGCTGAGTGCTGACACCCATGTTTAAAAAGGTGAAGGCATCGTGGCAGAACGGGATAACTCAGTAAATATTGAGGTAATAGGTGAAGTTTGTAGGAAGGGTAATACCTGAATGGACAAGGAAAATGGCTTCTTATTGGGAATTTTTTTTTTTAAACCATGTGCAGATGAGTATGAGCGTGGTGTATTGGGGGAAACTGGATCAACGGGGGTTCACTGAAAAGTAGATGAGCATTTAGGTCAGACCAGAGCAGTTGGGCCTGTTGAAAGAGGTCACTGAGAAGATGTGACTGCCCTGAGGCAATCAGGGGTTCCTCATTCCTCCTCTTCCTTAGAATGTGTATTCTGCCCATGGTTCCCATGATGGGAGCTGTGCCAAGGATGCAGCTTTGAGAGGGCAAGGTGTGGGTGAGACCATCTGGACTGGATATGTGAGTGAACCTAGTTAAGGCCTGTGTATAAAAATTTTAAGGTGCTAGCTGGCTGAGGCAGAGATCAACTCATCTTGAGGCTGCCCACGACAAGCCTTATATGTAAGTCCCCTTGCTGATTAAGCCTGCCACCTATCAATCTGGGGAGGTCCCCTTGTCCTTCTGTCTCTCCTTGTCCTCCATGTACAAGGGCCAGTTTCTGATTTTACCCAGGAAGCTCTCAAACCATTAGGGTCATGAAGAGTTCAAATTTGCTATGGTAGGCAGTGGAGAGATTATGACAGTATGGGTCACAGTGCCTCCTCCTGAGTCATACAACCTGGGTACGACTCTGCATTTCACTAGCTTTTGTGAGTCTGCCCATTGTTTAATTCTTCTAAAAACTTCAGTGTTGTCTTTAGAATGGGATATAGTCATTCTTTACTTCATTGGACTGTGTGAGGATCAACATCGATAAAGCATCTCTATCTCTTAGCATGCTGCCTGGCATGGAATAAATGCTCAATAATCACTAAGCTGTTATTATTAATAACATGAGGCTGGAAGTTAGACCAAGAATTTCAGGGCAGTGTAACCAGAGGATGCAAAATTGCTTCTAAGATTAGTGTAGCAATCCAAACTGGTTCCATGTACAATAAAATCTTATAAATGTTAAATCAGTTAAGCTTATTGATTCTCGGAAGCTTTGGTAAATGTGCTTTAGTAGAGAGAGTAGAAGCAAATCTTTGCTTTCAGTACAATCTGTAGATGATTTTTGGAGTTAAATAATTTTTGTATAATCTTGTGGACTACTATAACATAAGTTGCAAGCTGTTTTTTGGAATAGGAAATAACCCTCTGAGTATGAGTCCATTATATACATACTCATATGCTATCTTATGAAGCTGTGAGCTCTTCGGAGCTAGAGACAGCACTGAGGACAGGACCACTCAGTGGATTGTAAAGCACCAGGTGGGCAGGGAACCACCTGCTGTGTTGACAATGGTTCCAGACCATTGCATTGTGTCTGACTTAGTCTGACTTAGTACTTACTCCATTGATGTTTGCTTATAGAGTTTTTTTTTACTTTTATTTTCTAAAGGAATCCATGCACATTGTTAAAAACCATGAAATAGCACTAAAGGCTTACAACAAAATAGAGCAGCCCCTTGCCACACTGATTCCAATCCCAGTCCTACACTTCAGAGTCAATAATTTGAAAACCTTTTGATTCTTCTTTCTAATATTTACTTCCACTTTTCTAAAGAATAAGCTTGTATTGCTACTTATTGAATGATTTTTTTTTTTTTTTTTAGGGCCATACCTGTGGCATATGGAAGTTTCTAGGCTAGGGGTCAAATCAGAACTACAGCTGCAGGCCTACACCACAGCCACAGCAATGCCAGATCCGAGTCACATCTGCGACATATACCACAGCTCACTGCAACTCTGGATCCTTAATCCACCGAGCGAGACCAGGGACAGAACCTGCATCTTCATGGATAGTAGTCAGATTCGTTTCCACTATGCCACTACAGGAACTCTGAATGATCAATTCTTAAGATAATCTGTGCATTTCTCTTTATGTTAAAACTTCCACTTGCTTATGTTTCTCTTTGTGATATAGAAGAATTTTTTTTGTTAAAATAGTCATTAATATTTACATTATCACTATGTAAATATTATTCTTTGCTGAATTACATAGTGTACACTTATGTAATTCCTTTTCTTCTACTATTTTGTGTTGCCTGGCATGGAATATGCTTGATTTTTTCCACTAGCTTACTTTCCACATAACTTTAACTGATTTTCTAAATCCCCAAACATTTCTATACCATTCCTCTTAATATTTTTCCCCAAATTCTGGAATAGAGTTTCAGGCACTCTATCAGTTCTTGTACTTTTTAGGAATTCTCCCTCCCATCCTAAAGCTCTCCTGTCCCTTGTGCTTCAATCTGTATTGTCGCTCTCTAGATCTGCCCCACAACAGCCATTCTGAGACTCTCCCTTCACCTGGGCTTCTCTCGGGACTTCCCTTATCTCACAATTGCCTTGGATCCTCTCGCTCCCAGAAGGCATCTCTTCTTCTTTTTTGGTTTCCTCTCCTGTTTCGGTAAAGCCAGATGCTGTTGAAAGTGGGGGAAGGTGAAGTTCCCATCGTGGTACAGCGGAAACGAATCCAACTAGTATCCATGAGGTTGCGGGTTCCCTCCCTGGCTTTGCTCAGTGGGTCTAGGATCCGTGAGCTGTGGTGTGGCTCGGATGCCACGTTGCCGTGGCTGTGGTGTAGGCCAACAGCTGTAGCTCTGATTTGACCCCTAGCCTGGGAACTGCCATATGCCATGTGTACAGCCCTAAAAAAAAAAAAAAAAAAAAGGTGGGGGAGGTGAATGTCTTCAGACTTTGGGCATCAAATTCTAGTTCAGCCTTTTTTCCCCTTTGCTGTCTTTTGGTATGGCAGGTACAAGTTCTGATCATATTTAGATTCCTGGTCCTTATCACATTGCATGACCATTTATTCCATTTCTGGAAGCTTTTAAAAATAATTTTTCATTATGGTAGTATGGTAGGCTAAATGATGCCTCCCAGAAGATGGCCACAGCCTCAATGAAGAAGGAACAAGATATGTGAGTGCAAGTCTAACTCATCTCTGTACAGAATTTCAGACTATTCGAATTTCAATCCTGTTCCTTATGATTTTCTGTAGCTAATGCCTCCAAATCTGAGCTTTTCTGAGATCTCCAAGGCAAATTGATTCACTTCTTGCTACTCTTCTAGTCTATAGACATTTCAAGTTCAGCTTCTCGGTTTTTGCTATGTCACTTAGCACTTTGTTATCCATCTTTGAAAAATGTATTGACATCTTTATCTGTTGTGTATTCTGCCATCTCTTTGTCCTTGTGGGTTTATACCATTGCCACTCCTGTGTGCCACAATTTTAGTGAAATTTTAAAGAGTAGAAATAAACAAGAGTTGTCTGCTATGATTTTTAAAAGTTACTCATTAAATATTTCATGAATTAATGCATAGAAAACCAAGATTTGGGTTTTGAAATGGTGGAATGATTAAATATTATGGAGACGTACAGCTGTTTGCTGATCAGGGTTCGTGATGAACTTCATGCATTGAAGTTTTTTAGTCTTTAAACAGTAGATGATTGACTGAGATATTAAAAATAGGCATGGTATTAGGGAAACATTATGTGCAGTTTAACTGTAAGCTCTTACTACACACGAACTTTCAGCCACATGCATTTGCCCCTGAATCAAAAATAATGAAAAATATTTACTACTACTAATTTTTATACAAATAGAAGGCAGTATTAGTAACTGAATTTTAGAAATGAGGAGGAAACAGAATCCAAGAGCTAGAAAAATTTGCTAAATGTCGGATGTCAAATCAATAGCATACCTAGAAATTGAAACCAAGTATTTTGACTCTTATCTCAATTTTCTTTTTTCTCAACACACCCTGTGATCTCTCAGAAGACGAGATGTGGCCGCAGTAATTTTATTTGTATGATGATTAGCATTTTCCCAAAGGAATAAGCAATGAATTAATAAGCCAGAATGTTTGAAAAAATTGGAGATAACATTATTAATTTTAAAAAGATTATAATGATTTTTAACTTGATTGAACACAAATTGACTATAATTCGTTATTAAAATATTAATATATTTGCATTTAAATTTTACTACACTACTGAATATATTCCAATTACAATTAATATTAAAATGCATCCCCCTTCGAAAGGATGCTATAAATTTTGGAATTGGATGGCCAAATAATTCTGATATGCGTGATTTGTATTGTGCATATATATTACATATATGACTTGTAGTCAAAATCATATAATATTTAGTGGTTCTGATGAGTGCTACTTATATCAAATTAACTAGTAATTAATTACTAAGCATCTTTTCTTTCTATTTTTTTTCATATATTTTCCTCTGGTTATTCATGTCATTTCAGTACTATTATTTAAATGCATCATATGGCTATTTATGACTCTAGAAGGTGATGTTGACACACTCTGAATATTATACTATATTTCATTTATATAATGAGCTAAATGAGCTTCTTAAGGGTGGTAACTATAGTCATTTTCTCATCTGGCTACTCGGGACCTTCCAGGCAAATCTAATAGAGATGTAAAAGGGAAGAAAAATCCTGGTCTTGGAAACACAATAAGCCATGTTCTTTTATGTCTGGGCGATGTTTTCAGATATTAAAAGATGTTGCCCAGAGTGGGGGGACAAAAGATAAAGTTCATTTTCAAAATGTAAGGAAGAGGATGAAATGAAATATCATCATTATTTAATAAATTAATTTATACACTGCTTTACTTCTGTTGTGTGAATTGGCCAATCCAGTCATTGGCTTATTTTACTTATTTGTTTACTCAACAAATATTTATTGAGCATCAGCTATGAGTTAGGTTCCATAATAAGAATTGGGGCTATGGTGTTGAATAAAACCATACAGAGATATGATTTCTGTCCTCATTAGCATTACTTTATAGGAGGGAGAATAAAGACAACCAAGTAAGCTATTAAGATCTACTCAGTAGATGGTAAGTCCTATGAACAATAAATCAGAGTAAGAAAATATAGTTACTGTTGGCGTTCCCTGGCGGCTCAGTGGATAAAGGATCCAGAATTGTCACTGCAGCAGCTCAGGTGGCTGCTGTGGCATGGGCTCCATCCCTGCCCAGAAACTTCCAAATTACATGGACACAGCCAATAAATTAAATAAATAAATGGACTTTCCAATATAGAGTTACTGTTTCCAATATGGAGCTATGATTTTCAATAGAATGATCTCAGAAGATCAATGAGAAGATGATATTTGAGTGGATCTGAATGATAAGAAATTATCGGTTATGCAAAAATCTTGGCAATTGAAAGAAATACAGAAAACTTTATCTGTACTTCATCATGTCATTTCCATATGTCTTTCATAGTCTTAGAGCTAAGATGGAGATAAGCAAACTAGGCACTTGTACAATTGAGTAGATTCATTACTGGTGAATAATTGTGCCCAGATGGTTGTGATTAAAGAGACAGTGGCATCACAGGGCAAGGTCCTAGTGGCATGATGTAGGGTAAGGACACAGACCTTACCCTGGTCCTAGTTACTGATGTTATCAATTCCATGAATTAAGATTCAGAAATATAATAGAGATATTTTTATGGAGGACAGATAAGTGGGATAGTATTAGGAAGCAAAATCTACACTTTTATGGTGAGTTGTATTATCTTGAGTCTATGTAGCTACATCTACCTATACTTTCTTTCATGGCTTCTTCTTGTTCTGTGTCCTGTTTGAAAGCCCAGCAAGATTATTTTAAAACACACACACATACACATTGTTTTTTAGCATTTTATTTGTTATATTTTAGCATAAGTTCTGAGATAGAAATTAGTTTTGGGTTTTTTCCCCAAATGAATACTCTCTTCTATAAATACCACTTACTAAGAAACTATTTTTCCTCACTGATTTGAAAAGCCTCTTTTGTCATAATCTAAATTCCTATATGTATACTTAGTATAGTTACATATATGTCTGGATGATTTATTCTATTCCATTCATCTATTCTCGTGTGCAGATTCATGATTTAAAAATTTAGATAGCTTCCTGGGATATGTAGATGGAGTATGAACAAAAAGAGATTGGTTCAGTTATGTAGTAAGTCAAAACATCTAGCCCCACCACAGAGGTATTGAAAACAGGGCCACTATTATTGGACTTTGCCTAAAATCCATCATTGACAAGAGTCAGAAAACCTATGTTTTAATAGCTGCTGGATAAAGAGTAGCTGAGAGTTGAGATGGGTGAGAAAGAGATAAAAACTGAGGACAAGCTAATGAATATTGTTTTATTCATTAGCTTGTGGTATTTTTTTAGATTCCACATATAAGTGATATAAGATAGTGTTTGTCTGACATATTTCACCTAGCACAATGCCCTCCGAGTCCACATTGTTGCAAATGACAAAACTTCATTCTTTTTATGGCTTAATAGTATTCTATTGTATATAGAATCTATATCTTCATCTGCTTATCTGTTGATGGACACTTGGATTGCTTCCATATATTGGCTACTGTAAATAATGCTGGCATGCATATTGGGTTATATGTATCTTATCAATGTTTTTGTTTTGTTCAGATATATACCCAGGAGTGGAATGGGTAAATATATATTTAAAATAGTTATATCTTCCTGTTGAATAAACTTTTTTCTATAATGAAAAAAAAAACAAAACCTGAGGACAGCTCATGAAGGAACTTATATAAACTAAGGACTTTGCACTTCATTTTGTTGATGGTAGGAAAACTTTGGCAAATTTAAAGATAGGGAGTGACACAGTCAGAACTCTGGGGAAGTTTATTCCAGTGACAGAGTGGAGGATTGAGATCAGTTGAATAGTAAGATTTTAGATTAAAAATTATATGTGTAGATTTTTGTTTCCAACAAACTCTTACTAAGAAACTGAAATCTTTTGTTTATCTACTTATCAAGTGACTTTGGGCTTCTGTCTTTGTCCATGGAATTATAGATATCTCTTCTGAGAATGGAGATTTTTGTGACTTTAGAAAAATATTTTTTTAATGTGAGCTAAGCTAATAACTCTTAAAAGTAAGGTTCTTTCGCATGGAAGAACATACTATCTTTTTTTGGCCAGTGGTGCCTTTTGTTCTGTTGTCTGATCCAGGAATCAAACAAACTGTCAGGGAACTCCTTATGGGATTTTTGTAGAATGGCGGGCTTTCACCCCAATTGTGCCCTAAAGGAAACCTGTTTGAACAGGAAATGCCTCTCAAAAGGGAAATGCTTTTTCATGGATAAATGTCAAGTCAAAAAATGGTTTCTTATCTTCATATTCCCAAGGTAGCAATATTGGAAAGATTTGCTTTTCAAGGTCTCTATCTAGAAAGCAAGGAGCACAATTATAAGTTAAGATAGGAGCTATAAATTACGTATTGAAAAACTCTCAAAAATGAGTTTTATTTCAGATAAAGTTTGTAATATATGACTTTATTGCCACTTCAACAATGCTTATTTTAATTTCAAGTTTGCAATATAGAGCTAAATTATTTGGTTCTTCTAGTCCCCAAAGAAACAGCATTAAGACTTGAATTTCAAATATAAATTTGAAGAAAATAATTTATTAAACATTTTGTTTTTGAAAATCAATGTGCTATACAGACTTTAAAATGGCTTCCCAGAAGTTCCCGTCGTGGCTCAGTGGTTAACGAATCCGACCAGGAACCATAAGCTTGCGGGTTCAATCCCTGGCCTAGCTTAGTGGGTCAAGGATCTGGTGTTGCCATGAGCTGTGTTGTAGGTCGCAGACATGGCTCGGATCCCACGTTGCTGTGGCTGTGGTATAGCCCTGCAGCTCCGATTAGACCCCTGGCCGGGAACCTCCATATGCCATGGGGGCGGCCCTAGAAAAGGTAAAATAATAATAATAATAAAGTAAAAAATAAAAAAAATAGAATGGGCTCCCAAATAGTCCTAGCATTCACTTTCTTATGCAATATTTTCCCCTGAAATGTGGCCTGAATATATTGATTCACTTCTAATACAGAAAATATGACAGAAGATACAGTATGTCACTTCTAAGATTAAGTTGTTAAAAGATTGGGACTTCCGACTTAGGTGATTTGTCTTACTCTCTATTGGATCAGTCACTCTGGAGGAAGATAGCTGCCATATTGTGCAATATAGTCCACCGAGGGACCCATTGTTCCAAACAAGGTCTGCCAAGAACCATGAGAGTGAACTTGGAAATGAATTTCTTCCCTCTCCAATTAAACTTTCATTTGCAACCCTAACAGTAACTCTAGACTGTAACCTCATGAAAGACCTTGAGCCAGAGGCAGAAGATAAGTTGTGCCCAGATTCTTGGACCAGAGACACTTACAGATATTTGTTTTCTCAAGTCATTAATTGACTATGACGTTTTCAATTAATCTTTAGACCACAGTAGATAACCAATACTTTGACCTCTAGCCAGAGGTTGTAAATGGTATTTTACTGTTCATTTTCTCAAACTGCCATTTTCTTTGCATCAGAGATAGAGAGAGTGGGTCCCACTGGTTTATACTCAAGTTTGGTTATTGAAGAGAACCAGTAATACTCAACAGTCTTTCATGACTGTTAATGTGTTTTTATTTTAACAAGAAAATAATAGTAAAATAATATGGATGGAAACAAAAAACACAACTCTTCTCTATCTTATTACCAAGGCAAGGGCAAACTTATTCATTAATTATACACTGAGCCTCTCCTTTTCCCATATAAAAGAGACTGTTAAATGCACACTGATAAGTGTCTTCACTTTTATTCCCTCCCCCCTTCTTTGCATATAGGTTGTCCATGTGCCTAGCTTTGACCATGGAAAAGTGTGTAAGTCGTGAATGTCACATACAGAGCAAGGTTCAAAATCTGATATGCCTTCCCCATACACTTCCCTTAACTTCCTACTGGCTATTTGATGCCAGGGCAACAACAAGCCTCCCATTGGAAGCAGCCTCAGCCCCTGAGGCACTGCTTATCACAAATCTTCTAGCTTGTAAATCGACTGGTTCAAGAGCAGGTCATATTTGTTACATAGCATTTCTCATCCTATCTTGATTAACACCCCCCCAACCCTTACACCAACTCCGATCATGTAATGAAGAAGGACCTTTTGTTGCTTTAACATTAATATTGTCTAAACCTTGTTGTAACCAATTGGGGTAATGTGTTTGAGCTGCTAAATTGTGCCTAGAAATAGAAGCTAACATGGTCACATCCATTGTTCTCTTAAGAGCAAAAAATCTCAGATAAGAAGGAGGATAGAGAAAACAGGTGAAAAAAAATAGGTTGGGCATTATTTGGTTTCTGTTTATTCAGAATTATTTGTTTCTTTTGTGTAAAACTAAAAGTGAATAATGAATGTAGTGGTGAGTGATACAGTGGAAGTAGTGATGTAGTGGAAGTGATGGTTGAAGAAGATATTTAGAACCTAGTCCCTGCGTTACTTCTTTTAGAGCCCTTCAGTAAATATCTTCATTGTTTTCCAGTGCTCCTTTGGATGGTGAAATAATATGGCTTTTGAATCAGTAAAGAATTTTGTTACACTAAGTATTTTGTTGATGACCCACTTTGATCCAGATATTGTGCTAGAAGCTACAGATTCAAAACTGAACAAGAGAGATATCATTCTTGTTTACAGAAAAAGAATAGACTTCTCCTTACCCTCTAGGAGATTACAGTGTAGGGTGAAATACAGAAATTAAAAAATCATAGTAATGTGTGATATGTGTTATGATAAGGGAAGAAGAAGATACCAAGGAACCATAGAGGAAGGTCTCTTAACCCAGATGGGCAGGCAGACAAGATTTCTAAGACAGAATGACAGGTAAGCTAGAACCAAAAATGTGTGTAAGAGCTCTATAGAAAAAAAAAGTGAGGGGGCCAGATTAGACCACTGAAGTGGAAAGGTTTGTGCCTGACAGATGGGAGATCTTCTTGAAACAGTTGTTTTAGTTTCTTTCCACAGGCTCTTCACAAGAGCTTAGACCTGGGTTCATGGAGCCAGGCTAAGGGGCCAATGTAGGTTATCATACTGCCCTCCTTGAAAAAATGGTTCCTTTCCCAAATGCCCATGAAAGCACACCTCAGTTCCTATGCCAACTCAAGAAAAATACTTTTTGAGTCTATGCAACTCAACTGGCTCATTCAAATAGATTTCAAACAGTACCTGTCCTGTCACCTCCTTAGACAAGTCTTAATTCTTCCAGTGGGCAAATTGTGGCTTCAGACCATTTCTATTCCACATACACATATCAAGTACTTGTCTAGGATGCTCTGTAATCTTAATACATGTGTTTAGTGAGAGCTTAATATTTTATTATATTAATATAGTCTGATTTATTTAACAGTTCATCAGTTTGGAGACCTTTACATTGTTATTGACATTTCCCAATTATATTTAACATTTTAATTAATGCCTTTAGACATCTATTTTCTGTTGCTTTGTTTTCTTCCATAAAGCCTTAAGAATTAATTACTGGATTGCTGAAGCATTAAGGCACCATGGAAAGAGCATGACTAAGATTATTTTACAATCTCTCCTTGCTTGAGTTACCTCACTTTTTTTTCAAAGGAAAAAGTAAAACAGTTTTCATTCTCAGAAATATGATTGCCTACATAGAAAATCTGATAGAATCTACCCAAAAACTACTAAAACCAATAAGTAAGTTCAGCAAAGTCCAGAATACAAAATCAACATACAGAAGTTACCTGACTTTTTAAAGCATTGATTTCCTTACCTATAAAATGGGAAGAATAATAGGACCCATGTCATTGGTATGTTGTCAAAATTAAGAGAGTTCATGTAGGTAAAGCTTATAAGACAGTATCTGGTGCTTAGAAAACACTTCTGCAGACAATGCTGTTTAGGAGGCCAGAACAGAAGCTAAGGAATCAGTTGTAAAGTTAATCACATGAGAGATGATAGTCATTTGGACTCACAGCACAGTCATGAAATTTAGGGAAAGGAGTATGGATTCAAGAAATATCTCATGTAGATTCAAGAAGACTGGCTTATGGGTTAATGTTCAAAAAAGTGGTGAAAGAGAGAGAGGAGTCAGGATAATTTTAAGGCTTTTGTACTGAGCTATGGAAAGAATAAAATGGCTATATTCTTACATGGGGAAGTTTGGGGGAAGTACACATATGCGGGAGACAGTTGAGAACTTGGTTTGGATATGTTAAATTTGAGATGTTTATCAAGTATCCAAGGAACGATGTCAAGTATGCAGTTAGATATACAAGCCTGATGTTTAGAAGGAGAGCAACAGGCTAGATTACAATCGTAGGAAGCTTCCACCTATAGGTAGTATTTAAAACTAAGCAACTGGACAAGATCACCAAGGGAGGAATGTAGGTAGGAAAGGGAAGAAACTCAGGGACTGAGCTCTGGGCATCTCCAACATTTATTGTGTAGAGAGATGAGGTAAACCAACAAAGGAGATTGAGAAGGAGGGACTGGTAAGGTAGGAGGAGAGCCAGGTAAGTGGGTATCACAAAAAGCTTGGGAATCAAATATTTCACTCTAGAGTTTGACTGTGAGTGCCTTGAGAGAGGCTCTAGGCTCCCAAGATGGGGGAAGAGGAGGATAGTTAGAGGTTATTGTTGGAAAAAGAGACTCTAGACTCTGAAGTTAGAGAGATTTGGATTTGAATACAGGTTCTACTGCTTATGAGATGTCTTACGTTGAGTGGGTCACTAAACCCTGTCTACTTCATTTTCCTCATGGAGCAAGTAGACATAAATAATATATAACAAACTGTGTGGTTGCAAAGATTAATTACATAATTCACACAGAGTTGTGCACTCAGCATAGCCTAGGTATACATGAAGCACTCAAAAAATAGTGATACATATTTTACTAGCAGTCACCGGTGTTACCAGTACACTCCATTTATTATAGAGTTATGAATAAGTAATAAAATTGTCATATACTTATCATAGTGCCTGGCACATGATAGGTTATCAATAGTGTGCATATATATATATATATATATGGACACAATAAAAAATGTATGCACTGTTATGAAACTCTTAAGGCAGAATTCCAGCTGTGGTGCAGTCGATTAAGGTCGATTAAGTCGATTAAGGTGTTGTTGCTGAAGCATCCCAGGTCCCTGCGGAGGCTTGGGTTTGACCTCCGGCCTGGCACAGTGGGTTAAAGGATTCAGCATTGCCACAGCTATGGTGTAGGTTGAAGCTATGACTCAGATTTGATCCCTGACTTGGGAATTTTCATATGTTGTAAGTGCAGCCATAAAATTAAAAGGGAAGGAAGGAAGGGAAAGAAAGAAGGAAGGAAAGAAGGAAGGAAAGAGAAAGAAAGAAAGAAAGAAACTCTTGAGGCAATGTCTGGGTAAGTAATGACTGTAAAAATTGTAATATCTGCCAATTTAATCATGTGCTAACCACAATTCTAAACAACTTACATGTAAAAATTAGATTCAGCACTTTAACAACTCTTTGAGGATGTCACCACCCCCCTTTATCAGATAAGAGATAAAGAAACTCAGGCAATGAGAGGCTGAATCCCCTTGTCCAATTTTGTCAGGCTAGCACTATTGAAGACCATGATTTAGCCCTCACATGGTATCTTATCCTTACACTGGAGTGCTTTTGGTAGTGATGTCATCATTAGCATCAAGCTGCAAGTATCAGAACAATAATGGGTAAATATTCAAAGGTGAGAGGTGTTGTGATTAGGGCGTCCAGCTTGTTCATCACTGTACTGCTTGTCTTTGAGAATCACCTTTGTGCCTTCAGCCCCGTAAGCGCTCTCTTCCTGAAAGGGCTGTCCATTAACACAAGCTTGGGCTGAGATCCCAGACCCTGTAGGCAGTGATTCCTTGTCTTATCACATAAAAGGTAGCCTTCTCATTGGTTCTGTTCCTTTTTACACTTTCCACTGAGAGTTCTTTGCTTACTTACTATGGATTTCAGATTTTCAACTCTATTTATACACTTGACAGTAACCATCTAAAGGTCTCCAGAAACAATAGGAAATTCTTTTCCATTGAATGCTGTTGGAAGTTTTCAGAAAGAGTGATAGCTTGTCCTTGTTTTGATTGTTTCATATTTTTAATTTCTCATATTGTTTCTTCTGGAGTTTGTTGTGCTCTGCTTTATGAGATTAGGATTATTTCACTAATGTTGTAATTTATGCTCTATGTTTAGCTTGTCCCAGGAAAAGGAGAGTATTCTTTCCTATGCTAATAATATTTTGACAAGGTAAATGTATATATTTTGAAATATTTACAGTATATTTTTCCAAACAAAAAAATCCTCAAAACAGTTTTACCAGGTTTTATATGTATACCACTATTGAGTAACAGCTCATAATAAAGAATCCCAAAAAAGTTGCCAGTTATGTACTTTCTTTCTCTAAATATTCTACTGCCGTACTAATGAGGTCATGGAAAATTAGAAGAAAGTGAATGTGTATTCAAAGATTTATTGAGGAAGGAACTATATTTAACATACACTAAATATATATTCTTTCATGCCCTTGAAAATATTGGCTAATTCAGGTCAAATGTAGATACCACACTGAAACTTTTCTAACCCATGTATTATAAATATGTCATTGTCTTTTCATTTTCTAAACAAAAGCAAAATAGAACAAAACCATAACTACTTCACTGAGGCCTTGGCAATATCTTCTTTTTTCCCTAGATTTATTCAGATATAATTAACAAAATTACATATATGTATATGTAAGGTATACAACATGATGGCTTGATATATATATACATTATAAAATGATTATCATCATCAAGTTAACACATCTATCACCTCACATAGTTACATTTTTTTTTGTGTGTGTGTGGTGGTGGTGATGGTGATGAAAACTTAGGATCTATTCTCTAGCAAATTTCAAGTACACAAGACAGTGTTATAAACTATAGTTACCATACAGTTTATTATATCCCCAGAACTTATTCCTCTTATAACTGAAAGTTTGTATCATTTGACAACATCTCATTTTCCCTACACCCCAGCATCTGGCAACCACCATTCTATTTTCTGTTTCTATGTTTTGTTTTTTCCTCTTTTTAAGATTTCACATATAAGTGATATCATGCAGTACTTATCTTTCTCTTTCTGACATATTTCAGTTAGCATAATGCCCTCCAAGTCCATCCATGTTGCTGCAGATGGCAAAATTTTATTCTTTTTTATGGCTGAGTAGTATTCCATTATATACATGTAAGACATCATCTTTGTCTGTTGATGAATGAGTACATTATTTCCATGTCTTGGCTATTGTAAATAGTGCTGCAATGAACAGTGGGGGTACATGTATCTTTTTGAATCATGGTCTTCATCAGGTATATGCCCAGGAGTGGGATTGCTAAATCATGCAGTAGCTCTATTTTTACTTTTTTTTTCCTTTTATGGCTGCACATGTGGCATATGGAAGTTCCCAGGCTAGGGATTGACTCAGAGCTGCAGCTGCTGGCCTTCACCACAGCCACAGCAAGGCTGGATCCCAGCCATATCTGTGACCTACGCCTCAGCTTGTGGCAACACTGAATCCATAACCCACTGAGAGAGGCCAGGGATGGAACTTACATCCTCACAGACACTATGTGATGTCCTTAATCCAGTGAGCCACAAACAGGAACTCCTCCTTTCAGTTTTTTGATAAACCCCCATACTGTCCTCCAAGAGGCTGCACTAGCTTACATTTTACAAATATTGTACATGAGCCACAATGTCTTCATAGTTATAGCTAGTGGAAGTTGGGTACAACAGATTCTTTGGGACACACTGCAGCAAGAGTAGTGGAAAGAACTCAAGATTAGAAAGACACATTTTTTTTTTTCAACTGGGTGACTTAAGGCAAATTCCTTTACTTTCCTTGGCCTCAGTCTTCCCATCTGGAAAAGAACAGTAATTAAATGGATGGTTTAAAAATCATTATTTGATAGTGGGGCCTCTTAAACAATGAATTTGTACATTGTAAATAGCTAAAATTGGAGTCCCTGAGGTTACTCAGTGAAACTCTTAAAATTTACAAAATAACAACGTTAACAATATTAATAATTTACGGGCTGACATTTGATTATCCACTTGCCAAATGCTTACTGAGCAAATATTGACCTACTGTGAGTCAGACATTATTGTATGTTCTGAGAAAACAAGGGTAAACTGAACAAAGTTTGCACTGTAAAGAGACTTAGTTTCCATCGGAGATTTTGCCCAAAACCTGGTTCTGACCTTTGCATTTCATTGAATGAAGCGCTCCCTGGGATCTCAGGCCTTCAACCACAGGGTCCCAACTGGTTCTCTCAGTTTTTTTATCTCACTACTCATCTTGATGTTTCTCAGAATTTTGCCAGAATAGAAAGTTCACTATTCTTGACATTTCTCACAATTCACAACAGTCTGCCTCCTTGCCTTTTCACAAGTTGTTTTATTTTCCCTCATCATACTCTGAGCCCATGTTATCTCTTAAAACTCTACAGGTTGAAGGATCAACACAAATAATACATAACCCCTTCACATGAAACCTTTCAGTGAGCACACTCTCTAAACCAAGCTGTATTTTATTCATTCATCCTTCCTTTGTAATTCCTTTACACACAAGAGCCTGTTTTGGACACTTAGACATTTATTTCACACTGTATTGCATCTCATCTTTTTGGTCTTTCTCTTTCTGCTTCTATACCAAAAGGACCTCAATGGCTGGCACTGCATAGCCTTCGTGGGTCATATAGGAATTTTAAAGTTTTAGTTACACCTTGCATTTGGTATGAGAGATTTATAGAATACTGAATGAATATTTACTTCTTTGAAGTAACAAAAGATATATCTGTGAACTATTCTTTATTTCTAAAAATGGTACTTTGATTATGAATAAGAATAGTCAAAGGCTAATATTCATTGAACACTTACTATGTGACACTACTGTTCTAAATGCTTTGTATGTCTTTGGAATAGGTTGATAAAGGTACTGAAAATTAAAAACATGCCAAAAGTATTTAGTCTAGGAAATAATGCAAATGGGATCCCAACCCAAACAACTAATTCCAGATTCCATGTTCTTAATATCTCTAGTCTTGTGTGGTATTTTTATAGTATTCTTTATACTCCCAGTATATTCTTAAGCTTTTAAAAATTAAATATTGTAAATAGGCAATCACTAATCTAGGATGGAATAAATCTGTACATCAGTATATCTTTTTTTTTTTTTTTTCTGGCCATGCCTGCAGCATGTGGAAGTTCCCAGACCAGGGATCGAATCTGCCTCACAGCAGTGACCTAAACCAATGTAGTGACAATGCCGAGTCCTTAACCTGCTGCACCACAAGAGAACTATCCAATACATCTTTTTGACAAGGTAAATAAAAATATCTGGTAAATGGAATGGAGCATTGGTTGGTAAACTATATGAATTATAAAATCTATGTCATTTCAACCTTTTTTTTTTCATCAGCAGTTATAATTATTTCAGAGGAAGAGCCATTACTCATTAAATATCAGCACAGCATCAGAGGAATCTGTCCCAGGGTTTGCACCAGAAGAAGAGCCCTAGGGCTCTGGTTGGCTTTTTTAGAGGAAAAGGTGGACTTATAGTAACCCTGGTAGGCTTAACACATGAAGGGATGAGATGCAGGATAACAAAACTGTTTATCTACCAAGTTTTTGCAGAGTGTCACCATGGTATTTAAGAAGGAAGAAACAAGATTTCTAATTCAACAGAATGTGCCACAGAAGTTGTATGTGACATTAGACTTGAAAGTTTTACTTGGATCTAGCAAGTTTGCATTCATTTCCAGAGGGAACCACTTACATGTAGCCATTGCTACAAACATTACTTTCTAGCTATGTGACCTTATGCAAAGTTATCCTCAGTTTCCTCCTCTGCAAAACTGATATAATTAAAACATATGTCTCAAGACTTTGATTACAGTAAGATGTCATTCATGCAAAATATCAAGGATAGTGTATGACACAGGAAAAGGTTTAAATGGAACTTCCAGTTTTATTATTTTTATTATTATCATATAGCTATTTCTGACAAATTGGTACTTTAATTGACATAGAGACACTGCATTCTGAGACAACAACCAGGCTATAGATCTAAGAACTATACCGACTATAGTTATTTACATAAATCCAGTCCTCAATTTTCTCATTTATAACATAGGAATAATAAAGGTAATAACATTATAGGATTATTGTGAAGAATAAGTGGGCTAAGGCACATAGTCTTTAAAATTATTTATGGCCCCTACTAAACACTCAACTTATGATAATTATTATCATTTTATGGTGGTTGCTGCTGTTTTGTAGCAGTTTCCAAGACTCCTTGGAATAAAAGCAGGAGGATGAGAGAAAAGAAACTCAGGAAGTGCAACAATCCATTTCAAGAGAAGAAAGTGAATTCTGCTTTTATTTTAGATAAACGAAGGCATGAGAAAAATATAGTGCAAAGGTTCTAGCCTTTTATTAATTCTTTGAATTTTTGAAATTTTTTGTAGTCCCCAGATCCTCCCATCAGAGAAGGAGGTAATCTCTGAGATAAGATCTAAATAACTAGGAGTCTACTCACTGGATTTCTCAGGGAAGAACTTTCCAAGCAGAGGTGTGAACATTTGCACCCAGGTCCTAGGATGGGAGTAGCATGGCATGTTTCAGGAAGAGCAAGTAGACCAGTGAGCAACACAGAGAAGGGAACACAATGAGAACAGCAAGGTGACAACAGGCTGGACCTTCCCCAGTTCTATTGAGGTTTGTTTGACACATCAAAAGGTGGAAATATAAAGTGTACAATGTGGTAATTTAATATATGTATACACTGTGAAATGATTACCAGAACCAGGTTTTTTTTAACACGTCCATCAACTCTCATAGTTACCTTTTAAACTTGAGTGAGACTGTTTAAGATTTATTCTCTTATCATATATCATATCTACAACATGGTATTAACTATTATCATCATGTTGTGCACTAGATCTTCAGACGTTATTTGTCTTATAATTACAAGTTGGTGCCATTTGACCAATATCTCCACCTTTTCTGTACATCTCGGGCCCTGGCAATCACCTTTCTACTTTTTATACTCTTGATTTCTGTGACTTTTTTTTTTTCAGATTTCACTTATAATTGATACTGTACAGTATTTGTCTTTACTCAAAGTGAAGAAATTAAAATAGAAACCAAAAGAGAGCAGGAGTAGCTATATTTCTATCAAACAAAATACTTACAATACTTTTAAGTCAAAAAGTGTAACAAGAGACAAAGAAGATCACTATATAATGAGAAATGTGTCAATTCACCAGGAAGATGTAACAATTGTTAATACATATGGACCCAACATTGTAACACCTAAATATATTAAGCAAATGTTAACAGAAAAGCAGAAGCAGATCTCAGTGCTTCATTTTGAACAATGAATAGACTCTCCAGATAGAAAACCATTAAGAAAGTATTAGATTTAAACTACATTTTAGACCAACTGGACCTAATATTTATGAACATTCCACTCGATAGCAGCAGAATTAACATTCTTCTCAAGCACAGATAAAACATTCTCAAAATATGTTAGGTCAGAAAACAGGTCTTAGCAGATTTAAGATTAAAATCATACCAAGTATCATTTCTGACCACAGTGGTATGAAATTAGAAATCACTAACAGAAGGAAGATTAGAAAATTCACAAATATATGAAAATTAAACAAAGCCCTCCTGAACAATCAATGGGTCAAAGAAGAAACCAACAAATAAATTTAAAAAATCTTGAGACAAATGAAAATGCAAACACAACGTAAAACTTATGGGATGCTGCAAAAGCAGTTTTAAAAGGGAAGTTTACTTCCATATAACCCCGCAATCCCACTCTTGGGCATCTATCCAGACAAAACTCTACTTAAAAGAGACACGTGCACCCGCATGTTCATTGCAGCACTATTCACAATAGCCAGGACATGGAAACAACCCAAATGTCCATCGACAGAGGATTGGATTCGGAAGATGTGGTATATATACACAATGGAATACTACTCAGCCATAAAAAAGAATGACATAATGCCATTTGCAGCAACATGGATGGAACTAGAGAATCTCATACTGAGTGAAATGAGCCAGAAAGACAAAGACAAATACCATATGATCTCACTTATAACTGGAATCTAATATCCAGCAGAAATGAACATCTCCTCAGAAAAGAAAATCATGGACTTGGAGAAGAGACTTGTGGCTGCCTGATGGGAGGGGGAGGGAGTGGGAGGGATCGGGAGCTTGGGCTTATCAGACACAACTTAGAATAGATTTATAAGGAGATCCTGCTGAATAGCATTGAGAACTTTGTCTAGATACTCAGGTTGCAACAGAACAAAGGGTGGGGGGAAAAAATGTAATTGTAATGTATACATGTAAGGATAACTTGACCCCCTTGCTGTACAGTGGGAAAATTAAAAAAAAAATTAATCCCAACTGTTTCTTTTTCCTTTCCTAAATGTGGCTACTAGAAAAATAAAAATTACTTATGTGAAAAAAAAAGGGAAGTTTACAAGCATCTACATTAAGAAAAAATAAATCTTTCAGATAACTAACTTTATACCTCAAGGAACTAAAAAAAAGAAACTAAGCCCAAAGTTAGAAGAAAGAAGGAAATAATAAATATAAGAGCATAAATAAATAAAATAGAGAATAAAACATAACAGAAAAAATCATAGCAGCTAAGGACTATTTTTTAAAGAGAAAACAAGATCTCATAGTGTCTTACAGTCTACTTTAAAGCCTTTTAATTTTATTCTAATTGTATCTATAAGCTATTGGAAGTTTTTGGACATGGGGATGTCATAAACTATGCTTTTATTTTTATTTTTTAATTTTTAATTTTTTGTCTTTTTTAGGGCTGCACCTGGAGCATATGGAGATACCCAGGCTAGGGATTGAATTGGAGCTGTAGCCACTGGCCTGTGCCACGGCCACAGCAATGTCAGGTCCGAGCCATGTCTGCGACATAGACAACTCTCTGCACAGCTCACAGCAATGCTGGATCCTTAATCGAGGCCAGGGATCGAACCTGCATCCTCATGGTTACTAGTCAGATTCATTTCTGCTGAGCCATGATGGGAACTCCAAATTATATTTTAAAAAGCTCACTCTGCTATATTGGAGAGTAGACTGTATGAAAGTAGGTGTAGTGGACAAGAATAGAAGCAGGGAGACCAGTGATGAGGCTACTGCTGTAGTCCAAGCAGTCAGGCGATGGTATGGCCACCCTCACTCCCTGTATACTTACGTCCTACAGGCTGAATGATGCAGTGATCCCACTTACAATGGGACAAGAGTTACTCATTCCATATCCCTGGAATTATTGTGAATATCATTATGCTTTTGAGACCTGAAGCCCTTCAGGAAGCTGTTTCTTAGGCCAGTTTCATCCTTGCATCCTAGTTTCAACCATCATATCAATACCCAATTGAGATTAGGGAAGGTAAAATGGAAAAAAGAGCCAGAAAGAAATCTGTGCCAGTGTAAACCCAACTCCAACCAGCTGACCACTCCCTGCCCCAATCCTTTGCTACCTCATCATGGATTATCCTTATTTTGTATTCAAAGGCAATTTAGGGACATACTTTTTTTGACTTTTGCTTGTTTGCTTCACTTTAATCTTTCTATGAATATCTTGTAACTTTCTGTCAAGTTTACTCAGTTCAGAAGTTGTGTTCTCCTTTGAAAATGGTTCCACACAGACCATGCTCAAGTCTTAGTATCACAGCAAGGTGGACTTTAGTGAATGCTATACACCACACCTCAAGGAATGGAGCTACAGGACCAGGGTTCTTATAGATTCTACAGCTGTGAATCAGAGTCAACCCTCAAAGAGTCAGGCAGTGGTAGGCTAAGTTAATTATTTTCTAGACACTTAACTTTTTTTTTTGTCTTTTTGCCTTTTCTAGGGCCACTCCTGTGGCACATGGAGGTTCCCAGGCTAGGGGTCTGATTGGAGCCGTAGCCACCAGCCTACGCCACAGCCACAGCAATGCCAGATCCCCAACCCACTGAGCAAGGCTAGGAATCGAACCCGCAACCTCATGGTTCCTAGTTGGATTCCTTAACCACTGAGCCACAATGGGAACTCCTCTAGACACTTAACTTTTTGAGAACCAAGACTCTGTTTGCTTTTCTTTGCTTTCAGCATACACCCATAACGAGACACATAGTAGCTGTGCAGAAATGCATGTTAGATTGATTTATTGGCTGCTCTAAGAACACTCATGACCATAAGATAAGGATAGGCAGAACAGGCTCCTCTTTCAAATTTTAGAATTCCTGACTGTCAGAAGCCACACAGTCCAATGTTTCTACAAACTACATCATGTATAGAGCCATTATAAAGTGAGCGAAATCATGTTTAACACATGCTATTAAATGTATACTAACATAGCACTAGGTTTAAACTTCTATGATTATACTTTTGGTTTTTTGGGTTTTCTTGGTCACCCCACAGGGTATGGAGTTTCTGAGCCAGGGATCAGATCCAAGACCACAGTTGCGACCTATGCCTCAGCTGTGGTAACTCTGGATCCTTTAATCCACTGTGCAGGGCCAGAGATTGAACCTGCATTCTGGCACTCCAGAGATGCTGCCAATCCTGTTGTGCCACAGCAGGAAATCTGATTATAGTTTTATATGGCTATAACATGAAAACATATTGAGAAATTAAACATGAGGCAAGACTAAAAGAATAATATTAAAGTAGCTACATTAATTTAATGTGATGGAAGACATCTCATTAAAACTAAACTGCAGCTTGCCATGTGACTATAATGCTGATTGCTATGGCACAGGCCCTGGGGAGTTCTATATGTCTAAGTTAAGGCATGTTGGGTGATGACTCAATTATTCCACTGCTTTCCATGTTTATACTATGAAACCTTTGTTCAGATGACATGTAATGACTTTGTCTTTCATTTATCGGGATGACATCAACAAAGGCTCATTGTGCCTTGTACTTCTGCTCTTCGCATTACCCATGGTGCTGATGTCATCATGATCACAACCGCACAGGGGCCCTGAAATCACCTGCAATACCTATGTTTAAGGTGATCAGGCAGGTGATAAGAGAGAGACTTACATAGCTTACTTCTGTTATTCATTTTATAGATAACCATCATAATGAATGTACACAAACACACACACAATATTATTTCAAGGAAATTTCAGGTCCCCTGAAAACGTAACTTGAGAGAGCAATTTTATAAATACTGATATTATACTAGTTGGCAATTGCGTGTATAAAGCATAAAGTTTTTGCATTTCAGCCTTGTAGGATTTCATAGAATCTCAAGTCTGGAAGCCTGAGTTTTTTAGCAAATCATAGTGTTATAGTAGATTTGCTTAACGACATAGCATCGTAAGACTCATCCATTCTTTGGTATCTTCAAGTACTGGAATAATAGTCCAAATTTTTGAGTGTTAGTGCTGTCCGCATCCTTGATTATGATATTGAAAACATCAACTCTCAGTGCCTCAGTTTTTCTTTTCTATAAAATAAGGATCATAATCTCTCTCCTGCTATCCTCACAGAATAGATATAGAGGCCATTGAAATGACAGATGTGAAAAGACTTTGCAAGTCATAAAAGACTGTGTACATGTGGACCTCATTACTTCTTATACCCTTTACCTTATTGATAAACTACATCCTGGAGACAGAAACAGGAGAATTTTCAGTTTTGATTTTGCCAGCTGGCCACCACCTGAGATGATCAGCAAGAGAATTTGAATGTACTTAGTACTAATATTTAGCATCACCTTCCTCAAAGGATAAGTAAACTTTACACTGGAATAAAGTTTATTTTGTTTCTATCCACTTGGGTTTACTAGGATACACGTAGGAGGCTTTGCCAAATGGCCACCTAACCCCAAAGTTTTAATTTTGCCCTGAAAGGTTCTGATAACCATATTGATTTTGAAATAACCAGTGAGAGAAGGTATCCAGGGAAAGCATAAATAATTCTAATACAGAAAGCAGTGGAATAATTGAGTCATTCTACAAACTGCATCGTGTATAGAGCTTTTATAAAGTGAGCAAAATCATGTTTAACACATGCGATTAAACGTATGCTAACATAGCACTAGGTTATGCTAGGTTAACCTAGGTAACCACCATCATCAATATTTCTATATTCATTTTTTTTAAATAACCCTGCACTTCTTGTAATTTTGTGTGTAAGCTGACGTCTGCTCAGTCCAAATGATTTGGGCTGGTATCCACACATATTAATTTGCCCAGAAGCATTTAAGAAACTTAATTAAGCTGGCAGGTTGTGTCCCTTTCATGGTCCTTCTTGAATGCAGTCACATTTGCAAAACTTAAAGGCAAGCTGAAAATCATCTTGGCACAAAGCAATATTCCATTTTTTTTTTAATTTAAATGGTATACTTAAAACCCAGACAAAATGATTTTATTCCTGTTCATGGTTCCCAGAATATTTCATACTCTGTCTTGCACTAGCATTTTGACAAGTTGCTCCCCAGGCTTGAATCGCGCCTGTCCTTCCTACCACCACCCCTCCACATTTCACATAGTTAAATTCTCCTGCTTCTCAAGGCTAAGGTGAGATATTCCCTCTCCCAGTTAACTTTCAACAGACTTTTGATTCTACCTAACTAGTGGTTAAGTGTTCCTTCATGTGTTTCTATTTGTGTCATTAATATTAGATTTTTCTGTAATTTAAAAAAATTTTTTCTCCATCCATGGAAGAATGAAAAGCATGAAGTATTATTCGTCCTTGTCTCCGGCATACGTAGCAGTACTAACCTCATGGAGTTATTGGGAGAATAAAATAACATAATTTACTCCCTGGGTTGAATATCATCCCCTTCAAATTCATATGTGGAAGTCTTAACTCCCAGTACCTCAGAATGTGACTTTATTTAGAGACAGAGTCTTTACAGAGAGAATTGAGTTTAAATGAGTCATTAGGGTGGGTGACTGGTGTCCTTATAAAAAGGTGAGATTTGGGATTTCCTATCGTGGCTCAGCAGAAATGAACCCGACTAGTATCCATGAGGATGCAGATTTGATCCCTGGCTTCACTCAGTGGGTTAAGGATCTGGCATTGCCATGAGCTGTGGTATAGGCTGGCAGCTGTAGCTCTGATTGGACCCCTACCCTAGGAACTTCCATTTGCTGCAGGTGCGGCCCTAAAAAGACAAAAAAAAAAAGATTTGAACACAGAAGATGATGTGAAGAGACACAGGAAGAAGATGGCCATCTACAAGCCAAGGACAAAGGTCTGGAATAAATTCTTCCCTCACAGTACTCAGAAGGAATCAACCCTGCCCACACCTTGATCTGGGACTTCCAGCCTCCAGATTGTGAGACAATACATTTCTATTGTTCAAACCGCCCAGTTGATGGTACTTCATATGACAGCCCTAGCAAGCTAACACATGTACGTGAAGCTTCTGTCCCACTATTGGCAAATGTGTTCAATTGGTGTAAGTGAGCGCTTTTTTTCAGTGAAGCCTTTCCTGTCCTCTCTGTTTAGAGATATACTTCCTGGCCTCTTTTTCCCCTTTACGTTTTTCTTCATTTCATTTATCAATATCTAAGTACAATCAGTTTTACTTGTTTTTTATTGTCTTGTTTCCTCCACTAGAATATAAGCTCTGTGAGGGCAAAGGTATGTGTCTAGACACATGTTTCCTTCCTTGCATAACCTAGAAGAAAGCCTGGCAAGTAGTAGGTATTTAACAAATATTCATTATGTGACCACTACCGCTGCTGTCATTGATAAATGGTGAATTGCCTCTCACAACATCCCTAGATTATTTATTTGCATATATTCATTAAGTCTCCTTAGTGCCAGACACTGAGCGGAATGCCAGGGATAGAGAAATAAATAAGATGCAGTCTTTCTTCACAAAAGACATATCTAGTAGAAGGAGACAGATATGTAAGCAAACCAATATTCCAAAGAAATTTCTTTTCCAAGAAAAGAATCTGTCCAAGGCAGAACCCTTGAGGCTCTTTCCAAAGGAAGTGGTCCTCTTCACACGCTTATGAAATCATCCTCTATTTATTTTGTTTTGAACTATCCCACAAATTGGATTTATAAATTCTAAGTCTACTCAATGGCAGGCTCTCTGCAGCCCTGCCTTCAGTGTTTCTAGTCTTACAAGTGCTCACAGTGTTCTTTCCTCTACCTTTGGCTTTGGACTTGCACGCAGACAGCTATTGGGGGAAAGTCAGTCACTGAGTGAAAGAGTAATTATTTTTTCTATACATGACTATAGAAAGTTAATCACAAAAGTATAACAGCCCAAAGAACACATCAAAGGCTTCTCTACTTCCTACATGACACAATTTTCTCATCTATAAATCACGTCACTAAAACTTTGCGGCACAATTTTCTCATCTATAAATTAGAAACAGAATATGTACCCTATTACTTTCATTGCTGTTTATTGCTATTGGGGGCCCATGGAATGTTAGATAAGGACCTCAGGAATCATCTAGTTCTACTTTTCATTCTGCAAATGGGGAAACTGAGATTCAGAGAGGTTAAATAAATGTATCCTGGGGATACAGCTTATGAGGTCAAGACTCAGCCACGCATTTCTTCAATTATTCCATGATATTTCAGTCACTTTCCATACTCTACTAACAATTCAAATGGCAATGGGAAATGGGCTCAGTTATTTTATAAACTCATATCTTAAAATTGATATAGAAGTGCCTCTTGATAACTGGTAAGAAAATCACAAAGCAGCAAGTCTGTATTCTTTAGTCTCCAATGGCTGAATGTTTATACTGAGCCAAGTTTTAAAAGGCTTAATTCAGGTTTTATGCCAATAACATTACTTACAAATGCTAAATTCAGTCCAAAAATGTACAGAATAGAAGAGATCAAAACAGTGAATGTCTTTGGTTTGGTTTTTTTTTTGAAATTTACTTTGTCCCTTGTCACTTACATTTAAATGACAAATTCCCTTCTATCCTAAAGGAGGATTTAACTGAAAGAAAAGAATTCCCTATTCAGAACAGGAAATATTTTCTATTCATGAAACAAAGTTTGAAATTGAATTAAAATAATTTAATTACAATGTATAATTACCTTCCACAATCTTTAAAGTCAAGAGGCCCATGGGATCTGGCTATTTGTAGAGATGTTTAATCCTTTTTTTTAACTTTAGTATTCATTAAACAAAGTTAATTCCTTCCTAATTCCCCTCTGACACACATTATGCCTCTAAAGAAGAAAAGACCTTAAACAGAGTCCTTTCTTTAAACAGAGCTGCTGAGTATGTCAAATTATTCAGGCAAAAAGTCAGTGAACAACTAAAACAATAGTTTCAAACAGATGACACTGTGTTTCAAGAACAAAAAAATGTTAAATAAACTATTGGGGCATGAATTAAGCTACCAATGGGATATCTCAGTGAATTGCAAATGTATGCCTAACTGAGATTTCAATATCATTCCCAAGTTTAGCCATTGCTTTAAAGCTATTTATGCAAATTTACACCAAACTAAGGGAGGGAAAAAGTAGAAGTGACTGTTTAAGGGATGCATATCCAATAATGAAAGATCTAGTTTACAGTTCCAAATGCCTTCGTTTCTAGCAGATGTGCATGGATGATGAATTACTTTCCTTTAGAAAGTAGTGCCCCTAGAAACTGAGGTTGTACCTTAATTGGTTGCCTAATCTATCTTCTTTAGCTAGAAAAAACCTATATGGACCATGTCAAGGGGAAATTTGAGAAAAGGAAAGATTCTGGAAAAATGGCAGTCATAAGGGAGTGTGTGTGTGTGTGTGTGTGTGTGTGTGTGTGTGACAGAGAAAAAAAAAACAGAGGCAGAGAGAGAAAGGAGAAAAAGAGGGAGAGGAAAGACAGAGAGATGAGAATGACAGAGAGAGATGACATAGATGAGAGAGAAAATAAAAACAGAAGAAAAATAACCTTGGCACCGAGCCTAAAGGTCATCAGGAGATGCAAGCACAGAGTCTGCCCAGGTCTATTCTGAGCACACACTGTGCCCTGGACATGTGTATGGCTTTCTAAATCCTCTCTTCTAAATGGGCATTTTTTAAGTCCCCAATATTTCAAAGAAACTGTCTCCCCATCTTTTCCTTCCCAGACTTCGAGTGCAACTGCAGGTTTTTTATTTGCCTTACAATGTTTTGAAGAATGATTACTGCTTTGCTGCCCTGAGGGGTAGGGTAGGGGCAAATAAAAATGCCACACGTCTTTTCTACTGTTTGAAAATTGCCTTTGTTTCTTCATTTAGCATGTGCTTGGTTGCTTGAAACTTTGGCTCTTTTCCAGAGTCGCAACAAAGTAATTCTTAGAGTTTTTACTCCATTTTTCAGTACTTCTGTAGAGGGAAGGCACTTGGTACTGCCTGCTCCACCTTTTTCTTCACTTTTTCATTTTTTAGTCTTTTTAGGCATATGAAGTTTCCTAATCTAGGGGTTGAATCATTTGTCTATGTTTACAAATCCTGTCTTCTTTCCACTGTCATACTAAATCTTATATATGTAAATGTTATAGAACAAAAGCTTAAAAAAAAAACATAACAAGACAAATAAGTAGAAATAGATAATTTTAATCAATGCTCCCCAAAGAACTCCATGCAACTTTAAACATTCTTTAAGATAACAACTTTAGTAAGATGTGATCCATTTACCATAAAATTTACCCTTTTAAAATATACAATTCAGTGTTTTTTATTATAGTCACAGAATTATACAAGCATCAGCATTGTATAAGCTTGGGATATTTCCATTACCTTCAAAAGCAAATTCTTTATCAATTGCAGTCTAGCTTCATTTTCCAGTTGCCCCCTACACATGAGGAAATGATTATTTTACTCTCTGTTTTTATGGAATTATCTACTCAGGAAATCTCATATAAATGGAACCCTACAATACGTGGCCTTCTTTACTTTCTTTTCCTTAGCATAATGTTTTCTATCTTTATCCATGTTGTACCATGAATGAGTACTTTTTTTTATGGCCAATTGATATCACTTTGTATTTCTATGGTGCATTTTTGGTTTATCCATTCATCAGTTGATGAACATTTAGGTTGCTTCCATTTGAGTCAAATATGAAAAATGCTGCTATGAATTTTTGTGTACAAGTTTTCATGTGGACATATGTTTTCAATTCTTTTGTGTATATACCTTGAAGTGGAATTGCTGAGTCATATGGTAACACAATGTTAAATTTTGTAGGAATTGCCAAATTGTTTTCACAGTGGCTACACTATTTTCTATTCTCATAAGCAATATAAGAGGTTTCCAATTTCTCCCCAACACTTGTTATTTTCTGCTGGTGTTTATTATAGCTATCCTAGTGGGTGTGAAGTGGTAACTTTGTTTTGTTTTGTTTTAATTTTTTAGGGCCACACCACTGCATATGGAAGTTCCCAGGCTAGGTGTCCAATCGGAGCTACAGCTGCCAGCCTATACCATAGCTCATGGCAACGCCAGATCATTGACCCACTGTGTGAGGCCAGGGATAGAACTTGCATGCTCATGGATCCTAGTCAGGTTCGTTAACCACCGAGCCACAAAGGGAACTCCTGTTTTGTTTTGTTTCATTTTGTTTTTTTAAACAGACATAAACTTTGCTATTTGGGTCCCTTGAATTTCCATATAAATCATAAAAATGAACTAGCCAATTTTGGGGGAAAAAAGAAGCTAGGATGCCGATTTGTACAGCATTGAATCTGGAGATCAAATTGAGGAGGACCGCCTTCTTAATAATACTATATCTTCCAACCTATGAAGATGGGGTGGCTTTATATTGATGTTGCATAATTTCTTTCAATGATATTTTGTAGTTTTTAGTGTACATGTCTTGTACTTCTTTCCTTAAATTTATTCCTGTAAGGTCAGTAGTGATGTCCCTCCCTTATTTCCTATCTTAGTAACTTGACTCTGTTTTTCTCTTGGTTCAGTTTTCTCAATTGTGTTGATCTTTTCAAAAAAAGACAGTTTTTGGCTTGTAGATTATCTCTACTATATTTATATTCTTCATTTCATTTACTTTATTTCTGTGAAGTACACCATCAAAAATGTGAAAAGATAACTCATGAAATGGGAGCAAATATTTGCAAAATATATGTCTAGTAAGGACCTAGTATCAAGAAGAAAAATACAATCTAATTTAAAATGGGAAAAATATTAAACAGACTATTCTCCAAAGAAGATATACAAGTGGCTTGTAAGCACATGAAAAAATGGTCAACGTCACTAGCCATTAGAAAAATGTGATGGAGGATAATATGAGAAAAAGATTGTGTGTGTGTGTGTATATATATATACATACATATATATGTATATATATATACAAAACTGGGTCATTTTGCTGTACAGCAGAAATTGACAGAACATTGTACACCAATTATAATAAAAGATTATTTAGAAGTTGCTCTTTAGAAGTTGTGTACCAACAGAGAGATTGTAGCTGACTCAAACCTAGAACACAGACTTGGCAATGAGGTAAAATTATTTTTGATTTTTATGGTATGGAGATATACACATGCGCGCACACACAAACTTAAAGCCTTTTTTAAAAAAACAGTGTTGCATTTGCAGTGGGTGTGTGAATACAAGATGTTCAGAATTTTTAATTCTCCTAATCATATTGAACAACTATATTTTGAAATTAGTCTTTAGTTTGGTAGCTTTAAGAAGGAACCGAGCAATGATTCCTTTTGATTCCATTGATTTCCCCTTGCATTTAAGTTTCTATTTGTGATACACATAAATAATGGAAATATCATCTCAATAAGCATTGTCATTGTCCATCTATAAAATTTCTTTTTACACGTCGTATTGGCAACATTGTTATTAGGACATTGACAAAACATGGGGGAGGGGAGACATTTACTCAATGTCTTCATCTGAAAATGCAGGCAATCTGGGGAAAGTTTAAAGTTCTATGTTGGATTGTGTCTACACAATAGCAAGTAAATGCCTTTTCCTGAAATTGCTCAGTGAGTAAAATCACTCTGTTTCTTTTCTACCGGATGTTATTTTCTGAAGCTGTAAATGCTCTAATTTGGCTCTTGGATTCTCATTTAGATGTAGTAGTATTGTGTGGCTCCTTAGCTCTCTTCAAATAAATTATTTAATCCCCAAAGTATAAATCTGGGAACTCTTGGTTTTCTGTTTTTGTTATTGTCTTCTTCTTCTTCTTTTTTTTTTTTTTTTTGCTTTTTAGTGCCGTACCTGCAGCATATGGAGGTTCCCAGGCTAGGGGTTGAATCAGAGCTATAGCTGCTGGCCTACACCCCAGCCATAGCAATGCCAGATCTGAGCCATGTCTGCGACCTACACCACAGATCAGGCCAACTCCAGATCCTTAACCCACTGAGCGAGGCCAGGGATTGAACCTATGTCCTCATGGATACCAGTAAGATTTGTTTCCACTGAACCATGACAGGAAATCCTGGGAACTCTTGTTAAATTTGACCACTAAGACCCGCTTTAAGACTTTCCTTTAAACCAGTACTTGAACCCTGGGCCCCTTTAGAGAAAAAAGAGCTAATAAAGCAATGATTCTCCATTTTTAGAGAGTCTCAGATCATCCAAGCTATATGGTACATACTTGTCCCAAAAGATGGTTCATTAGGACAGTAATTTGTAATGACAGTGCTGAGAAGTCAATAATGACTATAGCTTCCCCCAAGGTAATACATTTGAATGGAAGGTGGTATAGTTATTAGGAAATCCCAAGGAAGCAGGCCTCTCTTACATTGCCAAAGAGAATGTAAATTTCTATAAACATTTTTAGAAATAATAAGGATCTATCAATATGCAAAAATGTACCTAAGTTTTGACTTAACACTTCCTCTATTGGGTAGCTATCATGCAGAAATGAGAAAACATCACATATCTAGGTGTGTCCTTTGTAGTGGCCAAACAAAAAAAGTGCACACAACACAAGAAGACAAATAGAAAAAACTTCTAAAAACTTAAAAGTAGGGGAATTGTATGTACTATCATGCAAGTATTTAAAAATGGTTAAATATGTAGCTATTAATTGGAAGAAATGCCCTTGAAGTATAACTTAAAGTGCAAACTTCATGTAAGGAAAAAGGGAGGAGTTCCTATACACAGATAGATATGGATATCCTTTGTATATCCTATACACAGATAAATGATAGATTGAAGATAGGTGGATTGACAGACAGAAAGATAGAAAACACAGAGATATTCATCTGTCTATATCTGTATATAATCATAAAATAAGTTTTGATTGATAGTGACAGGGAGTGGGATTAGGTTTTTTTCTTTATGTATCTATGAATAGTTTAACTTGGTAGGGTGAGAAAATATTAATTTGAAATTAAGAAATCAATTAAAAAGGTGGGTAGCCTCCACTATATATCCGTCTACATTTTCTACTAAGCCCTTAATGCCCTACCAAGAATTACTGGATCATGACATGGTTGGAAAAGACTCCAAAAGCTCACAAGGTCATGCATGCTAGAGTATAGGATTTATCAATACTACTACTGGAGGGAGGCTTCGAGATCATTTCATGAAGTCCACTTATTTTCCAGGTGAGGGTATAGAGTTCACTTTTTTGTCCAATACTCTGATTTTTGAGACAACCACTCTCATGTCGACTTTCAGGGTTTCTATGATTGCCTAACCTTTTCCTCTAAGTTTCAGACTACTTTACACCTCCCCAAAACACCTCTAAAGAGTTGTGTTCTTCCTTTTCACCACTTCTTTCTTCAGCCCACTCCTCACAATATGCAAGAATTATTCTTTTCATGGTCACTAATGATTTCTATGTCTTTAAATCTGATAGTTAATTCTCAGACCCCATCATACTCTAACGATGACTAATATTTACTTCAGTCTATCACTCCCTCCTCCTTGAAATATTCTTTTTCTTTGCTTTTGATATTTTCATTCCACATGTAATACTTTAAACTATAGCACCCATCTTTTAACCATGACGCTATTAATCACCACACTGAATCTGATAGAGGAGAAAAGTAAAATGAACCCAAGCCTTTATGATGTAACTGAGTGTTATATTTATGAAATCTTATTTATCTCGGAACTTCTTTTTATATGAGAGAATAAGTTATACTGCTTTTTGGAAATATTTTCAGTTGGTTCTTCCATTAATTGAAGCTAAAGTCACCCTAATTGATACATTTCCAAAAATGTCTGGTCCAGACTTCCTTGCTATAATCCATACTCCTATATTCAGCTGCCTACTTGATATCCCTTCTTGGATGTCTAATAAACATTTTAAATTGATCAGTTCCAAAGCTGAATTCTGATTTAACAGCCTCCTAAAACATCCTCCTCTTCCAGCTCTTCCCATGGCACCAACATTCGCCTAGATGTTGTTGATTTCACTCTTTTTGCTTTAATGTCCCACATGTAATTCATCAGCAATTCTGCTAAATTAATTTTCATATTATATCATGGGCCAACATATTCATCACTATTATATTTTTTAAAGGATTTTAATTTTTTTCCATTATAGCTGATTTACCGTGTTCTGTCAATTTTCTACTGTACAGCAAGGTGACCCAGTCACACATACATATACACATTCTTTTTCTCACATTATCCTCCATCATGCTCCATCATAAGTGACCAGACATAGTTCCCAGTGCTACACAGCAGGATCTCATTGCTTATCCATTCCAAAGGCAATGGTTTACATCCATTACCCCCAAGCTCCCAATCCACCCAACTCCCTCCCCCTCCCCCTCGGCAACCAAAAGTCTATTCTCCAAAGTCCATGATTTTCTTTTCTGTGGAGAGGTTCATTTGTGCTGTATATTAGATTCCAGATGTAAGTGATACCATATGGTATTTGTCTTTCTTTTTCTGACTTACCTCACTTAGTATGAGAGTCTCTAGTTCCATCCACGTTGCCTCAAATGGTATTATTTTGTTATCTTTTATGGCTGAGTAGTATTCCATTGTGTATATATACCACATCTTAATCAATTCATCTGTCAATGGACATTTAGATTGTTCCCATGTCTTGGCTATTGTGAATAGTGCTTCAGTGAACACAGGGGTGCATGTATCTTTATGAATGAAAGTTTTGTCTGGATATATGCTCAAGAGTTGGATTGCTGGGTCATATGGTAGTTCTATATTTAGTTTCCTAAGCTACCTCCATACTGTTTTCCATAGTGGTCGTACCAATTTACATTCCCACCAACAGTGTATGAGGCATCACTATTATATATTTTTTTAATTTTTAATTTTTTTATCACTACTATATTCTAACCCCATATCTTACCTGGTCTATTGCAATGAACTCCTGACTGATCTTCTTGCCCTTTACTATATACCTTTACTATATAGTCTCTACACAGCAACATGTGAGTTCTTTCTAAAATGTAAGTCAGATCATGTCACTCCTCTGAAAAAAAATCTTCCAATACCGCTGTAACAGGGTAAACTCCTAATTCTTTACCATGCCATGGTAGATTGAATATACTCTTCACCTCTCCATCTGCTTCCTTGCCATGGTCTCATTGTGGGAGGAGTTCATCTCTCCATTTCTCGATTTCAAGCTTGAATGTGTGACTTGTATTATCCCATGGCATGTGGATAATACATGTGGAAGTGCTAGCATGCCGATCTGAACACTCAACCTTAAGTGTCTTTGTGTGCTCACCCTTTGGCTCCTCTGCTATTTCCAGATGGAAATGCCCCAGTTATCCTGCAGATCTCAAAGAAGGAATGAAAAACTTGTGAAGTGGAGGCACTAATATGCTGCAGCATGGACACTAGCTGCCCTAGCCAAGCACAGACCTGCTATCTGAGCAATAGGAAATGAATGTAGGTATAAATTACTGAATTTGGAGTGCTTTGTTACATAAAATATTACACTTCTCCAGAGAAACAGAATCAATAGGATAGATAGACATAGATACAGGTATTGATGTGTATAGATATAGATAAGAGGAGATTTATTGCAGGAATTGGCTAATGTGACTACGGAGGCTGACAAGTCTCAGGGTCTGCTTTCTGCAAGATGGAAAACCAGGAAAGCCAGTGGTATAATTCAATCTGAGTTCAAAGGCCTGAGAACTGGGGAAAGTGATGCTATAAGTCAGACCAAAGGCCCATGAATCAGGAGATTGGAGGCCAGGGGTATAAGTCCTGGTCTGAGAACGAAGGCCTGAGAACCAAGAGACAAAAAGGGAAGCTGAACTCTTCATGCACTAAATGTTTCATCTGTCTCAATAAATTTGCATACTTGATTTTAATCCAAATGTGTGGATACGTTCCGATGGTAACATATAAGACATTAAGCAACAGATATAAACACTAATTAGTGATCAACCAGTTTTTGTGGTTTTGATAGTGTTGACTCAAAGACATGCAAACACACACATATGAACATGGGTACAGGGTAAAATGATTCATTTGGCCAACAACTCACTTCTTATCATTAACACCTGCTATACAGTTGCTGTGTTTGAATTCAGTTCATCTTTAGAATAAGTGAATGGCTGAATGTATATTTTCCAAACCATCCTTGGTGCAGGTAGTCTCAAATCACATTAGCAATACTTTCTGCAGCTAATTCTTCTTTTCTGCAAGTCAAACTGTAGATCTCTGTGAGTTTGTGTTATGTTTGCTTCCTCTGTCAGCTTTCCTTACTACCCTTGCAGTCCTTTGTCTCAAGCTCTGCACATAGTATATACTGCATCCATGACTGGTGACTGATCATCAATGACTCATGGTCTTTATTGCAGAGTATGAGGGATAATACAGTGCACTGGCTAACAGCCCAGTATGCTCTTCCCTTGGGAATTCAGACTGTTTTATTCAGCAGACACGCTGGCTCTGTGACTCTGTATAGACTTCTTGGCAGAAGAATTTACACCGAACATTAGTTAAGATCTTAGGGACTGGAATCAGAGTCTTGACTTTGAATGCCTGTGCTGACTGCTTATAGCTGTGTGAAATATGTCAACATACTGTGCTTCAGTTTCCATATCTTTAAAATATGAATGGTAATACATTAACAAAAGCTATCTCTCAGGTTTCCTGTCAGGATTAAAGGAAACAATGCGTGTCAAGCATAATGTACCACAGTACCCAAAGCATAATAAGAGCTTACAAACATAGCTATATTATTATTATTATTGTATCTTAGATCAAAACTACTCTTCCTTCCTTGAGTCAATTAGTAGTTTTGATTGAGTGTTCTCCAAATGGACAGCACTAGAATTCTTTCTGTGTTTATAGAAAACCAGAAAAATTAAGCTGATGAGAGAAGGGACAAAATTGGACTGCATAAAATGAAATTTAATTGGTTTTTAATCTCTTATTTTGAATGGAATGGAGTCGATGGGATTTGGTCTCATGGTTGGATTGCTACAATGATACTTTACTTACTGTTCACATTTGGGACCCTAATAGACACAGAATATTTATTAGGGACATGCCTCTTCCAAACTGCAGAACTCACCAGTTTGGAACAGCTCAATAAAATCATTTGTAGAAAAAGAGAATTAATTTGTTAATTTGAAGTTCAGGCTCATATCCACCTGTTAGTTCTTTCTCCAAACCTAGATGGCTATCAGAAATTAAGCTATCTAAGTGAAGTCAGTCAGACAACGAGACACCAACATCAAATGCTATAACCTACATGTGGAATCTGAAAAAAGGACAAAATGAACTTCTTTACAGAAGAGATACTGACTCACAGACTTTGAAAAACTTATGGTTTCCAAAGGAGATAGGTTGAGGGGTGGGGGGATGCGGTGGGGGTGTGGGATGGCAATCCTATAAAATTGGATTGTGATAATCATTGTACAACCAGAAATGTAACAAATGCATTGAGTAATAAAAAAGGGAAAAAAGAAGAAAAAAGAAATTACGCTATCATTTTTAATTTTGTTAAAAATATGTCTCTATAATATTTTATTTTCAAAGAATAATTGGCCTATGCAGCTGGAGCTCTATAATACAGTACCTTGTGTTTGATGTGGAATATTCTTGTCAATAAGCTGGAAAAAGAGGTGAAAAGGCCAGGGGTCTCTTCCCAGCTCTGTAACTGCTTTCTAAGTGATGGTAGATAACTCACTTCAACTTTCTTTGGCTCAGTTTCTTCATCTGTGAAGAGGCTGATAATGTCACCTCTCTTCTTCAAAGGGCCATTAAGAAAGTTAATTAGATGTTGAACCAGCATGTGCCAGGATCTAGGCAGAGGTTTTATTTTTTTCTGATTCTAAATCTGGGCTAGTTTGTTCAGTTGCTTGGATCCTAGGGATAATGAGGGACATGGCAAGTTGTCTGCACAGAGGGGAATGCTGCACTCTGCTATAAAGCTACAAGTGCACCATTCCCCATCTGGTAAATGTGACCCTTCAATCACAAAGGCTAAGGAGGACCAGCCGAGACCGCCGAGATGCTTTAGCATCATGTAGTGTAAAGAGTAAAGCCTTCTGAAGTCATGACAGCTCTGTCCTGATTCGCCGTGGGATTCTGGGCGTTACTATCGTCTATGGTCCTCATCTATTTCATCTGCCAAATGAAAACAAAAATACCCGCCATGCTTGGATTGTGTCTGAATAATAATGAGGTGAAGTATTGAAGAAACGTGTGGTGTTTCCTCTGGCATCTGAGGATGCTTGACAAGTTTATTTTTCTCCTCTATTCTGCACTTAATATTACCTGCCAGTCTCCTAAGAATGCACCTCAGGTTTTTCATCCTCATGATTCCTGATATGGTTGGTAGTACCACCTCTCAGTTATATGAATATTAATAGAGATTAAGTGTCACTTAACATTATCCAAACTCTTTTTAAAGAGAAAAAAATTTCTTCTTAGTGTTCAGCAAGGTAGCTTATATTCTTTCTCCTTTTCCATGGGAAGAAGCAGATGAAGAGGGATTCACTGTCTTTGGTAACGTTGCCCTTTTTGCTTTATGAGACAGAAGCCACCAATTTCCAGCAGTAACCTTATTGTTATTGGAGTCTGCCGGCAATCATTCCAACTAATGTGAGAGACTATTAGCAGAGATAACACCATTGATTAAATTAATAGTCTGTTTAAGACTTTCTGCATTTGTACTGTATTGCCTGAGTTCCAGAGACCTCAGTAAGGATGACAGACTCAGGGAATCCAGCCACCAGGTGATAAGGAGGGACTGAGGTGGTAAATTCTCATCTTTTCCTCCAGCCTTGCTTGACATAACTCTCTGAGGGACTACCCTTGTGTCATTATCCTAGTAGCCTAGGGGGCAAACTCAACTTCCCATTCATCCTGATTCCAAGAGTCTTTGTGAAAAGGTCATGCTGGTGAAATGAGAGAAACACAAGCCAATGAACGTTGTGGGAGGGACATGGTAAAAAGAAAGTGGCCTATAAAATGACAAATGGACAAGAAGACAAGGAGGCAAACGTTAAAGGCTGATTTGCCCATGATCGTATGTTGAGTCAGTAAGAAAACACACCAGACCCCAGGCCTCCCTTTACACCAGTATTCTTCCAGAGTTATCATACTATAGGGATCTTACAGAGTTACCATACTATAGGGAAAATGATATAGGCTTTGTAAATACCTGACAAACCGTAGGGCAAATTCCTATTCTCCTGTTCTATGCTGTGTGACCTTGGGTAAATTGCTTGACCTCTCTGGTGGTTAATTTTCATATCCCAAAAGTGGGTGCTATGAAATTAGACACTATATCTAAAGTGCCTGGATATAAAAGGGCTTTAAAAACTTTAAAGGAAATGCAGGATAAGGTTGTCATGTAGTTCTCGGTCCACATTGTTGTGGTCACCTGATCCTAGGAAGTCTCCAAATACAACAATCTGGCATCAAAAGTAACTGCATGTCTTAGGAGCCATGTTACATTTAAGTCAAAGTGAGACGCTGCATCTGTCAGACATAATAGACAAAAATGACACTGCCCCACACTACACATGTATGGACTGACCTAAGCTAGGACTCTTATTAAGTGCTGTTTGCTGTTTAAATACACTTAAAGGAATTGTTCGTGGGCAGCTTTTGCTTTTTTCCTGTTAAAAAACATTTGCAGGAGTACAGGGTATCAAAAAAACACAAAGTGCTCTTATTTCCCAAAGTACCCTCTTCTAATCAGGCTGATTTTCCCTTGCCTCTGTATTGAAATGACAAGCACATGTCTTTCCCAGATACTTGGCACCTCTTGTGATTTTTTTCTCCTCATGTCAAAATGACAGACTCTTAATTACCAGGGCTACTTGATCTTTTCTTGTAGCAATTCAGTGTGACATTTTTATCCTCATGTCATTCTTCCCATGCCATTATTTAGTGTTCAGGCAGAAATGAGGATGCAGGACTCTGGTTAAGAGTTTTTACATTGTGGCTTCACAGCTCTCTCTCTCGCTCTTTTTTTTTTTTTTTTTTTTTTCAATCAGCCAAACGTATGTGATCTGTTGCTTTCTTAAGACCTATGATATATTTTGTGTATTTTTAAAAAGATTATTGTCATCTCTATCATGACCATTCTAGGTGTATTTATGGTCCATTCCTTTCAAATCCAGCTCCCATAGAGAGCCAGGTGATAACCTATACGGGCCTCAAAAGTGTAACTCAACTGTAGGTGTTCAGTGAAGCAAGGGGAACAGCCTTCGCAACAACCCCAAGTGCCAGGCCAGGAAAAGTGTGGATGCTAAGCTCTTACGTTATTTGATATTTCTAACGTGCCTCCAATAATCTATTCTTTCAGCGCTCTTACTTGATTAAAAGAACTCAATTCATTCTAATATGTCCTATGCTATTTGTGGGGAAAATGGGTTTTTTGACTGGTTATCAAGCACCCCTTACTGATCTGATCGTTGGAGATTTTCTTCAATTAAGTGAATTTGCTTTCTGTGAGATAAACACCAGATCTAAGCATTTTCCATGGACTTTGACTTAAGGGACCATTCATCTGTGCATGGCTTTATCTATTTTTGTTTTTAGATTTTAAAATAATCTTTCAAAGCTAAAAATGCCTTAGGATCCAAGTGCAATCACAAATAGCACTGAACTCTTTCAAACACCCAGTAGCAATGTGATCCAGACATCCCCCAAGAATAAGGGCTTTACTCTGTGGGTTGGCTAGGGGTAGGCACATGTGTAAGGCAAATAACATATCTAATAATTACCTCGTCTCACAGTTTTATTAATCCTAAGTGCTGAAATCAAATAGCATGAGCCTTGTAAAGGCTTTCGATGCATTCTATCATGTTTTCCCCAGAAACTATCAGTTGACATTCCTGTAAAGCAACCTATGAAAGTGCCCTTCTCAGCTCTCTCTTGCCAAAAGAGTCCTCTTATTTTTGACTTTTTACTAACTTTTATATTGAAAGTGATGTATTATTGCAATTACAATTTTCACCTGTTTGGTTATCACTGAAGCCTGGACATTTTTCCATCCATAATAACAATCTGCATTTCTTCTTCTGTGAATTGTCTCTTAATTTTCCATTCCTACCTCTACATTTTCTGCTCAAGAGCAGCTATACTTATGCTCCATCTAGGGAGCAGAAGATCTTACCATTATCCCTTCTTGGGATTGCATTTAGCTAAAATGAAACTTCACAGAGGAGTTCCCGTCGTGGCGCAGTGGTTAACGAATCCGAATAGGAACCATGAGGTTGCGGGTTCGGTCCCTGGCCTTGCTCAGTGGGTTAACGATCCGGCGTTGCCGTGAGCTGTGGTGTAGGTTGCAGACGCGGCTCGGATCCCGCGTTGCTGTGGCTCTGGCGTAGGCCGGTGGCTACAGCTCCGATTCGACCCCTAGCCTGGGAACCTCCATATGCCGTGGGAGCGGCCCAAGAAATAGCGACAACAACAACAACAAAAAGAAACTTCACAGAGAAAAACAATGGAGGTGGAGGGCCCCATTTCATGAGTCCACAGACTCTCAATCAGAAATCAGACCTTTTTCACAGCTGTGCCGCCTTTGAGGCGGCACATGCTCCTTTTCTCCGACCTTTGGCATGTGCCAAAGTACTTAGGCAGATCTGCTAATAACTTGTCTACTTCTTAAGGACTGTTCATGAAAGGGTCATGCCTTTCTTTTATTTTTTGAGTAGTTCAAACGCACTGAGAGCAGTACACATTTGAAGCAGGTCATTTTAACACCGACATAGCCTAGAGTAATTTTCCTGCAACTGGTCTCCTGTGGAGAAGACAGGAAAAATGCACAATTAGTCACAAAAAGAAAAATGTTTGCTATTTCTAAGGGTGACTATTTACCATTTTACAATGCTATTTTTTTTTTTTAGTGAAACAGAATTAGAAAATATAAGCCAATCTTTAATGATATATTTAATATCATCCAATCTGTCAATATATACTATTTATAAATCAGTGTGCATGTGTTTTATATTGATCATTTTTCTAGATCTTGTAGGGTTTCCTGAGGATTTAACCTTAGATTTTGCAAATGACATCTTTTATTTGAGAAATATCCTACTGTAAGACTTTGCAGTGCTCATGGAATTTGAGAATCGAGTAGGGAATTAGCTACTTTGTCAATCTTCTCCTCTTGGCCACAAAAGACCAAGTGACTCTACCTGGGGAAATAATCTTGACTATTTGGGTTTTATTAGTATGGCAGGTAGGCAGAAACCCACTTCTCTTGTCATTTCCAGCACATTCTTGTCTTTCATATTTGATATTTCTTTGGTACCATGAGGCAGATAGAGATTAGCTTCATCTGGGAAATAGCTCTATTTTATCTCAGCAAAATGCTAGGTGTCTGGAAAAGAAAATAAATAGAAAACTTAAGACTTCATTAGTTAAATTTGGGAAAAAAGATTTTAATTTTATAATTTATATATCTGAGTTGTTAACATTAGGGATGTTTATCAAGACTATTTGGATTAGTTAAATAATTTGCATTTACATATGAGAAGTTAAAGAAATATTGATCTAGATAATTCAAGGCATACATATTTGAGATATCCTGGCTTTTGAAAACAAAGGTGATGGCTTAGCTGGAGTTGGAATTTAGCTCCCATTCAACCTATACATTTCAACAAGTGCTAAAAATAATTGTGACTAAATAAACAGTCCATTGTACCAGATATTTGATGAAAGGATTGGTAAATCCTATGGAACTATCTAGTCATTTTGGCTTAAATAGCTTTAAGTGAAGATTCTAGGAATCCTAAAAGGTGTTGTACTCTGCGTGTTGGGATAGAAACATAACGTTTCCCCACTTAGAATTCTATGATATGCCACTAATAATTATTGCCTTATATCATTTTTTCATAATGATTTAATACAAAATGTACTCTGTATTCTAAAAAGCTAAAAAAGGAGATAACTAAAATGTACATTCTATTCTTTTTTTGTCAGTGCCTTTTACATTATCTCACATTGATAACAAGAGAGTCCTAGAGCTTTTCACTGATTTATATGCTATAATTTTAGATAGACAATCATGCAATTTGCCATCTGTCAAGCCACAGAAATTTGAGAAAACATAGTACATGTATTAGGAGCCCTATATACATTTACTGAATGAACAACAATAACAGCAACAGGGAAAAAAAAAAACAAGGAAGGACGGACGGAGACAAGAAAAAATGAATAGTAATCTTCATTATCAAGAAGTAAAAGTTATTAGCTTGTTCTTCATATAGTTTGATGCCTTTTATAACATGTCTTTCCAGAGCTCTAAGTTTCTAAGTCCTTTCTCCCTGGATTTATCTTCTGGAATGTGATTACCGTCTTTAACTTATTAAGATGTATATTTTGTTGATCACTGAATATTCAGACAGAGGTAAACATTGCTCCATTTCTAGTAGCAATACATTGCTATAGTTTTAGCATTCTTTTCCTGATTGTGTTGGTTGCAGTGGTTGCACAGTGCGTTCTATCCACTAGGGAGTTTTGTCTTTGCCTGATTTTGCCTCTGGATCGTATACAGATGGCGTGATACTTGTTAGGTTGATTGATTTTTAAGATTTTCCCATATGGGGATGTGGCTTTCTTTTGAGAGCTTCTCATTCCAAAGGAAAGAGAGACAGCAGGGATTCAGTAGTTGCAGCCAGAGCAACATCACAAATCCAATTGAAAGTTAAAAGAATCAATGACATATTTGAACAGGAACAATATCTCTTGGCAAGATTCTTTGACTCTTGCTTTTAAAATCCGGATAGAAAATGTTCTCCTACCAGACTGTACAACGTATTGCTGGAAAGTCATATTGTAAGGGGACATGTGTAACCTGGCTCTGTCAGGGGAAGTCCCTTCCCCTCTCGCTCCCCCAGCCCCCTGCCCTCTGTGGTGTTCTTAGCAAAAAGGAAAGTAGATTTTTCCTAAACCTAGTTCTCTGCCCCACTGTTTTCTGTCCCAATAAATAGAACCACCATTCGTCCAGTTGCGCAAGCAAGAAATCTAGAAGACGGCCTCTTCATCTCTCTCTCCCTCACCACTTCTCCTTAATCAATTAAGAGATAACACCTACTGACTGCAATTCCTAAACTATCTTCCAAGTAGGACGCTTCTCTCTAATTTCATCATCTTCTCTAGTTGAAGCAAATGTCATTGTTCATCCAGACTAATGCAAGAGACTCTGAAGTAGTCTCTTTCCCTCCACTCTTGCGCTTCTCCAACTCATTATCCATATTTCATTTTAAAAATAACAGATATAATTCATCCAGTGTTTCTAATCTGAAAGCATGTCACTACTCTCACCAATTTGTACAAGTCAGAAACCCTGGGATCTCTCTTTATACCTCATGCTTCCTCACCCTTCCATAGTCAATTCCTCACCAGATATTAGGAACTTTTATTCTAAAATATATAGCAATTTTTGTATTATTTTCTTTTCTATCACTATGTCCCTAGTCTGAGCCACATAAGCTCTTGCATGGTCTAGTATAATAGTCTCCTCTCTGTTCTGCCTAACTCCTGTCTGGCTCTTCTCTAGCCAATGTCCAGAATACTCTTTTTAAAATGTAAATCAAATTACAAAGAGAAAAATAGGAACTCTACAACGGAGAGACCCAGCATTCACCACTTTAACCAGCTGATATCATGCACTGAGATGGACAAAATATCATTCTGTGATAGTCTGTTTAAAATATATATAACTGGTAGTTCCTGTCATGGCCCAGCAGAAACAAATCCGACTAGGAACCATGAGGTTGCAGGTTTGACCCCTGACTTTGCTCAGTGGGTGGAGGATCCGGCGTTGCTGTGAGCTGTGGTGTGGGTCGCAGACACGGCTCGGATCTGGCACTGTTGTGGCTGTGGCTGTGGCAGGCAGCTACAGCTCCGATTAGACCCCTAGCCTAGGAACCTCCACATGCCACGGGTGTAGCCCTAAAAAGACAATAAATAAATAAAAAATTAAAAATAAATATATATATAACCAAATCTAATCATAAGAAAACAACAGACAAGTGCAAAATGAGAAATGGTCGACAAAATAATTGATCAGTGTTCTTGAAAAGTGTCAGGGTCAGAAAAGAGAGAATCACTGAGGAACTCTCACAGAAGGCAGACTAAAGCAGACATCCAAACTAGGTGCAATGTGAAATTCTGGAACATAAAAAAATGGCATTAGTGGTGCAAATGGTGAAATTCAAATAATTTCAGTGTAGTAGTATTATCACCAAAGTTAGTTTCTTGGTAAAAACTATGGATGTACTATGATTATATGTAATGCTAACTTTAGAGGAAGCTGGGTAAAATACATACACAAACTCTGTTCTAATTTGCAACTCTTTGAAAAGTTGAAATATATATGAAAGTTAAAAGTTTATTTATACTATTGGAGTAATACTTTTCAGTAGTTCATTGATTTTAAAATAAAAACAAGACACAAAATTATTCTACTAGGGCCTATATTATCTGATTGCTGACTCTCTGTCCAACCTTATCTATCATACATAACACTCCCTCTTACTCACTACCCTTGAGTCACATTGGCACTTTCCTGTTCCTCAAAGAACCAACCTCCTCCTTGCCTTGGAGTCTTTGTTTTTGCTGTTTCCTCTTATTAAGCTGTTCTCACTCATGTCTTTCTAATGGTTGCCTCTATCTATTTCTACCCCACCCCTACCTATGCAAAAACCTGTTTCCCACCCAGTAGCCACTATAATCTATTAAAAATAAAACTTTATTGTATGTCTCCCCTATTGAAAATCTTTCTGTGACTTCATGCTGTGCTTAGAATTGTTTAAAATCCTCCTTGTGTCCTACCAGGTAGAGCATATTCTGATTCCTGCCTATCTCTTCAGCCTCATCCCAAGCCACTGTCTTGGCACTACCTCTGCCCTGACCACACCACTGTACCCAGATAAAACTTACTCATATTTCATTTCTCAACTTTGATATCACTTCTTAAGAATACTTTTTTGATAACCCCCCTCTTATATCTTGGAGAAATGCCCTTTATGCTTATTCCAATAGCTGTTTATATTTCCCAAACATAGCATGTATTAAACTTTAAGGTAATTTTTATGGGGTTTATAATATATGAAGAAGTACAATAAATGGCAATAATATAATGAAAATATGAGGGGAGAAATTATAGTATATTAGCATAATGTTATTAAACTACATGTGAAATGGTATATCACTTGAGAGGAGTTTGTGATAAGTTAAACATGTACAGCAAATGATTTCCAACTTCTGCCATGAAACATTGAGAGCTAAAAGGAGCGTAACCCCTGACTTTACAAGGAAAGATAAGCTAACTTCAAATTCATGATCAATTTCAAACACACCAGAAAGCTTAGGTTGCATAGCAACCATCTGACCCAAAAAATCTATGGAGAGAAGGTACTTCAGAGCCTAGAGTCATGAACTCCTTCACAGCTAGAGTAGTTCCAACCAGACAAAGATAAGAATTCAGCTAGAACATTTGTCAAATTAATGAAGATCAAATAGCAGGCTCATGAGATAATATGAAATCCTTAAGGGAGGCAGAGAAATTGGTGGAGTTCAAATCTTCTTACATCCTCTTTCACCACCAACCACACCTAGTACATACAGAAAATATTGTAAAGAGACCTATGAAATGGCTATTGTGGTACAGACCTAAAGGATGGCAAGGAAACTGTTGTACAAGAGGGAGAAAAAAACTGCCCCCAAACACTTCTGTCCCATCTCCATTATGGAATAAAAGTCTTAATCTGTGGGGAAGGGAAGCAAGCACCACTTTCATTAGGGCATTGTTAAAAACTCTTTATATCTGTGGGGAGGGAATGGAGAAAAGAAACACCTAAACATATAAATAATCACATTAAATATAAATGGCCTAAACAACCCAGTTAGAACAGAGATTCCCAGACTGGATGGAAAAGCAAAACCAGATTTGCTTCATTGACATTTATAGAACAGTACACCCAATAACAGCAGAAAACACACTCTTCAAAAGTACACAGAAAAATTATCAAGATAGGTCATATTCTACGCTACAGAAAATGGTTTTTTAAAAAAAACATTAAAGGATAAAAGTCTTGCAGTGCATGTTTCCTGAAACAATGGAATTAAATTAAAAATGAGTAATGGAAATATATCTATAACATCCACAAATATTTGGAAAATAAAACACATAATAAAGTAATAGTTCAAAAATAATTCTAAAGAAAATTAGAAACTATTTTGAATGATTGAAAATTAAAACACCATGTACCAAAATTTGAAGGATACCACTAAAGCAGTACATAAAGGGAAATAGATAGCACTAAATGCCTATGCAACAGAGTGTAATTAATAAAGATCAGAGCAAATAATAATGAAATAGAAATAGTAATACATAAAATGAACCATCTGGAAGCTGAATATTAAAGATCAATAAAATTGACCAACAGCCAGACTTATTAGAAAAAAAAAGCAGTAGACACAAATTACCTATGTAAGAAATAAGTGGCACAACTACAAATTCCAAAGATATTAATAGAATAATAAAGGAACTTTTAAGAACTGTATGCCCATAAAATCAACAGCTTAGACTGGAAAGGGGAAATTCTTTGAAAGACACCAACTATCAAAACTTACATCACAAGAATCAGATAAATGGTATAACTCCCTAATAAATTAAGTATATGGTTAGAGACCTTTCCAAAAAGAAATTCAACAATCAGACATGATTGTGTTTCAGAAAAATGAAGTGAGGAAACACTTCCCAGTTCATTCTATGAAGCCATGATTACCCTAATGTAAAACCAGTCAAAGATGTTACAAAAAAAGCAAACCACATACCAATACAATTATTCAAATGATTAAATAATCCTTTGAGAAGGATAATAAATCACCGAGTGAGTTTATCCCCAAAATACAAAGTTGGTTTACCATTCAAAAGCTAATCAATATAACTCATCATATTAACAAATTGAAAATCATTGCAATATATGTAAGAAAAAAAAATTGAAAAATCCAACATTTTCTTTGTACAATTACTTCGAGTGTGGTTTACCCTCTCTTATCTGTACAAAACATACTAATTGTGTACTGCCTTGAGTTTGTGTCTGTTCTTTTTGGGTGGAGTGAGAATTTAAGCAATGTGAAGGTACAATTCTTCTGGATGTTGACATAACCTTCACTGAGATTTTACTCTTATCTACATAAAACAGATCTGATTTGACAGTTTCCTCAAATAACTCCCTTTTATTAGGTTTTTCTGAACCATTCTATTCAGTTTCTCCAGAAACAACCCATTTCTTTTCATAAAACAAATACAATAATCTATTAATTTATGTAATTACAATAATAAAAACAATTTACACAGATGTAGGATCAAACACAACTGACCTTGGCAGTTTGCACCTGCATAGTAAGGAGCTAAAGCATATGGGCAAGGTAGAGATGAGAACACTAGATGTACAAGTGTATACGAGCTGTGGGCATCGACCAAGAACTGAAGGATTTTGTGGCAGAGATGAAGAATATTAGTTAAAATAAGGACAGGAATAAGTAAAAGAGAACATTTATATTGTTTAATTGTTATATTTTAATGTTTTTTGTTTTTTTTTTTTTAGGGCTGCACCTGTGGCATACAGAGATTCCCAGGCTAGCGGTCCAATTGAAGCTACAGCTGCCAGCTTACACCTCAGCCACAGCAAAGCAGGACCTGAACCACGTCTGCAACCTACACCACAGCTCATGGCAACACCAGATTCTTAACCCACTGAGCCAGGCCAGGGATCTAACCCGCAACTTCATGGTTCCTAGTCGGATTCATTTCCACTGTGCCACAACAGGAATTCCCTCAATTTTTAATTAGTGGTGGTTTTTTGTTGTTTATAATTTATTTCTTCATTTCTGTTTTTAATGTCTCATTTCTTCTTAAGGAGCTAATTTTTCTTTATTTTGCAGTAAAAATGTTATCATCAATTTCTTTTGTTTTTGTATTTTTTTTCTGGTGAAATTCTCTTCTTTGTATATCTGCTGAAATTTCCTTCATGACTCCCTTACCCTGAATGAGAGTTTAGTTGAACACAGAAGTCTACTTTGTGAGCTATTTTACCTCAGCACTTTGAAGACAATATATGATTGTCTTCTAACATTTATTGTTGCCAATGAAAAATCTGCTATCAGTCTAAGTGATATTTCTTTGGCACCAATCTATTTTTAACCTCTTAAGATTCTACCAGCTTTTAATATTTTTTCCGTGTACACTTATTCTGTCATCTTGAAAAAAATTCTAAATTTTTTATATACTGAAAGTTATTAACGAGTAGAAAAACACTAATACACACAAAATCATCACCCAGAGGTAACTTCTTTTAATACGTTGGCAGTATTTTCATACTTTTTATATCATATCATAATCAAGATCATACTGTACATACCATTGTGCCTTGCATTTTTTTTTTTCTTTTTAGGGCCGCATGTGTGGCATATGGAAGTTCCTAGGCTAGGGGGTAGAATCCGAGCTGCAGCTGCTGGCCTATATCACAGCCACAGCAATGCTAGATCTGAGCTGCATCTGTGACCTACACACCACAGCTTGCAGCAACACTGGATCCTTAGCCCACTGAGTGAGGCCAGGGATCGAATGTGCAGCCTGATGGATGCTAGTCAAATTCTTAACCTGGTAAGCCACAACTGGAATTCCATGTCATGTATTTTTAAAAATATAATATAATAAGCATTTTTCATGCTGTTACCATCTTTTCGGAAATATAATATTAAAACTTAATAGTATTCTACTGTATGATATAGATTAAACTATGTTTCCTATGTTTTATATTTCAGTGTTTTCCTGATGTTTTTGCTCAATAAGTAATGGTGTAATAACCAACTTTGTAAGTCTCTTCATTTCTATTTCTCTTAAATATACTCCTAAAATGTAGCAAGATTACATTAAATGGTAAGAATATTTTCAATATTCTTGATATGTAGTGTCATACTATGTCCCATAAATATTTTCCCAATTTATGGTCTCACCTGTTAATTAAGCCTGTATGTTCATCAGAATTACTATCATTCTCAAAGTGATCCTTCTTAATTTTATTACTGAAAAATCACTTGAATTCCTTTATTATAAATGGAGTATACTTTTTTAATATAATTATTAGATCTGGGTCTACACCTCTGGTTTTTTCTTGGGGTAGGTTCCTGGACATCCTTATATTTCAAAGGTCACTGAAAAATGCCATGACTTATGCTATAGTTGATCATTTTTCTTTCCTTTATTTTCCTGTGCATTAATATATTTCTAGAGAGAGTTAATATCCTTGTTTGATTTGACAAGTCTTTCAAATTTACAGATTTACAGTCTTTCAATTTTTAATGCTTCCATCAGAAACTTGCCTGAATTTCAAAGAATTGGTGAAAATTGTCTTTTCAGGTATACTTGTTCTTTCCAGGTATACACTTTGGGGGGGGGGGGCGCTGCACATAATTCCATTATTGCTTGAACTTTGTGGGTCACTGATATTTGGATATAATTCTTCATTGAGCTTTTGGAAAACTTATAGAGGAGTTTATGTAATCACAGTGACCCTGCCATCCTGAATTCCTTTATGTTGCTTTATGGCTTAAAAATATTATCTACTGGACCTTGTAAACATTTAAGTAGAGTAAACCATTGTCACCAGGTAGGAGATTTTGTAATTCTAAGATTCCTCTCATTGTGGTCTTTCATAATAGACCAGAAAAGATTGATGTTTTTAAAAAAGTACAGAAGATCATTTTTAGTAATAGTAGGGGTGGCAAACAAGTATCACCTATTTTGTAAACTCCAACAAATCAATATTACTTGCTTACTGCTGAGCATTGATAGGGAGTCTGAGACATTGTCAAGTCTCATTGGAAAAGATAGTCATAATTGATTAACAATGTCAGTCACAGGTGTGTGCAAGTGTGTGTGTGTGTGTGTGTGTGTGGTAAAAGTTATATACTTTTCATTTTTGAATTAGATTTACCCAAGTATGAAAACAACATCCCTTAAAATATATGAATTATAATTATTGCTGGATTATACACTAAGAAGTCCAGCACACTGTGCCTTGCCCATTTCGTGGCATCTGGAATATGCTCAATAGATATTTGGATATCATTCAAATACTTATGTTTGAATGGATATGTATACTTTTGCTCACAAAAAAATAGTTCAGAGGCACCTTAAAATAGGAGGTAATACAATTCTATATATGAGGGAATTTGGATTTAAAATGGGTTCACAAACATGAGAAAGGAATATCATTACTGTTTTGAAGATTCTATATTATTTTATAAAAATCACAAGCTAAAACCACTCTAAATATCTCTTGGACCCCTAAGGTTACTTAAACAGCCCAACTGAGTGTGCTAAATACGGAGTAGGCTGAAGTTGCTACTCCTTTAGCATCATATATTCTAAACAATATTAGCTTTAAATGATATTTTCTAAATACTTATTTCACACACAGAAATGTACTTGTCTATATTTTTTTGTTTTGAAACCAGATAAAACAAGACATAGGATTGTTGTTTGAAGTTGCCAGTATGGGAGAACAAAAGTGAGAGTTAAAGAGGGTATTGTGCTTTTCTTCTTGTAATGGTAGGACAGGAAAGGCAAGGGGGTGGAGAAAGTGGATTAGAGAAATAGATCCTTTTTAGGAAATGAGATTTTTGAGTTTGTTGTAAAAACTTAGCCAGGTCAGATGCCTAAGGAGAGAACTTAATGAAAGCCAATGGAGACTTCAGTATCTGGATTAATACAAAATAATAATAATGTGGAAATTAAAACAGTGTTAAGCAATATTCTCTCAAAGAAACAATAAAACAATAAGAATCAAACACCCATTGATCAGAGTGAGTTTTAAATTTCAAGGATGGGATGTTTTCCTCTAGGCACTAATAAGCTTGACTGATAATAAAATGAATAAGGTAGAGTGTGAGAACGATTTGCTGATGCCTGACCTTAATGGTTAAACTGAAAAGGAGCTAGTAGTTTATTGCATGCAGACAGGTGACAAATTTCTTCAAATGTAACATTTGGGGGAAAGCAATATAGTTAGCATTGAGGTTAGGCTATGGGACTTCTGAGTTCAAAGCCTGTATCTGCCATTTAATAGCTCTGTGACCTGGGACAAATCATTTAACTTCTCCTTATCTCAAATTTCTCATCTGAAATTTGGTTATGCAGAGTTATTACAGGAATAAATGAGTTAATATGTAGAAAGCACTTAGAATAGTGCCTGGAATGTGGCAAATAATCTGGAGATAATCCCCCCCCACACACACACATACACACAATATTGCCCCCCACCCCACGCCTAGTCTCTGGCGTATCTTGTTCTAAAATGTTAATAATGATTGTAGGTTAGGTAAAGTGACAAAAGTGACATGAACAGATAAAATTGTGGCTCAGTAATTATATCCATTTGACAGCCAAAGAAAAGCTCAGAGATGTAACTAATTTACCCATAGTCACACAGCTTGAAAATAGCAGAGGTAGGTTCTGAAACTGTATCTGACACCCAAACTCAAGATCCACACACTCCACCGTGTTTTCTGTCTCTCTTGTCCTCTCAGTTCACAGGAGGTTGATGGTTCTTAAAATCATTCTTTTTCCTGATGTTAACAACACCAAAGGGTGCTATCCAGAGATAAGAGAAGTAAGCCGAAGATCAGTGGAAGTGTGTGTTCAGATTTTTCCTCTTGTGTTACTGTTTCCTGCTCACAGCCATCTGATTGCTAACATTTTTGGAATGTCTTCCCTAGTCTCCTTGTGGCTGTTAGCTGTCCTTCTTTAGTCATGGGATGGCCCCCCCCCAGACGTGTCTTCCCTCCCTGAGGTGCTGAATTACCTATGGATCTGACTGTATCCTTCTTACTACTGCCATCAGTGTCATAAGTGATGCTCTTGTCTCTCTAGTGGCAGCAGCTAAACCAAAGCATTGTCCAACTGACACTTCTCTTTTCTCATGTTCAAATGCCATCTGTTTCAGTATTCAGACTCTCTTGTCTCTTCATGACAGTACCCACAGCTACAGAAAGGATGTGTGCATATGTTTTGTTTCTGTTTTTGCCCTTTAGGGCTGCACCTGTAGGCTATGGAAGTTCCCAGGCTAGGGATCAAATCGGAGCTGTAGCTGCCAGCCTACACCACAGCCTCAGCAACGCGAGATTCGAGCAGTGTCTGAGACCTACATCACAGCTCAGGAGAAAGTTGGGATACTTAACCCACTAAGCAAGGCTAGGGATTGAACCTGCGTCCTCATGGATCCTAGTCGGGTTTGTTCCCATAATGGGAACTCCCAGAAAGGATGTGTTTTGAATATACACACAGGCTAAGTTGTAAAAAGAGGTCGATAAAACACCCAGCTTAATTTGGGTACTCATCATCATTTAAGGAATAAGGGGCGGGGGAAGCAGTTTCAGATTTAGGGAGGGAGAGGACTCGGTGGGGATAGCAAATCCTAGATTCCAGTCCTGAATCTGTCATGCACTAGGTGCATATGCAATTCCTCCTTTCTCCTAATCTAAAATGACTCCTCCTCATGCAATTAGGGTTCTTCTAATGAAAAATAGACACCTCCACACCCACCTTCACTTCCTGAAAATTTTATTGTATGGATCCACCATATGAATTACAAAGAATTATGCACCTGTAAAGTGTGATGTGTGATTGTTGTACAGGTGTTTATTGCTGTTCTCTAAGAATGTTTTGAGAACACTTTGCTTCTTACTACCAGCCTCTGGGCTGTTTTCTTTCCAAAAAAACCTTATTATGCATCTTAAAACTGTATCTTGAACTCCTAAGTGGAAACTGAGGAAGAAAGCAGCAACTCAGAGGACCAGAAATAAGACTGATTTTCAATCAGTGCTTGCTTTTTCTCCAAAGAGGGCTAATGCTATATTATTACTATTCAAAAGTCTCCTAGGAGAAAAACGCAGTTTCTCTGGGTGATTAAAATGAGAGTTGTCAAATAGAGAGGAAAAGGTGGAGGTAATCCAAAACGAAGCTAATTGGACTTCCTGAGTAGGCAGAAATGTAAGGTGATAGAGGAACCTTTTTTAAATAGGCAAAATGTGATCTTGGTTGGCCTTCTGTTAGGTAAACTGTGCTTCTCTGACAAACTAGGTGCATTGTCCTTTAATAAAACCCTCTGGGATGTACTTGTTCTTTTCTAAGGCATCATGGAAATCTCATGTGTTTTTATTATTAATATGCATTTTTTTTCTTCACTGACAATAGGACTAAAAAAATGCATGTGTATTTAAGGAGAAATTTTTGAATGACTCCCCCAGAGTAGAGGAGGATTTTCTTTTCAATTTCATCAAATCATGTCTGCATCATAAAAAATAAAATGACAAAACATATCGATAGCCTTGGAGATGATAACAAAAAGACCAAAAGCCCTGACTTATCAGAAATAAGTTCACTTTGCAATTCAGCTTTTCTCCCATCTTTTGCATCTTTCTTAGGTGGGTTCATATCAGCACATCCTTATAGATTATTATCTAATTCTTTCTGAACACATGATATTTTTAAACCTAAATTCAATGAGGCAGTCAGTCACAAAAGATAATCATTGGTGTAAGAAGACAAGATTCATTAGACATTCTGATGATAGATAATTTATGTCCACTAAGTATCACAGTTGCTTTAACTATGAGCTGTCAACAAAAATTAAGCTAGTTTTATGGGGTTTTTTTCATATGGTGAAGATTCCTTACTAACACCTGCTATCTGTGTCTGCAACAGAAAAACATTGTAATTATGATGTATCTCTGAGTAAATTCAGTCACAAGGATATTGTTGTAAGATATATTGGGATGTAAGCCTTCTGTCACAGAAAAATAGCTCACACTTTTTAAAAATAATTCTTACTCTTTTATTTGACTCTTCCAAAGGTAAACTCTTCTCCAGTAAAATTTTCAGATTGGTTTGGGTTTTAGGTGGAAATAAAAAGCCCATGTATAATAGTAAAAGCAAAACAAAGCAAAACAACAACAACCAAAAAAACCCCTAACAATAACAGCCCTGTCTTCCAGCTTCACTAAGCCCTACTCCATTCTGCTGATTGCCTTGAAAAATATTTTAATGTTTTTTCCCACTTCTTCTATCAGAAATTTAAATGTGGAAGTTCTCCCTTGTTCTCTCTTCCCCCATCCCCCATGTCTGCTTCTACTCTTTTGGCCCATATCCGATTCTGTAACATCAACCAAAGCTCATACAGGCTGCCTCCAGAATCCTTCTCATTTCCATCAGCCCACAGGGATGGTCAGCAATTTGATCTTACGCAGGAGAAAAAAAAGAGGGGGAGAGGCTTTGGGATTAACCAAGGATGTCTGATTCCAAAGTCAAAGACATCTGGAAGGATAAGAACGAGGCCAAAGGAATTTCTGAAGATAGCAACAGCACAAACTATGCAGAAACTAAATGCAGGAATTAAGCAATGGAAGGGAGGCCCACTGCTTCATCTTGAATGTACAGAATGTACAGAATGTACAGAATTAACACATATGCTCAAATAATTGCAGTCTTTGTGCCTGTCTCTGGCAATTATAGGAAGCTTCATTTGCAAGGAAAGAATTCTAAATAAGTATATATTACTGAGTATATATATTTATATATAAATAGGTTTTAGTAACTTTGAATTTTTATGTTTATCAACTAATAGTTAAAATATATACATACCTTCGAAATATATATATTCACCTGGCATTAAATTTTTCTTAGTTTCTCTGCAGAATAAGGCATTTTAAAGTAAAAACAAAAGTAAAATATGTCATTTACATAAGTCAATAGGCAATTTATAAGCATAATTTTAAAGGAATATGGCCTTATACCAGACACTTTTCTAAATGAATTATGTGCAGTTATTTATTTAATTTTCATAATGATCATATGAGATAAGTACTTTCGGTTTCATCCCCATTTTACTGATAAAGACCCTGAGGCCTCATAGCTAGTAGGTAGCAAAGGGAGAAACAGAACTTATATTGTATGGTGGAAGAGTTACACCCTTAACCATGATACTATTCTGCTCTTTAATATGCAAATTCATCCAGGGTACGAGAAAAGAGAAAATGTTTCCCATTTCATTTTGATGAAGCTAAGAAATAACAGCAATGATGAACATTTGTTGAGCACTTGCTCTTTGCAGGGCACTGAGAATTGACATGTCATTCTTATAAAAATTTATGAAATGTCAGTGTCTGGAAAATAGTGGGTGCTCAACATGTATTTGCTGAATGAATGCCGTCAATATTATTCCAAGTTTATAGATGAGAAAACTGAAGCCTGTAGAAATTAGGTAATGTAGTCACAGTGATACAGCTAAGAAGTGCTGGAACTAAAATGACTGATATTGCAAAGTCAAGCAGTGTTCGCTGCCATAGCTAGAAGGGGCTTTTTGGAATACAGAGCTAATCATAACAGTCTTTCCTACAATCCACAAGGTTCCGGGTGATTTGCACCCTTCCTACTCTTAGAATTACCCTAAACTTCTTTCACTCATTCATAATCACAGCACCTTTGTACCTGCTCTTCCTTCTGCCTGGAATTCTACACCCCTCCCATATTTAATTGTATTCATTCTTCCACTGAGTTCAGATGCTCTGACCACCCTTTAGGGGCCCCTCCTGGCACTACTGCAATTGTGTCAGCTGTAATTTGTGTGGTGGTGGTGGTGTGTGATTATTTGATTCACACTTGCTTCTTTTAATAGACAGTAAACCCAGTCCCCAAACTGCCGCTTTTTCTCAATGATGTTGATGATAATATTAACTCTTTTTATTGAGTTCAAATAATTTAATAGCTGTTGTCTTATGAATGTGGCTAAGAACTAAAATGACAAAATGGAGTTAATCCCATGAAACAATTATAACTGTCTGGCTCATAGTAAGCATGTATAAATGTTTCTTTAAAAATTAATAAGACAGTAACTCTCTCAGGAAGCTGCTATTATTTTTCCCATCTGATAGACACTGAAACTGAACCTTTGAGAAATGGAGTAGCTTGCCCAGAGTTACATTCTAATAACCATGACTTTTTAAAATTCAAATATGGGGTAATAATGCCCTAATTAAAATATGAGGAAATGAATTTCAGGAGTATATTAACATAATTATGTGCCATGGTTCTAGTTATATAATCTATAAATACAAAGTTGGCTGTTAGAAATTATTTTATATAATATCATGAATAACCAGGGCAAGGGAGGAAATATAACTGTACCAATAAGTAATAAAAGATATTAAGCTTTTATTAAACACAATAAGGAGAGTTAAAAATTCATCATTCTTTGAAATGACATATATATCTTTCAGACAATAGCCATAGTACATAAATAACATACTAGGGTCATATAGATACATAATGTCTTCATTAACATAAAGATATATCATACCCCTGGACCAGTATTGTAAAAATGACCATTCTCCAAAAGTTAATTTACAAATTTCACCTTATTCCAGAGAAATAGCTAAGTAGAATTTCTATAACATGACAAAAATTTCAGGGTTCATCTAAAAGAAAAATAGGCGAACCAGGAAATGTTTGAAATTGAGAAATAATAAATGAAGAACTTCTACTATATTAATACTTCAAGTTTATTGTAAAAATATGTTTTCACAAGAATACAGACACATATCAATAGACTAGAATATCAGAGAATAGAAAAAAAAAATGGAAGAAATACACCAAAATGTATATGGTAAGGATTTGTGTAATTTAGATGGTTTTCTTTTGTATTTTTCTTTGTTTTCAATTTTCTGTGAATATTTCATATTATGTTTAGTGAGGAAAACTTATTTTACCTCCAATAAAAAATATTTAGGAACAGATCAAAGTAACCTGATTTTTACACTATTCCAGGGTCCCAAGGAAGGCCACATATGCAGGAGCAGAGTGATCCTGATTTTAACAGATTTCTCTGTCTGAGTGTATTATTGGAACCTCTAACTCTCGGTAAGTCCAATGTATTTCTTTTTAGCTGCTAATAAATAAGTCAGCCATTTTGCAAAACACTTGATAGACATTTTGTCACTTAAACTTTTCAACAATGGTGAGCAATGCTGTGGAGTGAGTACTCTAGTGAGACATGTTACAGATGAAAAATACATACCAAAAGGAATTCAAGTTGGTTAAATAACTTGACTAAGGTTTAAGTGCCAACATGGGGGTTCAAACTCAATCAGGTTTTCAGTCTGATTCCATTCTGCTCTCAAAATTGCACCCCACCACCTCTGTAGAAGGGTGGAGAAAATGAGGACAAGTAATATTTACACTCACTTGGACAACTGATGCCAACATTCAGCTTCACAACCAAGTGAGTATAAATATTAATTGTCCTCAATTTCTCCACCCCTCTCCATCCTGGCCCCAAATTCAATCGGTCACCAGATCTTGTTAATTCTACTGAGATTTTCCAAATTCCTAGTCTGTTTATTCTCTCCATTAGTCTTATTACTTCCACTGCTAAGTGGAATGAACCCTTTCTCTACTCTTCTCTGAACTTTTCCAACAGCTTTCTAGCTGCTTTTTCCTTGTCATTCTTTAGACCGAAGACAGCTATTGCCAAAATACAAATATTACCTTTTCATTGCCCTGCCCAGAACCCTTCAATGGATCCCATTGCCTAGGAAATTTAAACTCCTTAGCCTAGCACATAATAAAAACTCTTTGTGGTGTTACTGCTACCAATGTCTAGCCCCATGTGCAACATGAAATTCAGCCATATCAGTTACTTGCATTTCTTTGAATACAGACACCAGACTGCCAGCCCTCCTTGCTTTCATACACAAGAAGGCATGCACTTATGTATTTAAATATTCTTCCCTGCACTGTCCTCTTGGGAAATGTCTCTTCATTCTTCAAGAGTGAACTCAAATGATAGCTTCTCTTCAGAGGTTGCCCTAACCTCTTCAGGCAAAATAAAACTCTTCCTCTCCTGTGTTTGCACAATACCTTCCTAGTTTTTCTTGCAGAAAATAATCAAAAGAGAGTAGGCTTTGGAATCACAGTTGTAGGCCATGCATTCAGAGGTTGCTGATTGCTAACGGTATGACCTTGGACAAATTGCATCAACATGGGATGTAATGAGACTCTTCAAAAACAATTTGACTATAAGGTTTGATTCATTAGCTCCTCTGCCTTAATACTAAACACAAAATGATTCTCGATTGAGTAGGAAGAAAATTGTTTATGTTTTCTTTTTGCAGAGGAGATATTTTAATTTATATTGTTTGTGAGAGACTCATCATTCCTGAATGCTTTCTGCCTAGCCATTCTCCTTCTGCTTGTCATACATTTTTTTTGTATAAGATTTTTTTTCTTATATTTCCCAAGATGCATTCATTCCCTTGGTTATGGCTACAACCTTTTTTGGGGGGCGGGGAGCACTCCAGGGCATATGGGATTCCCTGGCCAGGAATCAGAGCTAAGCCTCAGTTGCAACCTACACCACAGCTGTGGCAATGCTGGATCCTTTAACCCATTGTGTCAGGCTGGGGATCAAACCTGCATCCTGGCACTGCAGAGACGCTGCTGATCCCATTGTGCCACAGCAGGAACTCCATGGCTATATCCTCTCAACAAACTTTTAGTGAGTACTCATTATGTACAACTCACACACAAAAATATAGTGACAAAGGTCATAATAGTACAATTCTCAGGAAGTCTAATGGAAGGAAACTACAAAATTTTAATTTGATATATTCTAATGGAATATCAATAAGCCAAAGAGGTGTTGATATTCATTTACTCCCATACATCAGTTTCCCATCCCCCCTCATGGCTCGTACAAATTTAAGATACATTAGTTCTCGATTATTCTATTAGAGATTTTCTTCCAATAACCAAAGCAGTCCCCATGACAGAGAAGAGTGGCTTCAGGAGCTATAACTATATATCCCTTCATTTTCCAATGGTAGATTTTTCTGGAGGCAAGTGCAAAAGTCTTTAGTTCTATAATACAAACTAAGATTTTTGTTTCATGCACTGGTATTTCTTTTTAATTTTTTTCATAACTGAAGTATACTTATTTTTCTTTCTAGGACATATTTGGTAAAATAGTGAATGACTCCGTCTAAAAGTGGCTGTTTCAAACTCAGTTGTGTTCATACAACACACAGCCAATGTTGTCTTATATTGACTAGTTGTGTAATCTCACAACCATGTGATCACATCTCAGGTTGAAACTTGATCATTTGCTCTGTATTCGGATATTTATGAAGAGAAACTAGCATAGTGGTAGAGAATATGAATTTTATAGTCACTAAGACCTGGATTCAAATTTCAGCTCCACAGCTGGAATGTCCATAGGAAGGTTACTTAAATTCTCTGTGCTTCATTAAATAGAATCTTTAAAGAATCTACTTACCCCATATTATAGTCAAGGAAGGTTAAGTTATTGAACTCAATGAATGACTTAATGATAATGATGACAGCTAACATTTATGGAGAAATTACCATAATTACCTAATGTTAGGAGATTAATGGCCTAAGTATTGAATAGGGAGATGGAAAGTAAGGTGGGGGGGGGGCTGTGTATCAGATTGTGTTGTTGAAGGGATCAAATATCTTATTTAGCAGATACATGCTATGAATGCCGCTAGTCTGAGATATGTTTGCGATATGAGATATTTTAGAATTATAGGAAAGAATCTGGAGCATCCTTAGTCTTAGAGGTTAAAGGCTGACTGGAGCCACTGGAAGGCAGAGGTAGTAAGTGAGAGAAGACTAAGCCTGGCTCTGAGGCTTTGTTCCTGGGTTTGAGCATCTCCATTTAGATGTCTATGAAGACTAGGTAAATCATTGTCATAGTGGGCACTAGTTCCTTTAGAAAAGGCCACTAATTCCTTTAGAAAAGCAACTTCCGAATGCTTAGTAAATAGGGAAAGGGTGATTAACACCAATGTCAGGACCAAGAAAATGTTGAAAGCCAGGGCCTTAGCTGAATCACTGTATATGTACAGAGTGCAGAAGAGGAATAAAACTAATATCCATAGGATGAGTAAGCAAGGGTGGGGCAGACAGATGAGCACATACATGTATGAAGAAAAAGCAGTTGATGGAAGCTTCTGTAGTACGTAAAGCATCCTGTGAGTTAAATCTTGGAGACATTGGAACGAGTCCTTTCAAATGTGTACTTACTATGAGGTTACCATTAGGTGTGTTGCTTATAGGGTAAACCAAAAACAAAGTAGCCAACACTAGGCTTCTGCCTTGTACAAAGGCTTGCATCTGAAATATCTGGTGATGCATAGGGCTTGGAGAGGATGCCTGACAGCCAATGCTTGTTATTTTAAGAGCGACTCGTGCTTCCTTTGGTGGTAGACAGATCTATTAACTTGGAAGGAGTATTCCAATTATGTTCTTTGTAGGAGCTGCTCCTGTGAGGACTGTAGATCAGGTAGATTAATTACAAAGCAGACAACTTCAGACTTCTTTTTGGAAGCTGGACTTCCAGCTTCTGGGTACAGACATGCACAGCCTAGGAAGGAGTGATAGCCAGTGACAGTAAGCAGCCTTGGGAAGTATAAGCATTTGTGTTGGAAAGTTCAATGTATGCCTAGGAGGTTTTATATAGCATGTAGCGAGGGGTGCACAAATAAACATAGCTGACGTCTTTCTGCCTTTTGGATGGCAGGTTTGAAACGCTACATACCAAGAAATACCGTTTCCACTTTACACAAATACACCATTTTCAAGTAATCTGAAGCAGGTTAGAAAAGAATGGCAGAATGGCTATTCCCATAGACTTTGTCTTTTGATCAGAATTATGACACTTTAGAAGTGGATGGGACCCTATAATATGTGTAGTCTCATTGCCTCATTTTACCCACAGATGACTTGGCGCTTCAGTGAGCGCAGTGCAGGGGTTATGTGCACGGCCCCAGGAGTCCCATGAAAATCCCAGCTCCAAGCCTCACAAGCTGTGCAGCCTTGGGATAGTCCCTGGAGTTCCCTGACCCTTCTTCTCAGACAGCTGAAATGGGCCTGATGCTTTAGAATTGACAGCCACAGGTGGTGGATGTCTGGTGTCAGGAGCCTGAGGCTGCTCTTGTCAGCCTGTGTGACTCCACTGAGGGCTGCGTTCCAGAGTTTCTGATGTCACTCCTTCCTCTCCCTTGATTCTTCAGGAACCAAGAACACTTCCTTCACCTCCTTCCCAGGGCCAAGTTGAGGTCCTCCTGCCTGTGCCATTGCCAGTCAGGTGACCAAGGAGCAGTGCTGGGTGACCTTTCTGCATAGGTGGTGAGCTACCTTGCCCTTGGAAGCAAGCAAAAAGCCTGGTCCAGGTAGTTTTGAAAGCAATCCCTCGGGCGGCTATTACTGAGCTGGAGGGAACTAAGGGACTTTGTTTATGTATTTCTCCCCCTACCCCCAATAGTTATAGAGCGAGGTCCTCCATCCAAGGAGCTTGATCCTTTATGTTGCGGTTTGTCAGCTGAACCCATTTAAGGAGGATGGGGTTATGGGTGGCTCAGAATGTTGTAGGGCAGAGTAGGAAGCTCAGCACAGGGCATTTACATTTAAGGTGTCGTATCTTTATTAACATGTCCTGTGTTATGGAAGAGTAAAAACACAGGGTTGACAGTACCTCGTAAAAAGTTTAAGACACAGTTATACATAATTTAGGAGGAGCTAGTGGAGGTGGTAAGGTGCAGTAATGTCAAGCTTCTCCTGAACTACCTGAATAAAGACCACCTGAGGACATGTAGCCTTGCATGCAGCATGCCCTGGGGAGGGACTCAGAACTGGCAAGAATCAAAGCTTTTCTGAGATCCTGGAGGCACAAGCAGCAAAATTATAGCACTATCTCTTTGCAAGGCAGGAAGATCATGAGTCTATAGTTGCAGAAACCCAATAATAGAGGCCAAATTCTTAACTAAAGTTGCCAGTAGGTCTTTGCAGTAAAGGACTTCATAAAATTGGTGGGATTATTTAGGAGTTTGCTGATTTCAACAGCAGAAGGTGAAGGTGTGAGGATTAGTGGAATATAGAGGAAATAGAATGTGCAAAGCAAAAGCCAATAGGTGGAAATGAACAGATTGGGTTGAGATTAGTTCTAGGCAGAGGGAAAGCATCGCAGAATGGAAAATTGAGAGTTTTCATGGATGGTATAAACCATGAGCTAAACTTTGAAGGGCAGGTTTGATTTAGAACACTGAAGTGTGTGTATACAGAAGTGGTACAAGTTGACTGAAAAGGAGCTCAAGGAAAGGTCTAGAAGCCAAAATAAATATGACTTCCTGAAAAGACAGGAAGAAACCTGAGCTAATTAGAGTGAAAAATGTGGAGCATAGAGAGTGAGAAGAGAGACACTATGGCATGGATAGGATGGGGTCTAACAAGGGAGTATCTTGAAATTTGTGGATGAGTAATTGAGTATGACAGGATGGGAAATAGGATCCATTAATGATTTCAAGTCAGGGGAACATGATAAAAATGGACTGGCTTGGAGAGTGAAGAGTCTCAGGTTAGTGTGGACTATAATAATTACTTGTCCAAGATCTAAATGTATTCTCAAAGGTCTCACGGAATCATTTCCATCGACAGTCTCAGTAGTGACATACATATATTTATTGTTTTCTTTTGTTTCTTTAATGTGACACTTTTAAGTATCTTTAGGTTGTAGTTTAGTTTAAAAGGAATAAGGCCATAGTTGAAATCATTTATGTGCATTTAAGTAACGCACAGAATAATGACCGAAGCATAGTATAAAAGCTAGAGGTTAGAGGTTTACTTTAGCCCGTGTAGCACTACTTGCCATGGCAATTCATCTCTGTGCTCAAACCTGAGCAGCCAAGTGCATAGCCATGAAGACTGGCAGAAATTGAGGCATATAATATGTATGACTAAATATAATAAAAATATAATAAAAGTGAAGTGGTTGTCAGTACATATTTCACAGTCCCAGCCTCTATGGAGTTAGTCTACTTCTACACACCTGTTCCCCATTAAAACATCCGGAAAATGATCAGCTCCTTGTATCCCAGGGACTAAAGAATGAACTCCCACTCTCTAGAAAGTTATGCTGCGAATACAGAAATGTATATGGCAAGGAAGGTAAGGAATACAGCCCTGAGCCCAATCTGCTGAATCTAGGCTTTCTGTCAATGGGTAACAGATTTTGTGAAATGTTCTCAGATTAGCCTTGAAGAAGCCCATGTGTATTTCAGTGTATAAAGTTTACTCCAACATGTACCTTGATAACCAGGCCAACTTTTTTCTTTCCCACTTATAAGTTTAAGTAGGAAGCTTACTAGAATGACTCATAAAAGTCAGAAGTTGTTATATTAACAGTTACTGTTTATTACGGTGAAAAGACACAGGTTAGCAAAGGGAAAAAGTGTCAGGGGCTGAGTCCAGGAGAAACTCAATACAAGCTTTCGGTTGTCCCTGGTATAGCACTGAATTTCAGCAGTATGAGTTTGCCCGTGGAGTATATTTGTCTTTTCCACATTAATTCTGCACAGGATGAGATAAAATTAGAGAAATGAGTTGTGGGGTATGAGAGGGCACTCTGGATGATTTATACATTCATGTGTTGACTCTGCTGCTCCCTCAGTGTGAATTCCCTCCCTTGTCTTAAGTTTTCTTCCAATGACATCTCTGTAACTTAGTGATTCCTAAATCTGATCTTTCACAGAATTTTGATGCAAGTCTTAATTCTGTTTGATATGTTGTCATTAGTTGTTCTCATATCCATTTCTCATACTTTCCCTAGTAATTACTGCCTTTTTCTTTTTAGGATGATAATAATGTAATTGATGCTTAAATGATACATACTCTATGCCAAGTACCGTTCTAAGTATTTCACATGTAATAACTTACTTAACCCTTCTAATGACCTCATGAAGTACCTTTTCGTATTGCTGCTGTAACAGGTTACCACAAGTTAAAAAACAAATTTATTAGCTTACAGTTCTGGAGGTCAGAGTCTGAAATGGGTCTCACTGGGCTTAAATCAAGGCTATGTTTCTTTCTAGAGGCTCTAAGAGAAAATTCATCTCTTTGCCTTTTCTACTTTCTAGAGATCACACACATCCCTTGGGTTGTAGGCACCTTCCTTCATCTTCAAAGCCAGCAAAGGTGGGTCCAAGCCCTTCTTATGATACCATCTCTGGTTCTTTTCCTGAGCAAAGCTGGGGAAGAGTCCCCTTTTTTAGAGACCTATGGGAGGTCCAGATCAAGATGGTAGAGTAGGAAGCCCTTGGGCTCACTTCCTCCAATGTAAACACCCAAACTATAACTACATTTAGAACAACTATCTCTGAGAATGACCTAAAGTCCAGCAGAACAGATTTTTTTTCAACCAAGGGTGTAAAGAAAAGGCCACATAGAGACAGTTAGTAGGGCAGAGACAAGGTCTAGTCATAACCCACAGCAACAACCATGGTGCAGCAACAACTACAGAGGTGCCCCTGAGAAGTGAGCAGTCTGAGCCCCAAGTTGGGCTCCCCATCCAAAGGGACCTGTAGCTGGAAGATAATCCCCCATAACATCTGAATTTAAAAAACAGCGGGAGAGTTCCTGTCATGGCACAGTGGAAACAAATCCGACTAGGAACCATGAGGTTGTGGGTTTGATCCCTGGCCTCGCTCAGTAGGTTAAGGATCCAGCGTTGCCATGAGCTGTGGTGTAGGTCACAGACATAGCTCGGATCTGGCATTGCCATGGCTGTGGTGTATGCTGGCAGCTACTGCTCCGATTGGACCCCTAGCCTGGGAACCTCCATATGCCAAGGGTGTGGCCCTAAAAAGGCAAACAAAATAAAATAAAAAACAGTGGGGCTTACTTTAGAGAGAGCTAGAGGGCTGTGGGTAACTGGACCTCTGCTCTTGGAGGGCTCATGTTCATACTGATTTTCTCTAAGTCTCAATGCAGATGCAACAGCTTGAAAAGCACCTAGATCATAGGAGGAAGATATTCATTGACAAGTTTTAGGGCATGTGCTAGAAGGGGCAGAAATCTATTGGAACATTCTCCAGGGATAAAAGCACTGTTGGGCTCTGTTTGCTTTTTTTACTCGCCTTCCTACTAGCTGGCCTGACACTGGCAAGTGCCATTTCTGTCACTCTCCCCAACCTCGCTAAGACCATGTGCCCCACCCTAGCATTCACCTGAGAATCCACCCTCCCCAACCTCCCAACCCCTACCAGCCCCTCCAAGGTGGCTCCTGTCACACTCCACCTGGAGGGAGGCCTTGGCCTGCACTGACACCTCACAACAGTTGCAGCTGGGACTCACAGCCAGTCATGTATGGGACCAGCCTTGCCCACCAGCATACCTGCAGCAGTCATGGCCAAGAAAGTCACCCAAGGCAATCTACAGGTTCAAGGCAATGCTATCAAAATACCAATGGCATTTTTTCACAGAACTGGAACAAATTATTTTAAAATTTGTATGAAATGCAAAAAACACCTTGAATAGCCAAAAGAATCTTGAGAAAGAAGAACAGAGCTGGAGGAATCATGTTCTCTGACTTCCAACTATATTACAAAGTTACTATCATCAAAACAGTATGGTATTGGCACAAAAACAGACAAATAGATCAATGGAACACACCAGAGAACCCAGAAATGAATCCACAATTATATTGCTCAATTAATTTATGATAAAGGAGGCAAGAATATACAGTGGGGAGAAGACAGGCTGTTCAAAAATGATGTTAGGAAAACTGAACAACTATATGCAAAAGAATGAAACTGGATGACTTTTTCACACCATAAACAAAAATAAACTCAAAATTTATTAAAGACTTGAGTGTAAGACCTGAAAACATAAAATTCATAAAAGAAAACACATTATACTCTTTCACATCAGCCTTATCAATATTTTCTTGGACCTATCTCCTTTAGCAAGGGCAACAAAAGCAAAAATAACAAATGTGACTAACTCAATTTAAAAACCTTGTGCATAGTAAAGGAAACCATCAATAAAGTGAAAAGCAACCTACTGGATGAGATAATAAACTTCCAAATGATAGTCCAATAAGGAGTTGATATAAAAATGTATAATGAACTCATATGATCAATACAAAAAAGAAACCATCTGATTAAAAAATGAGCTGAGGACCTGAGTAGACAATTTTTCAATGGAGACATACGGATAGGCAACAAACACATGAAAAAATGTTCAGCAACAGTAATCGTCAGGGAAATGCAAATTAAAACTGCAGTGGGATATCACCTCACACTTGTTAGAATGAATAAAAAAGATAATAAATAACAAGTATGTAGGATGTAGAAAAAGGGAACCCTCCTACACTGTTGGTGGAAATGTAAATTGGTATAGCTACTATGGAAAACAGTATGGGAGTTCTACAAAAAGTTAAAAATAGAACCACCATATGACCCAGCAATTTCACTTCTTTTTACCCAAAGAAAATGAAAACACTAATTCAAAAAGATACCTTCACCTCTAGGTTCATTGCAGCATTTTTTACAGTAGCCAAGATGGAAGCAACCAAGGGTCCTTTAAAAGATGAGTGGATAAAAAAGATGTGATATGTATGTATATAGAAAGGAATATTTCTCTTCCATAAAAAAGAATGAAATCTTGCTATTTGTGACAACATGGATGGTCCTAGATGGTATTACGCAAAGTGAAATAAGTTAGATAAAGACAAGTACCAAATGTTCTCATATGTAGATTTAAAAATTAAAACAAAGGAATAAACACAACAAACCTGAAACAGATTCATAGATATAGAGAGCAAACTGGTGGTTGCTAGAGGGTAGAGGGTGGGGTGTTGGGTGAAATAGGTGAAAGGGATTAAGCAGTACAAACTTCCAGTTACAAAATAAATAAGTCATGGTGATATAGAATGTAATCTATAATATTGTAATCACTTTATATGGTGATGGATGGTAATGAGACCTATCATTGTGACCATTAAATATATATATAAAACTATATATTTAAATATATATAAATTATGCATATATAAGTATATAAAATATATATACGTAAACTATGACGTGCATCTGAAACTAACATGATATTGTGTGTCAGTTACACTTAACAATGAGGGACCTACAGCATTACATGAAAGCCCACCCAGATAATCCAGGACAATCTCATTTCTTAAAATCTTTATCTTAATCACATACGAAACCCCCCTTCTGCCATGTAAAGTAACATATTCATTGGCTGGGGCTCAAAGAAACATAGTAATTTGCCCAAATTAGTATTTTTGAAGTTAGGATTCAAACACAGTCTGGCTCTATGGGCCTTCTTCTTAAGTATCACTCACCTATGAGGCTCACCTAAGGAAGACAGTGCTGTATTTCTCACAGAGCCATTGCTCATTGTATATTTGCATAATTGCTTGCAGTCTGAAGATGGCAACTTAATGAGTAGGAGGTGGGAGTATAGTGAGGGAACCATAATCCTGCCCTGCTATTCTCATTCTTCTACTGTTCCTGATTCTCCTTGTCACTACTGAGAGTTAGTTTTTCAACAGATGTGTGTATTTCCATGTACTTTACCATTATAGCTTAATGTGAATTCCATTCTAGCATGACTTCAAGGACTTGGGTGAGCTCAGATTGGTTCTGGTGGAACATTCCCAATTGCAAGCAAAAGACCTGTGTCTGTTTAGGGGATTTGGAATAGGCTGCCAACTGCACAAAACTGTAAGAGGCCTAAGGAAAACAAAAACAAAAACAAAAAACAGGAAATGGGCTTTGGCTCTGAGTTTCCTCAAGCCCTTAAATAAGATTCTCAGCTTTCTGGGTCTTTAAAACTACCCTAAGACTCTCATTAAAATATTGAAGCAGAGGACAGAAGTCTGGAAAGCCCTTGCCTATTACAGTAGGTTTTCAAATTATGTATTATTCTTTGCACGTATCTCTCTATTTAATATTCTTCAGGGTCCTTTTACCAGCCAGGATGCAAGCTCTTGGGTGTCTTCTGCATAAAAGCTGCAATTAGAATATTTATGTATTTTTAGGGCAATAAAGGAATAACTGAACATCCATATCTAGAAAACACAATATTTGCATAATGAAGGCTTGTCTTTCTCTCAGTCCCTAGACAGCCTTCTTTGTGTCTTGACAGTTGCATTCCCTGGAGGTCAGTCATCATTATAAATTTAAAGTGACTTTTACAAGAACTCAATTAAGAGCAAACTCAGAAGAAGTTAGTGCACATGTAATTCATGTATTTACTTGGTTACACAAGTAGCATGACAATGACTAGCAATGTGTGACTTCAGAGGATACAGAAAAACATAGTTGTTAGCAGTTCCTGTAGGTGAATAAATATATATGTAGAAATTGAACATAAACTTTATTTCCAGAGAAAACATCTGGGCCTCCTGTTCCATCTTTATTACATGGTTTAAGATGTATAAGATCTCAAGTCCAAAACTATGTTTTAATGATCTAATTTCGTACCTATGTACAGACACAGGGAAGATACATATTTGACATTGAGAACTGGTAGAAAAAAAATGGTGAATTTAATAGCTAAAAAAAAAAAAAAAGTCCAGTAGACATTAGATGAATAAATGCCTTTTTTCTCTGGCTGGAAAAAAAAAAAAAAGAACTGGTAGAAGAAGCTAGTAGCTGTAACCAAGATATTTGACATGGAATATCTGCATATTAAGAGATATATTTTCTTTTTTATTGAAGTATAGTTGATTTACAATATTGTCTTAGTTTCAGGCTTACAACAAAATGATTTGGTTATAAATATGTATATATATATATTCTTTTTTGATTATTTTCCATTGTAGTTTATTATAAGATACGAAATACAGTTCTGCTATACAGTAAATCCTTTTTATCCATTTTATATCTGTTAATCCTGTAATTCCAATTTATCCCGTCCTCTCTTCCCCTTTGGTAACCAGAAATTTGTTCTCTGTGTCTGTGAATCCTTTTCTGTTTTGTAAATAAGTTGGTTTGTACTATATTTTTTTAGAGTCCACCTATAAATGATATAATATTTGTTTTTCTCTGACTTCACTTAGTATGATAATCTCTAGGTCCATCCATGTTGTTGCAAATGGCATTATTTCAACTAAAATGAGATACCACCTCACAGCAGTCAGAATGGCCATCATCAAAAAGTCTATAAACAATAAATGCTGGAGAGGGTGTGGAGAAAAAGGAACCCTCCTACACTGTTGGTGCAAATGTAAAGTGGTGCAGCCACTGTGGAAAACAGTATGAAGTTTCCTTAAAAAACTAAAAACAGAACTACCATATGACATAGCAATCCTACTCCTGGGCATATGTCTGGAGAAAACTCAAATTCAAAAAGATACATGAACTCCTATGTTCACAGCAGCACTATTTATAATAGCCAAGACTTGGAAGCAACCTAAATGTCTATCGACAGAGATATGGATAAAGAAAATGTGGTATATATATAAAATGAAATATTACTCAGCCATAAAGAAATACACTTTCAGAGTGAGTATAAAACAAATCTGATTTTCTTATTGGTTCCTATTATAAAATCAGAGAAGTAGTCTATGGGGAAAAGAACCGTAGTAAGTAAATTATTTACTTATAAATAATTTATAATTTAATTATCATTTATTTATAAATAATTTATATTATTTAATTATTTATGGTAAGTAAATTATTTTTATTTTTTGTAGACGATGAAAAGGGCATGTTTCCTACCTCGCCCTTCACTTTTTCTTTGCAGTGTTTTTGGAATGGGCAATACCGCACTAAATATTCTCCTTCACCTCTTTTCATCCCTCTAACACTTGAACCAAAAGTAGAGAAAAATCTGAAACAGTCAGTGTTGATGTGTTTATCAGCCCAGATAGAAGAAGAGGTTGAAAATAATTGACTGAAGTCCAGTATGTGGATTTTAGTTAACTATTGTCTTATTTCATTTAAAGAAAAAAATAATTTCTCTGCTAGATAACCTGCTGCCTCCTATATCTAAGAACTACTTTTTTAAAAATTAAAATGATTAAATAATTTATTAATATGTGCCCTAGTATGAAATATTTTAATCTAATTAATTGTTTGAAATAAAGCAAAATGTGTGGAGGGAAGCTGATTGATATGCAAAATTTCCATTTGAACATTAAAGCAGGAAATATCAAGAGGTTTCCCTAATATTAATTGCTTGTTGCTCCTGCTTTTTATATTACTATGGTGACAGAATAAATTGCAACCGGAGAAGTTAAGATGAAAGAGTCTGACACTCTGAAAAGCTAACCCATCAATGAGGAGTTGTGACATCAGAAGGTGGGCTGCCAAACACTGCCTCCCACAGTCCGCCAAAGAGAAGCAGTGGCTGAATGTGTGTCCTGCATATTGTTGCAAGTCAGCTGCTCCATAACCATTTCTTCAGATTTTCATGTTGGTTGAGAATGAAAATCCTTTCCATTTTTTTTTCCTTAATAGAATCATGAAGTATTGCAAGTCACAACTGCATGCAGGATAAGTTAACTGTTACAATAAGCATAGCATTTGAGTCAAAACTCTTCAATTTAGAGGAGTTTTTTAGCCTCGAGTCTTAACAATTTTTAGAGACATGGACAAATAGAAGTAAGGACGCCTAGCCTCCTTTTTACTATATGGTGCTGCTGTCTTTTAAATTTACATTTATCTTATCTGGAAGGGCTAGTATAGCATTCCATCGAGAAATAATTGGCTACCCCCACCCCAAACATATTATAAAGGAAAACCTGTGAGCAATGGTGTTTCTTAAACATGGATTTAGTAAGGGTTTGTTTGATACATGAATGCTCTAGTCTAGGTACTGGGCTCAAAACTGTAACTATAAAGGTATACACAACAAAATCACCATTTTTTACAGCTTTGCATTATGGTGGGGAGAGAGACGCATAAGCTGTTATTTGTAATGAAATTCTATGATGCTTTGTTAGAGACATAGAGAGGATGTTTCAGCAGCAAGGAGGAGGAGCACTTGAATCTTGATTTGGGAGAAAAGGGGTTGCTAGGAAAATTAAAGTATTTGGGGTCATTAAAGTATATTACAAGTTTACATTTTCTTGAAAAGTATCTAGTTATAAATAATCTTCCTTTTGGTAAAGATTTAAAATCATTATAAAATGAAACTGAGGAGATGAGTTTTATTACTGCTGCTCTTAGTTAAATATTATCTTTATCAAGCCAAACAAGGATGACAAGTGTGTCTTATTGCTGCTGTTATTGCTTAGTATATGTGTATTTTTTGTTTTTGGAGGTACTGTTGACTGAAACTCATTCAATCATCTAATCATGATGATAATATTAATATACTAATATATCTTGATTAATACGACTGGTGAGCTGATCCATATAACCTTCAGGTCAGAAAACATAGGGAAACATGCTTTTCACAGAAACACTTTTCCCTTTTATTTCTTGTGTTTTTATGACCATATATTTTGACCCATTGCCTTATATTCAGCCTAACTCATTAGATACTCCTAAATATCCTTTCCTGGTTCTTCCTCCTCTTCCTACATGATAGAAGTTGGAGTGCTAGAGAGCTTAGTGCTTTGTTCTCTTCTTTTTGCTCTTTACACTAACAACCTTGATGAATTCACATTTATAGATTTAACTATCCTTTATATGTCACAGTTTCTCAAATATGCATCTGTGGGTTTGACATCCCTTTTGAACTTAACACTCAGTATGCAACTGCCTCCATGACATTTTCTCTTTTCCAAAAATGAACTCTGATTTTCTCCCTACTTCTTTACCTCAGGAAATGGTATTCATCCAGTTGCTCAGGACAATTTGTAATAGGAAAGGACAGATCAGACTCTATATTAGATCTGTTTCTTTTACTTTAAACTTTGTGCTCTGTTGCCTGTGCTTAGTCATGTTGGCTCCGCAACTTCTGTCAAAGAATGTTGCCTATAACCTGAAATATACAGGATAACTTAGTCTTAGGGCTCTGAGAGTCCATTCATATAGAGACAAAAAGTTGCAGAACAGAGAATGACATTTGTCTTACTGGAGGTTTACAGGAACATCATGACCTGATCTACATGGACAGTTACAAGAACAAAAGGATTCTAACACTAAGAAATTTTCAACAATCATCCACACCACCTCGCCTTTTAGTATTAAAAAAGCTTGAATTCTAACTCGGGTAAGGTGGTTCTTTGGGACACTAGTCTGCCATCTTCTCAAACTGATGTCCTTCCAAATAAAGTCATTATTCTTTGCCCCAATAACACATCTCCCAATTTCTTGGCTTGTGTTCAGTGAGCAGAATGAATTAGGTTGTCATCCTTGATTACTCTCCTTACCTCTAACTCCATCCAGTGCATCAGCAAATCCTGTTGGCTTTACCATCAAAACTTACCCCAAATCATATAATGTTACCCAAGATTACAGGCTAATCCAAAATTTATCCCTCCTATAAGCAGTTCTACTGTTGGAATAATCATCGCATTTTGCCATAACTATTGTAACAGCCCAAACTGGGCAATTTGTGTTAGTTCAGTCTGCAGTGGAACAGTTATGGGGTATCAGTGGTAGCATTGTGTAATGAGTGGTCAAGGTAAAATGGAGACCAAGACCATTGGAAATGAGAAGGTAAAAGAACTAAGAGGCCAGGGTATAGAGATATCATCTATGTCAACTTTGCGATTGTTAAGCTGATAAAAAGCATGTGGCTAGAAAGCAATGTAGGGATTCAGCTGCTAAAATTTAAAACCTTAAATGAATTAGAGGAGGAATCTTTGGTCCCATGCATTTTCTCTTACTTTGTAACTCTTATCTACTTACAGTTCCTGCTTTTTCATAAATCTCATAACTCTCACCTGTTCATGGGTTCTCCATATAACCATCCACATTTAGCTCTTGTTAACGGCCTCATTCCCTGCATTCCTTTTCAGTTCAACTTCCTAAGAACAAGAAACAGATTGGTTCAGCCTATTCCTGTTAGGGTAGTCATTGAGTGTGTGTGTGGTGGGGGGGCAGGCCACATCATAGTTTACCCTTTAGTCATATTTCTGCTTCTGATCTGATCAACTGTAGCCAGAGGGCATACAAGGGATGACAGGCCAGGGATAAAGAATTGTGACTACCTAGGATTGTAACTTCAGCAGAAATTGGGTTGAGCGGTTTCTCTTACAAGCTAAAGCATTGAAAGCACTTTGGACATAGGATACATTTGCTGAAATGTCTGCATAGTTGTGTCAGAGACTGAAGTAGTGAAACAGCAGAGGAGGAAGTCATTTTACACATTACTAGCACAAGTGTACTGTCATTTCCATAAAACAAAACAAAACAAAAAAACAAACTGACTTAGTGCTTGATGTTTCTCAGATATTAAAGTGTGTTTTATTTCCTTTCATTCATTCATTCACCCAATATTACTAAGCAGTCCCTCTCTGCTGGATTGTGGTATATGATGAGTAAAGGACCCATATACAAAAATTAGGACATCTCTGAGGTTGCCCCTAACACAAATACCCTACTCTCGATCTCAAAACTCAAGCCGCCTTAACTAGCTCCCAACTTATCAAGAAAGATCTGCAATGCTTTATAAGTGATTTCCTCTTGTTCCTTCACTTTCCTTTAATGTTAAGTAGGAATAATGCACACTTCATAAAAAATTAGAAAGACTAATTAAATCAGAAGGCAGTGCTTTGAAGATGAAAGTATTTGCTGAGTATTAAAGTGCTAAAGAAATATCCAGCAGTTGTGGGGCCCATGCAGTCTGTAACACCATGCCATGAGCTGGAGTCACACCATAATGCTTTATAATTCCAAAAGGCCATTGTTGAAAATTCAAGTGATACAACGAAGTGCTTGATAGCCTTGGAGTTCCAATAAAGTATTATTCTATTTTCAAGTATATGACATCTAAAAAAAAAAAAAAACAGAATTCACAACAAAAAAGGGATTTAACTGGACAGAATGAATGAGGTAAGGAACCACATCATGGTGCACATTCTAATGTTTAGAATGTGTGTGAGGTAAAAATCCTCCACTACATTACTTGATCTTGAATTACTAGAGCAAAGGGATTATAAACTATTTGCTACAGGGTTTAGTCCTGTCAGGGATGGGGAAATCAGACTGAGGGATGATCTGAGATTGGAACTAATTTCCTCTTTATTTGCATGCTTACTGTTTATTTATTTATGGCACTGTTATGGGTTAGATTGTGTCCTCTCCTCAAAAGACACTTTGAAGTCCTTAACCCCAGTGCCTGTGAATGTGACTTTATTTGGAAATACAGCCTTTGCTGATGTAGTTAGTTAAGAAGAGGTGATACTAGGAATTCCTATTGTGGCTCGGAAGGTTATGAACCCAGCTAGTACCCACGAGGATGCAGGTTTGATGCCTGGCCTTGTTCAGTGAGTTAAGGATCTGTTGTTGCCATAAGCTATGGTATAGGACGCGGCTTGGATCCCATGTTCCCCTAGCGTGGGAACTTCCATATGCCACAGCTGCAGCCCTAAAAAGAAAAAAAAGGGAGTTCCTGTAGTGGTGCAGTGGTTAACGAATCCAACTAGGAACCATGAGGTTGCGGGTTCGATCCCTGCCCTTGCTCAGTGGATTAAGGATCTGGCATTGCCGTGAGCTGTGGTGTGGGTTCCAGACATGGCTCAGATCCCGCATTGCTGTGGCTCTGGCATAGGCTGGTGGCTACAGCTCCAATTAGACCTCTAGCCTGGGAACCTCCATATGCCGCGGGAGCGGCCCTAGAAAAGGCAAAAAGAAAAAAAAGAAAAAAATGAACAGGTCATACCAGAATAGGGTGGGCTCTTAATCCAATATGATGCTTGTCCTTATAAGGGGATGGCCACATGAAGATACAGAGGGACAGGAAGTATTCCAGGTGAAGATGGAAGCAGAGTTGCAGTGATACATCTATAAGCCAAAGAATGCCAAGGATTGCTGGCTGTTAGTAGAGGCTAAGAGAAAGGCATGGAACAGATTCTGCCTCAGAATTCTCAGAAGGAACCAACTTCTGACAACACCTTGATTTCAGGCCTCTACCCTCCAAAAAAATACATTTCTGATGTTTTAAGCCACCCAGTTAGTGGTACGTTGTTATGACAGCTCTAGGAAAGTAATACTCTAAGAATGAGGAAATATCCAATTCAATCTACCCATATACATTTATTTTTCTTTCTAACAATTCTGTGTTCATCCACTGTGTGATATAGGAGAGGGGTTGAGAAAGTTTTTCTGTAAAGAGTTAATATTTCAAGATTTGTGAGCCACTAGGCCTCAGGTACAATTACTCAACTCTGCCCTTAGAGTGCAGAAGTGGTGACACACAGTAAGTAAGTGGTTGTGGCTGTGCTCCAACCAAACTTGAATTTTGTGTAATTTTCAACTCCCATGAAATATTATTCTTGTTTTGCTTTTATTCAACCACTTAAATATAAAAAAATAATAATTTCTAGCTTGTGAGCCAGAATTGGCCTGTGGGCCATAGTTGGCCAACCCCTAGTGTAGGGGAAAGAAGATAGGTTTTTGGGTCAGTTAGAGCTAACTCAACCCCTTCTTAGCTGTCTAATTTTTGATGTTACTTTATTTCTCTGAGTTTTGATTTCTGTTCTCGGAAACTAGAAATAAGTATGTTTTCCTCAAGACTATTAGAAGAATAAATTGGCTCTTAGCAGGATTGTTTCATGGCCATGTGATCTGTGCCATCGCCCAGGGCTCTACAATTAGAAGGGACCTAGATTTAGTTTAATGCTCTGTTGTCACCATCTTGAGATTCTTAATAATTTTATATAGGTTCCATATTTTCATTTTGCAACGGGCCTGGTGAATTACGTAGCCAGTTCTGGCTCCTAGCACAGACTAGGTGTCCAAAAAGAATAGCTATTTTTATTACTGTGTGTTGTAATGTGTAGTTATTGTAAAGCTAAACTTCATTTTTGGTTAAGGAGGCATGGCGTCTTTGGGAAAGGCTAAGGGTATTCTCTCACAAAGCAAAAGCCATGATTACTAGAAAGACAGACATACTCGAAAGAGCTGAGCGGGCTGATAGAAAACGTAGACATGAAGCTTTAACTCTGTAACATGCCAAATTGGCGGCCAAGGGGAAATGCTCCAGAGATAACCAATTTGTGTGGGGGACCTAACTTTTCTCTTGTGATGAAGGTTTGTGCTGTGAAATAACTTTGGAAATGTGCTGGCTTTGCAGGGATCTGTACACAGAATATTAAACAAATCCTTGCAGTTGAGTCTTGCGGCAGTCTTTATTTTGAGCAGTGACATCAGAGCATTTATCCAAACACTTGTTTAAATAGAAATGCAAAAAGAAGTGTATTGCAGTGTCTGCTGAGCAGTGTAAATCTTACATTGGTAGAAATCTGGGGCTTGGAGTCTGTCTTGCCAACACAGCACTGAGTCTGACCTACTATTAATTTCTTTGCTCATTGTATGTGACTAAATTGGAAAACTCAGAGCCCCAGATGAATTAGATGATCACCAACTTTTCATTCCACTTTTCAGAACTGCCGCCCAGGTAGAGTCAAGTACCATGCAATTCATAAATAAAGAAGCTACATTATATTTTTTTCCTTATATCTGGGAGGGCACCCTTATCAGTGAGGAAGTTCCCTTTGACAGTGTTTTAGCATGTTTGGGTTTATGTCAAACAGTATTTCAAAATCTTGGCTACTGCACAAATTCCAATTCCAGTCCCATAAGCCAAAGCCAGATTTTTCAAGCTACTGTGAGCTTTGGTAGGGCTTTAATCTTGAGGGTATGTCTTGTAGGAAGTGAAGGTGGTCCCTCCAAAAAGCTTCTTCTCAGTGACTCTTCTGCCAATACCATATATGTACTCTGGGGGGGTGGCCCACTGGCTGGATATAAATATTCAGAATGATTTAAGCAACCAAAATCATTATAAAATGAATTGTAGCATATACGAAGCAGTTCATATTATGTGACAATTGTGTACAGACCTTACTGCAGTATAAAATTGATGTGAACTTTCATGTGCCCTCACTAATGCACTGACGAAGCCCTGAGTGACTTGCATGTGAAATGTGCTAATGCTAAACTTCCACACTTTGCTTTCTTTCTTTTTCTAAGTGGCTGGGCTGGCTCTGAGCCACTTTTTCATTTTTTGCTGATTTCCATTGGGCTGGTCACCTCCCCGTATCAGCACATATTCCAGAGGAAATCTATCAGGCCTTACATCTTCACAGTCCTGGCCAAGAAGTAGATAAGAAACACAAATCTTATTAGCCAACAAGTTGAAGAATCTCTGCTCTGCTCCTCCTCTGGCCTCCTGTGATTGTGCATTGAGTCACTTTGTTGCTCATTAGCACTTCCAATATGCACTGCTCAGGGACAGAGAGAGAAGGTGAAGATCAAATTAGTCAGCCTGGCTTCTTATTAGCAGCTCTGGCAAAAGACTATGCTATTCCAACTCCTGATTCCCAAGTGAGCAGAAGGCTGGCTGATTTCCTCTTTGCTAAATAGTGTCCTGAAGATTCCAATGCTTTGTAAAAATGGCTGCATTAGTCTAGGTCTACAATGGGAAACTAATCAGTTGGCTGGGATCAAAGAGATTTGCTAGATAAGTTTAAAAGATAACACAGTTACCTGATTCTCCCTACCACTTGGATGACTTTTTTTTTTAACCTGGTTTTATTTTTATTTTGCTTCATTTTCAATATAAAAGGCATGGCCTTTGAGAGTAAGGTGGGGCTGAAAATAAGTAAAAATTCAGTAAATACATACAGTAATTTTAGATAGTGGTAAGGGCTAGGAATAAAATAAGGGCAAATGAAGAGTCAATGACTGAATGGAGACCCGAAGTTATTCTGGAGAAGATAGTTGGAAAGTCCTCTTGAGATGACATTTGATTGGAGACCTGAGTGATAAGGAGAAATTTTGTGAGGATCTAGTGGGAGCATCTGGTAAGCAGAGGTTTGACATGTGTAAAAGCTCCAAAGCATAAAAGAAGTTTGGCTGCGTGAGGAGCTACAATTAGGCTTGTGTGACTGAAACAGTGAACTTGGGGACCAGTGGTAAGAGACTAAATCAGGGAACCCAGAGTCCTGAAGGCTCTGCTAAGGGTTTGGAAGTTGATTCTAAGTATGGTGGGAGCCATCGTTGAGTTTTAAACAGAAAAGTGTCGTGGTCTCATGTATGGTTTAGCCTTGCCAGTTTGTTGAGAACTGATAGTAGGAAAGGTAAGAGTTGAAGTAGAGGGACCAGTTAAGAGGCTGTTGAAATAAGCCAGGTAAGAGACCAAGTGAGAGACTTAGACTAAGATGGATGAAAAATAGCAGAATTGGATATCAAATTTTAAGGTAAAACTTACTATTGTATTAGATATTGGGAGGGTGTAGAATTGAGGGAAAGGATAATTCAAGGTTAACTCTTTGGTTAATGACCTGAGAAAATTTGTGAATATGAACAAGGAACTTACTATCTCTGAATCTGTTTCTTTATCTGTAAAGTGAGGATTATTGCAGCTACATCCCATAGCCATTCCTGAATTTTATACTTAACTAATATCAGTTAAAGGACTGTTACATCTCAGGCATTTTGATTTTACTTTACATTTTTGTATATTAAGTTGTTACAAGGTTTCTAGAAGTTTATTTAAAAGATGTTATTTCCAGGAGTTCCCATCGTGGCGCAGCAGAGATGAATCTGACTAGGAACCGTGAGGTTGCGGGTTCGATCCCTGGCATTTTCGTGAGCTATGGTACAGGTCGCAGATGCGGCTCGGATCTGGTGTTGCTGTGGCTGTGGCGTAGGCCGGCTGCTGCAGCTTTGATTAGACCCCTAGCCTGGGAACCTCCATATGTAGTGGGTATGGCCCTAAAAAAGCAAAACAAACAAACAGAAAGATATTATTTCCATTCTACACACAAGGAAACTGATGCTTATCAAATTGGGAATGTTTACTACCACATGGCAAATAAGTGGCAGATGCAGGACTTAAATCCATTGCTGTTTGCTTCAAAGCTCATGCCTTTATTTCTGGTTAGTGCTACCCAGAAATGTGATGGTCGACTGAACCTTGGAGACATGACTCTATCTTAAGGACCCGCAATGCTGTGATTGGGAATCTGAATAGGAATTAAAACTCTCAAACTTTATAGAAAGCAACAAGCCCAGAGTGCTCTTCTAATCCCCTGGAGCTCCTTCTAGGAGATGGAATAGGAGAAAAGCATTTGGTTAAAGTTTGCCCAGGGTTGTAAACATTTAAAAATTTGTTCCCAGTTTAATTTTAAACTGAATGTTATTAAGCAGATGGGAATCCCACTAGCAGTTTAACTTGCAAATGCAGAATGCCTAAAATGAACTAACCCAATGCACCTGCTGCCAATTGCCTTGTCAAGATAGTACAAATATTAAGAAAATGAATTTTTAAAATGTGAGACCAAGAAAAAAAAAAGTCGAATGATGCTGAACATGTGGATTACATCTTTTTCAAGACAGAGGTTTCCCTTTGTATAGACTTTGATGAGGAATTTAAGAGAGATTAAAAGAGTGGGAGTGTTCAATCAGCCCAGTTGATATTTATTCACAGAAAATAAGCTGAGGTTTAGCACTTTGAAGTTGCCCAGCCATTCCTCCAAAGAGATTGTCTGGCATGTATCATATTCCTTATTTTCCTTTACCATATTTTTTGCAGCTTCCAGCAGACAGAGGGAAATGCTGTTCATATCTACTAGACCCTGGTGCTACATAAAATCAGGAGACTATGAAAGCTCTTAGGAAATGACCTCATATTTCCCTCTATCTCCAGGCCAGCATTCAAACCAGCCCAGAGAACAATCTGTATTCCCTTTTTCCTAATATCATCCAGAGGCAGAGACTCCCCTGGGTAATAGGGCCCCTTGCCTCTCATGCACATTTGCACTTGCATAAATATCTGTGCCCTGTAATGACTTTATGTTCTGCTGTACAGTGGTGTGACTCAAGACATAGCCAAGAACATTCCATTGATTATTAATGGACAGAGCTTGGGTCATTGGCTCCAGGGTTTCAGCTTCGTATTTGTTAGTGGAAGACTACAGTTGTGTGATTCAATTGCTTGACTCAGCTTTAAAAAATAATAGACAAGCAAAATGAAATAATACTTGTCCTTAAAGTAACAACCACAAACCTAGTGTTAGAAGCTGTCTAGTGGAGATATGAAATCTACCAGAACATTTGTTGCAGGTAGCAATTTGTGCTTTTTTGGTATCCTTTTGGGGCAATAAATGTGGTAAAATGAAGGCAAGTGATCATTTCAGGGCAAAAATAACATCACAGCAGAAGATTCAACAAGATTGCCTAGTTATTACATTGTCCTTTTTCTTCTAAAAATGAAATACTGTACTCTAAAAGACTATTTAACAGCAATTTGGAGTTGTGTTAAGGAAACATTTCATACTTAAGTTAAATCAGTCTTCAGAGACCGATTTTTAATTAAAAGACTGAAAAATGTGGTATAATACAGCATCAAAAGTATTAGCTAATGAAAAAAGCTTACTAAAGGAAAATTATGAAATAGATTGAATATGTAGCCATTCTGTATACTATAATTCTCATTGTTATTGAGGAAAATAATTACATCCTATAGAACCTTATAAATGCCTTCTGGAGTGGTGGATATCTAACGTGTGGAGGAATTTCTGAATTATGCAAGTGTGTTTGTTCTTAAGGATACATGGCATTTATAGCATTGTTAACATTTGGCTTGGCTTCTTCACAGTAATTTTCTAGCTCAACAAATATAAACAGACTAGAGCAGAAAGTAACTCCAAAGCCTATGATTGCCCCACTGAAGTAATTAAGTCTGGAATCTGATACCTATTTCCTTCTTTATTCAAATTATAGATAAAGAAATTGAGGCCCAGAGAGAGATTATTTCAGTGCACCTCTCTTTTCTTACTTGCAACTCAGTGTAGATTGAATACATCCATCTTTCTTGGTCAAGTCTAATAGACAGAAGAGAATTGGTCAATAATATTCTCCTAGCAGGTGTTTTTGACTAATGTCCAGCTTGTTTCAGGAAGCAAAAAGCCCATGGTGATGTGACAGGGTAAGGCAAGGATGAGAAGAGGAGCATTTTTCCAAAGTGAGTGGGCAAGGTAGTACATTTCTTGTCCTAAAGACATTTCTGATTATCCTGTGTACAATGGACAAAGCTGACTCACATATGTACAATGGACAAATATCTTATTTTTATTTGAAATTATTTTTTTGGCCATGCCCATGTCATGCAGAAGTTTCCAGGCCAGGGATCGAACCCACATCACAGCAGTGACAATACCAGATCCTTAAAACCCACCAGGGAACTACGCAAATATCTTATTTTAAAGAATACAGTATTAATGGGCATTGTTAAAAAGAAATATTTTGTATGCGAGTAGCTTACAAAGTCATTCAAGGAGCAACTATAGGAACCTCAGAGTTCAAAAAGGTTTTAAATTACAAAAATGTGCATGCAGATTTAAACATGAAGCATTATCAACCAGACTTGTGATGCATTCTAGATATGAAATTTCTAAAAATTTAGATGTACCTTCCCCCAAAAGGAAGATCACCACTAACTGAGAAATAGTAAAAATAAGGCTTAAATATCACAACAAATGATTCATTTTTCTAAATAAAAGCAAAATCTTGGAAAAAAGTCAAAAACTTTTTTTAAAAATTATTGAACTAGCCCTAATTTTAAAAAACATTGCCTCAGTTTTGTTAAAGCTCTCTTCTGCCACAGTTTTTTTTTTTTTAACTACTTTTGTTATTCCCAGGAACCCTGTAACATAAATGGGATAAGGATTCAAAATAATATTTCACACACCAAACAAATAGTAAACATGTGCAGCATTTTATTCTTACTGGTATTCAAGAAAAAACAAACTGAAATATAATATAAATAATAACAACAATAGTAAAATACAGTTTTCATCAGCAAATTAACAAAAATAAATAATATTAACTGAGCCTCCAACAGTTAACACAGAATTGGATCACTCAGATTGATTTTACTGGTGGGCAGGGAACAAAGGTACACAGTTTGGAAAGTAATTTAGCAATACATCAAGAACCATACAAACACCTTTATTTGATCCATAAATTCTGATTCTGGAGATCCATCACAAAGAAATAATCTAACTGAAGAAAAAAATATATTCTAAGACAGTGATTCTCAACCAAAGGCAATTTTGCCCCACACCCCAGGAGACATCTGATGATGTCTGCAGCTAGTTTTATTGTCACAACTGTGAGAATACTATTGGCAACTAGTTAATAGAGGCCAGGAATGTTTTTTTGAAATCCTACAGTACACAGGATGGCCTCTTACAGCAAATTATTATCACTAGTGCCAAAGTTGGAAACCTTGCTCTAAGGTGTTCATTTCAGAATTATGTATAATTTGTGACATACTGGAAACAACTTAGATTCCCCTCCCCCCACAAAGACACAGAAGATTAGGATATCAAAGTGCATCCATCCACTTGATACAGTGTTATGAAGAGATTTTAAATGTCAGGGTGTTTTAAATAAAAAAAATTAATGCAACAAAAGCAGAACCAAAACATGTAGGGCAATCAGGAGGAATATGAGAGGATTATTTAGTCACTAACAGGAGTTCATTATCAAATGCTATTGTTGAACAAATGTCAGTCTCTTGGGATGTGGTTCAAGACGTCAACATAGGAAAATCCTAAAATCACCTCTTCCCATAAACATAACAAATTTACAGCTACATACATAATAATTCCCTATAAAAAGAGAAGACCTGAAAACTAGCTGAAGAGGTCCTCCCCAACAAAAGATAAAAGGATAGGAGAGCAATAGACTAGATGAATCAGGAGAAAGAATAAGTGATCTGCCAGACAGGGCAGTGGAACTAACCCAGAGAAACAAAAATAAAAAAGAAGTTTAAAAAATGAAGATGACATAAGGGACCTATGGGACAACATCAGGCGGACTAACATCCCCATTATAGGGGCCCCCAAAGAAGAAAAGAGAAAAAGTGAAAACTTCCCTAAACTGGGGAAGGAAACAGACATCCAGATATAGGGAGCCCAGAGAATTCTAAACAAGAAAAACCTTAAAGGTCCACACCAAGACACATAATTAAAATTTCAAAGTTAAAGCGAGAATCTGAGAAAAATAACAGGAGTTCCCATCATGGCTCAGCAGGTTAAGGACCTGACGTAGGCCCCATGAGGATGCAGGTTCTATCCCTGACCTCGCTCAGTGGGTTAAGGATCTGGCATTGCCACAAGCTTTGGTGTAGGTTGCAGATGTGGCTTGGGCCTGGTGTTGCCACAGCTGTGCCATAGGCCAGCAGCTGCAGCTCCAATTCGACCCCCTCATCCAGGTATTTCAATATGCTGCCAATGCAGCCATTAAGAGAGGGAGAGAGAAAACATACTAGCACAAGGAAATCCCTATAAAACTATCAGCAGAAAACTTGCAGGCAAGTAGAAAGTGGCATTATAAGATACAATATAAATGGCAAGATATACCACACTCATGGATTAGAAGACAATATTGTAGCTATGTCCATACTACCCCAAGCAATGTACAGATTCAATGCAATCCCTATCAAAATACCAGTGGCATTTTTCAAGAAAACAGAACAAATAATCCCAAAATGTGTATGTAATTGCAAAAGACCCCTAGCAGTCAAAGAAATCTTAAGAAAAAATAGCAAAGCATTATTTACAACAGCCAAGGTATGGAAGCAACCCAAGTGTCCACCAACAGATGAATATATAAAGAAGATGTGGCGTATATACATATACATTTATATATATACACACATACACATTTATACACATGCACACATACATACACATACACACACATCTATATATTCAATGGAATACTACTCAGCCATAAAAAGAATGAAATTTTGCCATTTGCAACAATGTATATGGACTTTGAGGGTATTATTTTAAGTAAAAGTTAGAGAAAAACAAATAATAGATTATTTCACTTATTTGTGGAATCTAAGACAAACAAATGAAGAAACAAAGTAAAACAAAACCAAAATTATAGATACTGAGAACAGATTGATGATTGTTGAAAGGAAAGGCTTTGGGAGCCTGGGAAAAACAGATGAAGGGAATCAAGTACAAACTTCCAGGTATAAAATAAATAAGTCATGATGATGTAATGTATAGCATGGTGACTATAGTAAATAATACCACATTGCTAAAAAAGTAAATTTTAAATCATAAAAGAAAAAAAATTTGTAAATTTGTATGATGAGAGATGCTAACTAGACTTATCGTGATAATTTCACAATGTACACACATGTTGAATCATTATGTTATAGGCTTTAAATTAATATAATGTTCTATATCAATTATACTTTAATAAAAACTTCAGTCTTGGAGTTCTCTAATGGCTCAGTGGGTTAAGGATCTGGCATTGTCGCTGCTGTGGCTCTGGTTACAGCTATGGCATGGGTTTGATCCCTAGCCCAAGAACTGCATGTCACAGGAGCAGCCAGAAATAAAAAAAAAAAAGGAAAATAATTGTCTCCTTTTTGCATAACATCATAAACTCTCCCAAGGGGGTGAGACTTGCCTATTCAGGGCAAATACATCAAGATCATCTTTTCTCTCATGATATCTTATCTAAAAAACTTGCTGATTAAGGGAAAAAAGCAACACATCAAATCAAGGAAAACACCCCCAAAATTGTTATGGATTTTGCTGACATGAAATTTATTCCCCCCAATGACATTCCATCCAAAAAAAAAATCAGAGTATACATTCTTCAAGTGCACATGGAACATTCTCAAGAATTGATCACACACTGGGGCACAAAGCTAACCTCAACAAATTTAAGAGTATAGAAATTATTTCAAGTATCTTCTCTGACCACAATGGCATGAAACTAGAAATCAACCACAGGAAAAGAAATGAGAAAGAACTCACTACATGGAGACTAAACAACATGCTACTAAAAAACCAATGGATCAATGAGGAAATCAAGAAGTAAACTAAAGAATACCTTGAGACAAAAGATAATGAAGACACAACCACTCAAAATTTATGGGTACCGCAAAAGCAGTGCTCAGAGGGAAATTCATAGCAATACAGGCCTTCCTCAAAAAAGAAGAAAAATCTCAAATTGAAAACTTAGCCCACTACCTAAATGAATTAGAAAAAGAAGAACAAACAAACCTAAAATGAGCAGAAGGAAGGAAATCATAAAGATCAGAGAGGAAATCAATAAAATAGACAAAATAAGAAATGAAAAAGGAGAAGTCACAATGGATACTAAAGAAATACAAAAAACCATGGCAGAATATTATGAACAACTGTATGCTAACAAATTTGACAACTTAGAAGAAATGTACAACTTTCTAGAAACTTATAGCCTGCCAAAACTGAATCAAGAAACAGATCAACTGAACAGACCGCTCACTAGAAATGAAATTGAATGTGTCATAAAAACAATCCATACAAATAAAAGTCCAGGGCCAGATGGCTTCACAGGCTAATTCTACCAAACATTCAATGAGGAAATTATTCCCATTCTCCTTAAACTTTTTCAAAAGGTTGAAGAAGGAACACTCCCAAAGATATTCTATGATGCCACCATCACCCTCATCCCAAAACCAGACAAAGATACCACCAAAAAAGAAAACTATAGGCCAATATCTTTGATGAATATAGATGCAAAAATTCTCAACAAAATTTTAGTCAACTGAATCCAACAACATATCAAAAAGATTGTACACCACGACCAGGTGGGATTCATCCCAGGTTCACAAGGATGGTTCAACATATGCAAATCAATCTATGTCATATACTACATTAACAAAAAAAAAGTCAAAAACTACATGATTATCTCAATAGATGCAGAAAAAGCATTTGACAAAGTCCAACATCCATTCATGATCAAAACTCTTAGCAAAGTGAGTATAGAGGGAACATTCATTAACATAATCAAAGCCATTTATGATAAACCCACAACAAATATAATACTCAATGGAGAACAGCTGAAAGCCTTCCCACTAAAATCTGGAACAAGACAAGGATGCCCACTCTTAGCACTGTTATTCAACAGAGTATTGGAAGTCCTAGCCACAGGAATCAGACAAAAAAAAAAAGAAATAAAAGGCATCCAAATAGGAAGAAAAGAGGTAAAACTGTCACTGTATGCAGATGACATGATACTATACACAGAAAACCCTAAGGACTCAACCCTAAACTACTTGAACTGATCAACAAATGCAGCATAGTAGCAGGATATAAGATTAACATTCAGAAATCAGTCACATTTCTGTACATACTAAGAATGAAATATTAGAAAAGGAATACAAAAATACAATACCTTTTAAAATTGCACCCCAAAAAATCAAATACCTGGGAATACACCTGAACAAGGAGGTAAAGGACTTATATGCCAAGAACTATAAAACATTAATCAAGGAAATTAAAAAAGACATAAAGAAATGGAGAAATACTTCATGCTACTATGTTAGAAAAATTAATATTGTAAAAATGGCCATACTACCCAAAGCAATCTACAGATTCAATGCAATCCCTATCAAATTGCCCATGACATTTTTCACAGAACTAGAACAAACAATCCAAAAATTTATATGGAACCACAAAAGACCCAGAATTGCCAAAGCAATCCTGAGGAACAAAAACCAAGCAGGAGGCATAACTTTCCCAGACTTCAGGCACTATTACAAAGCCACAGTCATCAAGACGGTGTGGTACTGCTACCAAAACAGACATACTAGAGAACCCAGAAATAAACCCAGACACCTATGGTCAATTATTCTTTGACAAAGAGGCAAGACAATAAAATGGGAAAAAGACAGTCTTTTCAGCAAGTATTGCTGGGAAACCTGGACAGCTGCATGCAAATCAATGAAACTGGAACATACCCTCACACCATGCACAAAAATAAACTCTAAATGGCTTAAAGGCTTAACATAAACAAGATACCATCAAACTACAGGAAGAGAACATAGGCAAAACATTCTCTGACATCAACCTTACAAATGTTTTCTTAGGTCAGTCTCCCAATGCAACAGAAATAAAAGCAAAAATAAACCAGTGGGACCTAATCAAACTGAAAAGCTTTTGCACAGCAAAGGAAGCCAAGAAGAAACCAAAAAGACAACTTACAGAATGGGAGAAAGTACTTTCCAATGATGCAACTGACAAGGGCTTAATCTCTAAAATATACAAGCAACTTATACAACTCAACAGAAAAATAGCCAACAACACAATTGAAAAATGGCCAAAAGACCTGAAGAGACATTTCTCCAAGGAAGATATACAGATGGCCAACGAGCACATGAAAAAATGCACAACATCCCTGATTATTAGAGAAATGCAAATCAAAACTACCACGAGATACCACCTCACACCAGTCAGAATGGCCATCATTAATAAGTCCACAAATAACAAATGCTGGAGCGGGTGTGGAGAAAAGGGAACCCTCCTGCACTGTTGGTGGGAATATAAGCTGGCACAACCACTATGTAGAACAGTATGGAGGTACCTTAGAAATCTATCCATAGAACTACCATATGACCCAGCAATCCCAGCCTTGGGCATGTATCTGGACAAAACTTTCCTTGAAAAAGACACATGCACCTGCATGTTCATTGCAGCCCTATTCACAATAGCCAAGCCATGGAAACAACCCAAATGTCCATTGACAGATGATTGGATTCGGAAGAGGTGGTATATATACACAATGGAATACTCCTCAGCCATAAAAAAGAACAAAATAATGCCATTTGCAGCACCATGGATGGAATTAGAGACTCTCATCCTGAGTGAAGTAAGTCAGAAATAGAATGACAAATACCATATGATATCACTTATATCTGGGAGCTAATATATGGCACAAATGAACCTTTCCACATAAAAGAAAATCATGGACTTACAGAATAGACTTGTGGTTGCCAAGGTGGTGGGGGAGGGGGAGGGAGTGGGGTGGATTGGGAGCTTGGGGTTAATAAATACAAACTATTGCCTTTGGAATAGGGGATTAGCAATGAGATCCTGATGTGTAGCACTGGGAACTATGTCTGGTCACTTATGATGGAACATGATAATGTGAGAAAAATGAATGTGTACATGTATGTGTAACTGGGTCACCATGCTGTAGAGTATAAAATTGATGGGACACTGTGAACCAGCTATAATGGGAAAAAATAATTATATAAAAAATAAATGGTGACATAATAAATAGCAAAAAAAAAGAGGAAAAATTTATTCCCATCATTTGCAAACTGAAAGAATCTCATCTCATTTATTCTGTTCAAATAACCAATTAACAGTAACTCATCCTCAGTAGGATTTCAAACGGTCAATTTCTTGTCATCCACGTCTGCACTTCTGAGTAGTACTAAATCAGGATAAAAAAAAAAAAGAGCAACATGATTTGGAATTATTTGATTATAGTACTTGAAAATAAAGATGCTGTAAATGAAAACTGTTTAGTATGGAGTGTGTGTGCACGCGTGCATGCGCAGACATGCACATTTGGTAAAGTGATTGTGGTATTATGCTTTTCTGTGCTCTTAAATTGAACATAAGCAGTACAAAAAATATGGTGGTAGGCATGATATGGCCTTAATCATGTCCTCATATTAATAGTTGGACCCTGAAATATGCTAGATTACATGGCAAGGAAGATTTAAGTTTGTAGGTAGAATTATGGCTGCTAATCAGCGGATCTTAAAATGGGGAGATTGTCCTGGATTACTCAAATGTAAGGGGGTCATTAGCAAAGGAATGGGGGCAACCTCCAGAATCTGGAAAAGGCAAGGAAACATCATCTCCTAGAGCTTCTAGGAGAAACACAGACTACTGACACTAATTTTAGTTCTGTGAGAACTGTCCTGCATTTCTAACCTACAGAACTGTAAGATAATTAATTTTTGCTGTTTTAACTCACTATGTTTGTGGTTATTTTCTAATAACACAATAGGAAACGAATACAATTGCCCCTTTGTAGCTATGTGTGGTCTATGCCTGCCCATGGAAATATGTGTTGGGGGGAACATGTGGGGGCCTCTTTACCTTCTTTTTCTCAAAATGAGAAAAAGGCCTGTGCTGTAGGAAAATGTCACTTTTCCAAGTAATTTTTTTTTCAATGACTGATTGTGTGGTCCCCTTGCAAGCAAGGTGTTCTTTTGGCCTCTACAGCACCCAGAATGCAAATGTGAAATAAGGACAAGGGAAGAATTTTTGAAGCTCTTTTCATTAAAAGTGACTTCTTTCATACTCAAAGTGAAATAGGCGCTTATATTTTGTAATGAATTCGATGATAAAAATGGCACAGTGTACTAGAAAAATTACAAATTTTGGAGTCAGACACATCTGAGTTCAAATCCTTGTATGAATAGTTTGAGTGACCAAAGGTAAGTTACTTAGCCTTTGTAAGTCAGAGTCCCATTGTTTCCTACTGGGAAGGTGACCTGCCCACAAATCTTGCTGTGACCTAGACATGTTTAATGTTTGTAATATATAAAAGAGTGTTTTTCCAAGTTTAAGACTGTAACAGTAAGATAAGCTGCACACTCAATCTTTGTGAATGGTAATGAAGAACACAGCCAGAGTAATATATCTAAACTTCAAATTTGACCATGGCCTTCCTTTGCTTTAAATCCTTCAGTAGCTGTCTATCATCTGTGCAACAGCTTTCAAACCTTTTCATTTTAGGATCCTTTTACATTCTTGTTAATAATTACTGAGGACAAGGAAGAGTTTTTGTTTATGTGGCTTGTATCTATTGATATTTATCATATTAGAAATTAAAGTAATTATAATAACTCCATTAGAAGTTAAATATTTTATTAAAAATAACTTTTTCATAGCAAGCAGAAAAATAGCAAGAAGAGTGATGTTTTATACTTTTTACAATTTTCTGTAATGTCTGACTTAATAGAAGGCAGTTGGGTTTTCTTTCATATCTACTCTTGTGTTCATTCTGTTGTAATATATTGTTTAGGGTGAAGTATATAAGAGAAAAAAAAAATCCAGCCTCCCACAGATATGTAGTTGGAGAAGGGAGGATTATTTTAGTAGCTTTCTCAGATATTTTTGGTTAGTCTTTGATACTACACAAAAAGTGGTCATTTCTTAAAGGCTAGTTGCAAGATGGACTCTCAATGTACATCTGTTTCATTATACTTTTTGTACCCTGTTTCATTAAAATTACCAGGTCTATCTTGCACTTTGAATAGATATTTTATCCATGCATAATTTTGTCACATTGAGCACTGATCATTTTAAGTTTTGGTTCACTACCTTATGCAGATCTTTCAAATGTTGGCACATTTCATTAAACATCAAAAATTCACATTTGTTAATATCATCACCAATCTCATCATCCTTTGAGATGTAATACCAATGCCAATTCCTTCTCAAAGCCTTCTTTAAACTCCTCCCACTTAGAGCCTTCATCCTGTGTGCTTCTTAGTGCATTCTGTACATTTCCATCACTGGTGTTCTCCTATCGCAATAGTCTTTTCCCACTTCATTCTCTCTTTTCCCCACAAGATTACGAGCTTTTTGAAGACAGAAACTCTGCTTTAGTGATGCTGGTAACTCCATATTGTTCCCTGTGTAGACTAGGTTTTCAATAAATGCTGTTTGTATGAATGCTGCAATCAATGTAAATATACTCAATGAGATAAGCTTGGCAAAAAATGAAAAAGCCCCAATAACATGTTTTTGTCAGAATTTTACCATCTGTGCCACAAACAGGTCTTTAACACAAAATTCAACCAAACAACAAAATGATAGGGTCTTCCTTTTATTCGACATCTATTTAATAAACTCAGTAAATGCCTACTTTTTTTTTCATCTCTATACCTTGTGCTAGAGGAGATGAGAGCTACTGGTTATACAATGATAATTAAGCCTTGCTATGATTAAAGTATCTGGATTTGGAGTCAAATGATTTATTTTTAGTCAGTGTCTTCCATTCAACAGCTATGTGATCTTGGCCAAATTATTTAATGTCTCTGAGCCTCAGTTTCCTTAGCTGCAAAATAGAGATAATAGTACCTATTTAAAACAGGGTATAATAATCACATGAGAGAATTTAAGTGAAAACATCTATTACAGTTCCTAGTACATAATAAATTTTTAGTAAACATTGATTTAAACCATACAGTCATGGGTTTTGTCCCCAAGGGTACCAAGGACTGTAGAATTATACATATGAACAATTATTCTTATTAAGCCAAAATGAACTAAAATAACCATGCAAGTAACATGGTTAGGGAGCAAAAATTAAGAAAGTACATTGAAGAATAGTGGGAAAATGAAGAAGTAGGGTACGTAGGGCCTCTGCTCAAAGTGTGATCTATGGACCAGCATTGGTATCTCTTAGGAGATTATACAGCATCCTGGGGCCCACCCCAGATCCTCTGAATCAGAATCTACATTTTACTGTATCCCTAGGTCAAGTCTCTGCACACTAAAACTTGAGAAACACTTTTACAGAAAGAAAGACTTCATGTCATTAAGATTCTCTACAAAATGATTAATGCTGTATGCATATTTCTTCTTACTGCTCTAAGGACTTATTTGAATATCTGTGAGCTTTTTGAGCATTGTGCTTGGGGTTGATCTCACCTTGTTCAATTCACTTTGAAAGGAAGTTAAAATCCAAAATTATTCTACTTGCCTGGATGAAGCTATGAACCCAGGAAGTGAGCTTTGGGTGTTGGGGTGCCCAACAAAATACACGTGTCATATTTCAGTCTCCTCTCAACCTTAAAAGAGACCAATGGAGGACAACTCTCCCTTGCACTCATGTAATAGACTTGGATTTCAGTGTTTGGTTAGAGATTTCATCTGCTAAAATTTTTTTCTGAATATTTAATAAGTATAAATGAGTATTTACCAAAGATAAGCTCTAGTATGTAAATGTCCCCATATAGCAAGAAAGAGAGTCACAAGAGATGAATTTGACAAAAGTTATTTCTCAGCGAGGTAAGTCTTCCAAAACCTAGCTGTATGCTTTATCATTAGTTATTACGAGGAATTGCAATAGTTCTCAAGCTTTACTCTGCCTATGAACCATTTAAGAAGCATAATAAAATTCAGATTCCAGGCCCTCGCCCCTAGAAGTTCTCATTCAGGAAGACTGAAATAGGAGCAGGGAGATTTCATCAAGGTCTCCAGTTGCCTGCTCACAATCTTGCTTTGAGAAGTACTGAAACCCCATTAAGTTGGGGCATTGAATCAGAACATCTGGGAAATGGAAGAAGCAATGTGATTTAACTATTTAGTGTGCACCAGGTATATTCAGAATATGACCACATTTTATTTTTACATTTTCATTTTATGGGGGAGCTGCTATCCCCATTTTACAGATTAGAAACAAGGTCACACAGATGGGAGTAGTGGAACCAATATATGCTCCAAAGTTTTATACTCTGTATCTTATGCTCTGCTCACCACCATGCAATGTAAACTTTCGGCCTGGGTTTGAATCTTGGTTTTGAAACTCACTCATTACAGATTTCAAGGTGTTCCTTTGCAAAGTTGAAGCATTTTCAAGGTGTTTGTGCAAAGAGAAGTAGGACAGGGTCAGCTTCACGTGTATGTAACTGGTACAGTTGTACTGGGCCCCAAAATTAGAAAGACGTGCACTTTGTTTAATGTTCTTCTGTCACCATCTTGAAATTTGTTATCACTTTTGAACAAGGAGCCTCACATTTTCATTTTGCACTGGATCTTGCACAGTAAGGTATTACTGCTGTGGAAATGACACAGATTTGGGGTGAAGTTCAGGGCTAGTTTTGATATGTTTATAATGCTGTCTATCCTCTATGAGGCTCTTTAAAGGTATCTGCCACCCCCCAGCACAAGTCCCTCATTAGGAAATCCATAAAGATCAGCCGTAGGAACCAGTAATGTTATGTCCGTAGTATTTGCCCCAATTGCCCACTGCCCTTTCTCACTTTTGTTTTCCCTTGACCTCTGATCTCTGTCTTTGTATTTAACTTCCAGTAGCTCTCCCAGTACCTGTTTTGAGGCTCTGTTTGAATGAGCTTTGGTTTTAGGCACTGTTAGATAATGTGGAAAATACCTGGACCTACTCTCTTGCAGCTTCAGATAAGAGGCAAGACATTCACATGCACCTCCTACATTAGATTAGACTAAGTCCATGAACTGCAAAGAAACAGGTTAGCTCTTTAGGGGATGCAGATGGAGAAAGAAATATATTGATTTATTTTTGAAATGGTTGGTTCCCGAAGTTGCTCCTTCCAGGAAGCCTTTCCTTTTTCTCAAACAATCAATCAGCTGCCTCTTCTATGCGGTCTCATAGTGCTCTGTACTCATTCCTTTGTAGTACTTACCATATTGTAGTGTGAGTGCCGGCTTACTTGACAATATCTGATACTTCAATAAGGAACCGTATTTTTTCCCTGTATAGTTCCCAAGGCCAGGTATAGTGTCTGGAACATAGTACTTGCTCAAAAATATTTATTAGGTGAATTAACATATAAGTTAGTGATGTAATTTATTTTTAAAATTTAATTGGCTATTTTTTTTGAGCAGGTTTAGATTTATATAATGATTGAGTGGAAAGTACAGAGTTTCTATACATCCCCTCACAGCCCTCCCCACTGTTTCCCCTATTATAAACACTGTGTTTTAATATGCTACTTTTGCTTCAAATGACTAACTGATATTGGTATACTACTTTTATTTATTTATTTATTTTTGGTTTGTGATAGGTCTTTATTTTTAATTAAAAATTATTTTTATTATAATTGATTTACAATGTTCTGTCAATTTCTTCTGTATCACGCAGTGACCCAGCCTTATATACTTTTAGCAAAAGTCCATAGTACATTCAGTGGGTTTTGACGAATGTGTAATTACATGAACTCACAATTACAGTATTATAGAGAACAGTTCCACTGCCTTAAAAAATCCTTTGTGTTCTACATAGTGGTCCATTTTCCCCGACCCTATCTGCCTGAAGCACTAGGAACTACTTATCTTTTCCCTGTCTCCAAAGTTTCACCTTTTACAGGATGTCATATAGCTAGAATCATAAAGCATATAGCCTTATCAGATTGGTTTCCTTCACTTAGCAATGCACTTTAAAGTTGTTGCATGTCTTTTGGTGCCCTTGAGCATTTATTTATTTTAGTGATGAATAATGTGCCATTGCATGAATACACCAGTTTGTTTATCCATCTATCTGTTGAAAGACAACTTGGTTGTTTCCAAGTTTAGGCAATTATGAAGAAAGATGCCATAAAGATTCATGTGCAAATCTTTACATGGATATAAATTTTTAATTCATTTAAGTAGGAGTGCAATTGCTGGGCCGTATGTCTGGAATATGTTTGGTTTTACAAGAAATTACCAACTACCTTCCAAAGTGGCTGTACCATTTGCATCTCCACCAGTAATGAATGAGAGTTCCTGTTGCTCCACATCCTCACCAGCATATAGTGTTGTCTGCGTTTGGGATTTTTGCCATTCAAATAGATGTGTAGTGGTCTCATTGTTTTAATTTGCATTTCTCTAATGGCGTATGATGTTGAATAGTTTATATGATATTTTACCATCTGCGTATCTGTGGTGAAGTGTCTAGATCTTTTGCCTATTTTCTTAGTGTTGAATTTTAAGTGTTCTTGGTATATTTTAGATATCAGTCCTTATCAGATATTTGTTTTAGCAAAGATTTTTCTCCCATTCTGTGACTTGTCTTTACATTTTCTTAACAGTATCTTTCACAGAATGAAAGTTTTAAGTAAGTTCACTTTGTCAAATATTTTGTTTTCTGGATTGTGCTTTTAGTGTCATTACCTAACTGAAAGTCATCTAGATTTTCTCTTATGTTATATTTTAGGAGTGTTGTAGTTTTTCTTTTGTTTTACATTCAGGCCTATGATTCATTGTAAGTTATTTTTTGTATAGCCTGTATCTTAACTCATATATTTTTAGATGTGGATCTCTAGTACTTCCAGCACCATTTGTTAAAAAGACTATCTCTTATCAATTAAATTGCCTTTGCTCTTTTGTCAAAGATCAGTTGACAATTTCTTTCTTTTTTTCTTTCTTTCTTTCTTTTTTTTTGTGGGTCGATTTCTGAGCTCACTTGTCTAGTCCATTAATCTATTTGCCTATTATTTCTACCAGTATAACACCATCTTAAACACTATAGCTTTATAATAAGTCTCAAAGTTGGGTAATATCAGTCCTTTGATGTTATTCTAACTTCAACATTCTGTTGGCTATTCTGAGACTTTTACCCTTCCATATACCCTTAAAATCAGTTTGTCTATCAACTAAATAATTTTTGGATTTTGGTTAGATTGCATTGAATCTATAGATCAAGTTGAGAAGAACTGGTATCTTGACAGTATTGAGTCTTCCTGTTCATGTGCATGATGTATTTTTCCATTTATTTAGATCTTTGATTTCTTTCATCAGTTTTGTAGTTTCCCTCATATAGATCTTGTACATATTTTTTAAGATTTATATCCAAGTATTACATTTTTTCATGTTTCATTTCTTTTTTATCACCAAAAAAATCCATACTCAGTATAGAAAATATAAAAAGCAAAATATCATAAAAATTTTGCAATCTCACTGGCCTTGGCATATATTTTTAAAGATATTTATGTATGTATACATTTTGGTGAGGGGAATTTAATTAGTCCCAACTAATCCCTTGCTATTAGATATTTAGATATTTTAGCTTTGCAATCTTACAACTTAGACAAATAAGGATAATTTAATGACTGTGGATTAAAATTTTTAAAATCAACATTTAAACAAGCTTGAAAAACTCTCAAAATCAGATAAAATACTTAAAGATTCAGAGGAATTTACCAAAACTCTCTGCTATTTACTAAGGTTTATAACAATCTGATGGTAGTGTCTAGGGACCCTAATTCTGATCAAATCAATGTTCTGACCACACTATGATGTTAACCATCTTGATTTGTGCCAAATGCTTTAAGACAAATATTTTTAACTACGTTACTTGGAGCCCACAGAAGCTGAAGCAATTGATCTTGGTCAATTTTAATTTATGTTCATGACTTTACTACATGATCCCTCTAAACTTGACCTCTATTCCTCATTTAATGGAAAACATGAAATAGTGTCAATCATGGGCTTTATGCCAGTCTCTGCCAAATTATGTAAATGATTATTCAAAGGTAAAATATGTCACAGTCCATCTGCACTAGTCCAGTATTAGCACATTGGGCCATGATTTATCAGCCCATCATCTGCTCACCATTCTTCTGGTAAATGATCCCAATTTCCTTCATAGAACTAATCCCTCATGCTTAGTCCATTTGGTTTGGATTGGAAATCCCAGGGATGAGGTGGCTACAAAGCCTAGACAATAATATAATTATATAACCCAACTAGAATGACTAATTCAAATGTGGTCCAGTTATCTAATCAGTGCTAATAGGGCAACTGATGAAGGAAACTGGATAAACTTACATTTTCAAATATATGTGGAGCTATAAATTTGCAAGACTGGTTCTACTGGGAAGCCCCAAGATGAGCAGAGTATGTTGGCAATGGAGAGGAAAGTTGAGCTAACAGTTGGAGGGAGGAAGGAGGGAAAGAGTTAGAGAGAACGTAGCTGTTATATCAATCAAGAAATCACTTTTTTTTTTTTTTTTTTTTTTACCTAGGGCATTTAAAGTGGATCTTTTACCCCCAAACCTTATATCCAGGGGTTGTGACTAATAACAACTCAGGATGGTTCAAGCTCTTTCAGATATAGTTCCTATTTCCAACTCTTGTGGTACTACATATTCTTAGGTTTAAATAATAGCTTGTAAATAATAGTAGCACAGGGATTGTGGAGAGAAGAAAAGACCTTGTGTTACTTCAATACTGTTATTATATTTGACTTCTTGGCATTTTAATAGTATTGAAGTTTTCAAACCTAGTGGGATCCAAGAGATGCAATTTTTTCCTGTTGTTTAATAGTTCAAATTTTAGATTATATACTGCTCATGGTCAAATCTAATGCTCTCCTTAAATTTTCAAAGTCCTTCTTGGATTTTCCTCACTTTTGGTTAATCACAGGAATCTGTTGGTGCTTTTCTCCAGACATTGGTCTGTGGCCTATTATCTTCTGCATGGTTTAAGTTGGTTAGGTCATGACTGTATTTCCCAGAGCTCTCACTCTTAATCAGAACTGATGGCACTGCATTACCTTTGTGCTATAGGGCGAGGCTGCTCTTATACTGGAAGAAAATGATGGATTCCATGTTTCACATGCAATTCTGATTACTTAAAGGAATTTTGTTGGCATTATGGTGGTTGGCGACTTTTTAAAAAAAATTATTTATTTATTTATTTGTCTTTTTAGGGCCGCACCCATGGCATGTGGAAGTTCCCAGGCTAGGGGTTGAATCAGAGCTGTAGCCACCAGCCTACACCATAGCCACAGCAATGCCAGATCTGAGCAGCGTCTGCAACCTACACCACAGCTCACTGCAACACTGGATCCTTAACCCACTGAGCGAGGCCAGGGACCAAAACTGCGTCCTCATGGATGCTAGTCATATTTGTTACCACTGAGCCAGGATGGGAACTCCTTTTTTTCTTTTCCTGGTTCTTTTCTTTTACTTTCAAGGCCTATCTTTTATTTTGTTTTTTTCTTTCATTTCTTTGTTTTTACATCAGCTTCAAATCTTTGTTCTTAGAGAAATAAAACAGTGTAGATAAAACTAAATGTTCCCCTTAGTATTATCATTTCTTGTCCTCATTTTCCAGAAGCAAACACTGCCATGAAGATCTTTTTGTAAATACTTTTACTAAAAAATATGATATATATCATATTAAATACATGTGATTGCAACTTATCTACTGAAGTCAGTTATGACTTTATAAGACACATTATAAAGAAAAAAGAATAAAGAATAAAGAAGAAGGCAAATAACACACTTAAACCATTCACTGAATTCCATTCCTGTGTGCCCTTCTTAGTCATCTTCCTTATTATTTTTGTCTGGGTTTCAGTTCAACGTTTTGTTTCTGCACAAAAATCAGCTATTATATTCCATAATCAGTAGTAATTGTTAACTATGTATTTAGCTATTTTATTTGTGCATTGTGTTTTTTTCATATCATACTCCTTTCATCTGGTTGAAATGCATCCTTTCTTCAGCTCTTCCCCTGTGTCTTACAGCGTTGTGGTCGCTTCATGAAGGATGGGACCCTTGAACTGCAAATATCACACCTGTTTCTAGACCTGTGATTCCTGTAATCACTCTTCTATCACTAAGGAGGATGATGGCACAATTTCAGTCCCTTAGTTTGTGGGGCAGAGGTTTGCCCTGGTTCCTGGTACTGCAGCAGTCTCTGTTTCCTTTAGCCACTAAGATGCACATTTGTAATTCTAGATGCACATTTGTAGATGCACATTTGTAATTTGTAATTTGTGTTTACACAATTTTAAGTTTCTTTAGTGATGGAAGAGTGAATATGAGGCAGGCAGGAGAGTGAGTTTGCAAACTTCTGCATCTGGAGCCAGAAATTCTGCATGTTCTGTTCTGTATCTGGCTCGTGGAGATGTACGTCTTGTTTTTAAGCAGTGACCTGGCCTTAAAAAAAAAAAAATTAGCTTTAGCGCCAAGTTGGAGTTTTGCTGAATGTGCTACACAGAACAATCTAGATGGAAAGTTGTGGTTAGGGCTTGAGCTCTTTCAAAAAGGTCAATTATTTATATAATAAAGATAAATAGGTCTTCCAAGCAAGAAAGGACTATGTGAATACAGGGTTCTGACCTGCTTCTTTTAAGTTCAGATGCATTTTCCTTTATCTCCTTTTTGTTTCTTCCTTATTCTATGTTGCTTCTCAGTTTGTGTCTACTAGACAATTGTTTGTGTATGTCCCATAGGCAGATCATTATAAAAAAACTTCCAAAGTCAAGCCATTATCATGCTATAAAACCCCTCTTCTGTTTATGCTTTATCTTAGTGAATGTCACTATCATGTCCAAAGATGCTTGGGTCAGATGAGATAATAACATGACTCTTATTTCTCCATTTTCTTTTACTGCCTTTAGATTTTAATTTCTCAATATCTCATGAATCATGAATTATCAGTCTTCATAGGAACTATTGTTTTTCTAGTTTAAGCCATGGTTTAAGAGCTTTCAACTGTTCCCAGTTGTCTACAGAATAAATTCTAACACGGAAAACTTCTTAATCTAGACTTTGCCTATTACTGAAATCTTATTCGTAGACATCCTCTTACCTCTGTACCAAATATTATACCATCAACTACACCAAGCTAAGTTTTGCACAACTAGTTCTAAAGAAAAAAATCCTAAGAAAGCCATATCACTTAAAAGTAAGAGAATGACCTGCTTCTAGACAAAAATTGCAACAATAGAAAAAGACCCCTAGGGCAGATATTTCTGACTTGGTTCTCAAAACATCATTGCTCATGTTTTTTTTTTCTTTCTTTCTAGAACTACCTCGAAAATATCTGTCAAAGACTATTCTAAAGAAAACCTTCTGGATCTTATGATTTCAGCAAAGGTATTTCTTCATTTACATGTTTAAAAAAGGTAGAAAATAGGAAGCTATCAGAGAAAATTATAATTAATAAATGTGTTCAATACTACAGTAATTTATTTCATATCCTTCAGTTAATTTTTCCCTATTTCATTCTTCTAGCACAAAAATTGTATAACAGATTATTAAATACAATTTTGTGATTCTTTAAAAATAATTGTGGGTATTAGATCCTTGATCAGGTATGTAACTATATTGTAGAGCTAATATAGAAAATCAGGTTCAATCTATATCATTATTACTTAAGCACCATTATTAGAAAACAAAGCAATGGTGTGTACAGAGAGAATAGGAGAAAAATACAACTTGAGAAAGAGACAAAAAAATTTATACATAACATCATGTGTTAAAAATATTTTAAAATTGTGGTTCAATTTTCCTTTTCATGCAGTCAGAAAATATGTTACCAAACAATATGCTAACCTATATTGAGCCATTTTATAACATCATGAACACTGTGGGAATTGGAAAACATCTTGTTTAATCATGGTTTTCATAAAACTGATGGACTAGTGCTTGATACAGCACTACTGGGAATATTATGAAATATAATCCCAAAGACATTGTTTTATTAAAACCACTTATTTTTTAACTTACTACTCTGAGTCTTAAAGAATCACAGAGCTTGTGTTCATAATACTCAGCATGTAACTGAAAAGAACAAAATTAGGGAAAGATACACAGCACTTGACAAATCATAGTTTGGGAGTATGTTTCCTATCCCCAAGGTACTTTGGAATCCTGTAGTGGATTTGAGGTTCATAAGTTTTGTTTTGTTTTTGAATTGCTAAGATATAATGCTTGAATATAGGCAGCCATTTTAATACCGCAATTTCCTAGAGACGGTGGGAAAAAGAAATGCCTCACCAAGGATGCAGAGCAAAATAAGTCATGATAGTAAAGAGAATATATGGCATAAAAGCAAAGCCAGATAAACTCTCATAACATTCAAAATGGAAAATATGCCCCCAACTCGGCATGGAGAACAACACAGCTGTAGTTTCAGCCCTGCTTTAGAATACCAGCTACTATCTTGGGAAGGTCACTTAACATCTTTCGCCCACATCCATAAAGAATAGCAAAAGTCAAAGTTCCTGTCGTGGCTCAGTAGTTAATGAATCTGACTAGGAACCATGAGTTTGCGGGTTTGATCCCTGGCCTTGCACAGAGGGTTAAGGATCCGGCGTTGCCATGAGCTGTGGTGTAGGTCGCAGATGAGGCTCGGATCCCGCGTTGCTGTGGCTCTGGCGTAGGCCTGTGGCTACAGCTCCGATTACACCCCTAGTCTGGGTACCTCCATATGCTGCGGGAACGGCCCTAGAAAAGACAAAAAAAAAAAATACTGAAAGTCACTTTACGGAGTTAGGATGAGAATTGCATGATATGAGTGTAAGAGTGGATATTCAATTATACTGAGAGTGGGACTGGTGCCAAGAGAGGTTTTGGTGATCAGCACTCACCTCAGTGCATGATAAATAGGAGAAGATTTAAAAATATATATATTTAAAGTGTTCTCTGGTGGCTGAATGGGTTAAGGATCCAGCCTTGTCACTGCTGTGGCTCTGGTTACTGCTGTGGCACAGGTTCAATTCCTGGCCCAGGGATTTTCATATGCTGTGGGCACAGTCAAAAAAATATTTGGGAGGTCAAGGAAACAAGCCAAACTCAAATGAATAATGGGTAAACTCTGTCTGAAAGGGTTCATGGTGCTAAATATTGCCAGAACCAGAACTCATACCTAGCTTTCCTAGATTAGCGTGTTGGTACATAGCAAGGGAGCAATGTTTGTTGCGCATAGTTTTACACAGCTAGTGAATGTGGGACTCTGAGCTTTGAATCATATATATGTGTGTGTATATATATATGTATACACACATATACACACATATATTATATAGACCATATATATATTTGCATTATAAACACATAGACATTGGGATTGGGGATGAAGCTATTTCATTAGTCACCATGATGAGAAAAGTCTAAGTACAATCACTTGTTTAACTAATGTATAAATAGAATAGGGCTGTCCTTCAGTTCTAACATCTGATGTGTATTAGAGAGCCACACACATTGTACAGGTAAATGAGCACTCTTCCTATTGAAACAACGATTCAGCTTTACACAGAAGTCCTGCTGATACCAATTCTCTGTCCAAAGTTTGGGGCTATGTCTCTAGCCCCTGCACATACACAGAGAGTGAACCCAGTGAATAGAGTGCAGCAATCAAGGCTGGTGGGCTCCTTTTTGACTCAGCCCCTTGGCTTGAGATCTCAAGCACAGATAGAGAATCTCAATTATCACGAAAGAAAAAAAACAGATGCTACTAAGTGCCTGAATGTCGAAAGCCACAAAGCTGATGGAGGGTATAAAACTCCGCAAGAAACAGAATTGGACCACACTTCCATGTAGGCAGGGTATAGACCTGACCACAGAAGGCTTTTTTGCCTTCCCTGGCTCCTACAATTGAGAATTCTTTATAATTTCTAGATACAAGTTTTCTGTTGTTGTTGTTGGATACATGATTTTCAAATATTTTCTCCTAGTCTGCATCTCATCCTCTCTTTCACTAGTGTCTTTCAAATAATGAAATTTAAAATTTGGATTAGGTCTATTTTATCATAATTTTTTATTGGATTGTTCGTTTGGTGTAATATCTAATGAATTTTTCCAAAACCCAGGTCATGAAAACCTGTTTTTTCTCTAAAAGTTTTATGGTTTTATACATTACATTCGAATTGAGTGATTTTGGGTCACTAGTGGTTTTCCAAGGATTTCATTCATCTCATCAAATTTGTTGGATTTGTCTGTGTGGCATTGTATCGAGTATTTTCTTTTAGTCATACTAGTGTCTGCAATGTCTGTAGTTGTACTTCCACATTTATTCTTCATATTGGTAAGTCTTGTATTTTTTTTCCTTTGTCATTCTTCCCAGAGGTTTATCAATTTTTCTTAATCTTTTCATAGAACTAGCCTTTGGTTTTATTGATTTTCCTTATTTTTGTATTCAATTTTATTGACACATCTGCTTTGATCTATATAATTTTCTTTCTTTGCTTGCTTGAGATTATTTTGCTCTTTTTCTAGTTTCTTAAGGTAGAAATTTAAAGTGTTGGTTTGAGCCCTTCCTTATTTTCTAATACAGGATATAATGCTTTAGATCTTTTTTAAAGCTTTTCTTAGCCTTATCTCACTAATATTTATATGTTATATTTTAATTTTCATTTAGCACTTAATATTTTCTAAAATCTTAAGAATTTTTCCCATGTATTATTTAGAAATATGTTACTTTCAAGTTGTTTGACGTTTTTCCTGTTATTTTTCTGTTATTGATCTCTAGTCTTATCCTATTCTGGTCAGATAATAGATTTTGCATAAAGTTAACACTTTTAAATTAGTTGAGTTTTTGGTGACACAAGATACAGTGTATCTTGGTGAATGTTCCATATGCACTTAAAAATAATGTGTATTCTACTGTTTTAAAATATTTTAAACTGTTGATTATGTAAATTTTCAAACCTATACAAAGTATAGTCAACCATCATAAAGAACATAACTCCATAAATCCATTACTCCACTTCAATAATTACATAATACCTCTACTACCTTTTCTCATTTGGTCTGTAACCCCATGGACTCCACTCCACACCTCCATTTCCTTTTTTTTTTTGGCTGCATCTGCAGCATATGGAAGTTTCCAGGCCAGGGAGCAAACCCATGCCACAACAGCGACCCAAGCTGCTGCAGTGATAATGCTGGATCCTTAACATGCTGCACCACAAGGGAACTCCTCCATTTGCTTATTTTTAACAGTAATTGTATATGTGAAATTTAAATATATTGAATTTTATAAAATTTAAGTGAAAATTTGTTTCAAGTGGTTACATGCATACAACACACCTCTCTCAGTTTATAGATAATGTCCACCTTCCCCAAAATATCTCCTGTTCTTTTCCACTCAATCCTTCCAGCCACAAGAAAAAACACTGTTCTGAAAGTTTTCACCTTAGACTAGTGTAGCATGTTCTAAAATTTTGCATAAATCCATTGATAATATTATGCTTTTGAATTTAGCTTTTCCCACTGAGGGTTATGAATGTGATGTTTGTCCATGGTGTTGACTGAAAGAGTAGTCTATTTCTCTTTATTGCTAAGTACGAAACTATTGTATAAATATATTACATTGTTTATCCATTTTCTGTTGATACACATTTAAACTGTTTCTAGTTTTAGGCTATTGTTAATAAAGCTCATATACTTTTTTTTTTTACTGAATTTTTCTTGATTATTCTAATTCCTCCTTGATAAAGTGAAATTTCTGGGTTGAAGGATACGTGTAACTTTGCAATTATAAGAAATTGCCAAAACTCTTCCAAAATCTGTTTATGATTTTACATTCTCACTAACAATGTAAGATAATTTCACATTGCTGTTGTCATCTTTTGGAGTCATGCCATTTTATTGAGTATATAATTGCAGTTCATTGTAGTTTCAGTTTGCACTTCTATGATGATAATGAAGTTGGGCATTTTTTCATGTGCTTATTAGACATTCATATATCATACTTTGTGAAATACCACTTCAAATATTTTATCGATTTTATAATTTATTGGATTTTATTATCGAGTTGTAAGATTTGTTTATATATTCTGAAAACAAACCCTTGGTCAAACATGACTTGTAATTATTTTCTCTTAGTCTGTGCCCTGACTTTTCATTTTTTAAACAGTATATTTTGATGAACGAAAGTTTCTGAGTTTGAAAAGGCTAATTGATCTTTTTGTTTCCTATGCTAATTGATTTCTTTATCCTGTCTAATAAGTCTTTGTCAACCCTAGGTCATAAATATTTTTTTCTATCTTTTGTTCTAAATGCCTTGTAATTTTAGCTATTACATTTAGATATGAACCATTTAGAACTAATTTTTGTGTGTGGTAGGAGATGGGGATCAAGGTTCAATTTTTTATATGGATATATACAGTTATTTCAGAGGCATTTGCTAAAAATACTTTCTTTTTTAAATTTTATTTATTTATTTATTTATTTATTTATTTATTTATTTATTTCCCCAATACAATTTTTTTTTCTTCTGTAGAGCATGGTGACCCAGTCACACATACATGTATACATTCTTTTTTCTCTCATTATCATGCTCCATCATAAGTGACTAGATATAGTTCCCAGGGCTACACAGCAGGCTCTCATTGCTAATCCTTTCCAAAGGCAATAGTTTCCATCTATTAACCCCAAGCTCCCAATCCAACTCACTACCTCCCCCTCCCCTTCGGCAACCACAAGTCTATTCTCCAAGTCCATGATTTTCTTTTCTATATCAAATTGCCTTGTTGCCACTGCCAAAAATCAATCGGCCACATTTGTATGAGTCTATTTCTAGGCTCTTCATTTGGTTGTATTGCATTTATGTTATTCCACATTGTTTTGATCACTGTAGATTTAGAATAAGACTTACATATGAATAGTGTAATCCTTCTGCTTTGTTAATTTTTTTTTCAGTATATGTGCTGCTGAAGTGAACACATTAATGTTTTTAAAAAATATACTTTGGGTACTTTTAAGTACATTGAATTTCAATATGAATTTTAGAAGGAGAGACTTTCAATTCAATAAAAATTAAAAAATAATAGAAGTGGTTCTAGTAGCCATCTCAACCTTGCTTTTTTGATTTTAGGAGGAACATACGGCTCACTATTTATTAGCTGTGTTGCTCATATATGCTCTTTTACTAATTGGCAATAGTTCTCATCTATTCCCAGTTTGGTCAACACCAATAGGTCATGATGTAGTATATATTTTATACATTATTAATTATTTGCTAATATCTTGTTAACTATATTGATATTTAATGAATTCTTGGTCTTTTGTTGTTGTTCTTATCTATTTTTCTGCCTTTTAAAAATTGGAATTAATATCATAAATAACTTGGGAAGTGTTCCCTCCTCTTCTGCTTTTTGAATGGGTTTCTATATAACTGAGTAATTATCCTTTAAATATTTAATGTAATTTGCCAACAAATTTTTTTGGAATAGGAATTTCCCTTCTTGGGAGTTTTTTTTTTTTTTTTTTTTTTTTTTTATGGCCATACCTACATCATATGGAAGTTCCCAGGCTAGGGGTTGAGTTGGGGCTGCACATGCCAGCATATATCACAGCCACAGCAACACTGGATCCGAGCCATGTCTATGACCTACACCACAGCTCATGGCAATGCCAGATCCTTAACCCACTGAGCAAGGCCAGAGATTGAACCCGCATCCTCAAGGATACTAGTCAGGTTGATTACCACTGAGCCACAATGGGAACTCCCCTTCTTGGAAGATTTTTAATTACAAAGTTTATATACATATATGACTAATGGAGTTGCTTATTTTTCCTTTTTCTCTTAGTTATGATTTAATACTCTATTAAATTTTAAGAGATTTCCAATCTTTTATGGCTTTATTGAGATATATTTTATATGCCATTACATTCACCCACCCAATTTAAGAGTACAGTTCAGTAGTATATAGTATATTCATAGAATTGTGCAACTACTACCACAATCTATTTTTTTTAACATTTTCAACACACTAAAAAGAAATACTGAAACATTATCTGTCCATTATCATTCCCACTCCCCCTGCCCTCCAACCCCACCTCGGCAACAAATAATCTATTTTTGGTCTCTACGGCTTTGCCAGTTCTGCATATTATTTTTAGTTTGAATCATACAATGTGTGTCCTTTGTGGTGTGCCTTTGCTTATTTAGCACAATCTTTTCAAGGTTCACCCATATGGTAGAAAGTGTCAGTGTTTTATTCCTTTTAAGTTTTTAAATTGAAGTATAGTTAATTTATAATGTTGTGTTAGTTTCAAGTGTACAGCAAAGTGAGTTAGTTTTACATACACACATATATGTATTCTTTTTCAGATTCCTTTCAATCGTAGATTATTACAAGATATTAAATATACTTTCTTGTGCTAAACAGTAGGGCCTTGTTGTTTACCTATTTTATACATAGTAGTGTGTATGTTAACCCAAACTCCCAATTTATCTTCCCCACCCCCATCGCTATACACTTTGGTAACCATAAATTTGTTTTATATGTTTGTGAGTCTATTTCTGATTTGTAAGTAAATTCTTTTGTATAATTTTTTAGATTCCATATATAAATCATCATATGATATTTGTCTTTCTCTGTCTCAATATGATAATCCTTTGTGTGTCTTTGCTTATTTAGAACAGCGTTTTCAAGATTCATTCATATGGTATAATTTATTAGTTTTTTATTCCTTTTTACGGCTGAAAAATATTCCATAATGTGTCTGTGACACATTTTATCTATTCATCAGTTCATGGACCTGTGGGTTGTTTTCATTATTTGGCCATTATGAATAATGATGCAATGAAGATTTGTGTCCAAGTTTTAGTGTGGGCATATGGTTTATTTCTCTTGGGTATGTACCTAAAAGTAAAATTGCTAAGTTATATGACAATGCTGTATTTAATCATGGAGAACATTTTCCAAAGCAGCTGTACCATTTTGTATCTCCACCAACATCACATGAAACTTCTAATTATGCTATATCAGTGCTAACACTTGTTATGGTCTATTGTGAAGTGGTATCTCATTGTGGTTTTGATTTGCATTTCCCTAATGCCTAATGATGTTGAGCATCTTTTCATGTGCTTGTTGTCCATCTGTATACATTCTTTGGTAAAATGTCTATTTAAACCTTCTGCCCACTTTTTAATTGGGTTGTTTGTCTTTTGTTGTTGAGTTGTAAGAGCTCATTATATATTCTGGACACTAGAACCTTATTTCATATGTAATTTTCAAATATTTTCTCTCATTTCCCATTTTGCTTGATGCACAAGTTTTAATTTTCCTGAAGTCCAATTTATCTATTATTTTTGTTGTTCTTACTTTTTGTGTCATATCTAAAAATCTATTGCCAAACCCAAAGTTATGAAGATATATTACTCTGTTTGTTCTAAGAGTCTTAGAGTTTTACCTCTTATATTTAGGTCTTTGCTATATTTAAATTTTTTTGTGTGTGGTATGATGTAAAAATCTAATTTTATTCCTTTGCATGCAGATATACATTTTTTCAGAACCATTTGTTGAAAACCTGCTATTTCCTCCTTGATAAAAATTAAATGACCATACAGTAAGATATCACTTCACACCTGTCATAATGGCTATTATCAAAAATACAGGAGTTCCCGTCGTGGCGCAGTGGTTAACGAATCCGACTAGGAACCATGAGGTTGCGGGTTCGGTCCCTGCCTTGTTCAGTGGGTTGACGATCCGGCGTTGCCGTGAGCTGTGGTGTAGGTTGCAGACGCGGCTCGGATCCTGCGTTGCTGTGGCTCTGGCGTAGGCCGGTGGCTACAGCTCCGATTAGACCCCTAGCCTGGGAACCTCCATATGCCGTGGGAGCGGCCCAAGAAATAGCAACAGCAACAACAACAACAACTACAACAACAACAACAAAAAAAGACAAAAGACAAAAAAAAATACAACAAATAAGAGTTCCCATTGTGGCTCATTGGATTATGAGCCCAACTAGCATCCATGAGGATGCAGGTTCCATCCCTGTCCCTGTTCAGTGGGTTAATAATCCTGCATTGCTGTGAGCTGTGGTATAGGTCATAGACATGGCTTGGATCCTGCAATGCTGTAACTGTAGCTTAGGCTGGCAGCTGAAGCTCCAATTCAACCCCTAGCCTGGGAACTTCCATATGCCCCAGGTGTGGCCCTAAAAAAAAAGAAAAAAAGACAACAAATAACAAGTGTTGGTGATGATATGGAGAAAAGATAACTCTCATGCACTGTTGAGGGGAGAGTAAATTGGTGCAGCCACTATGGAAAACAATATGGAGATTCCTCAAAAAATTAAAAATAGAAGTATCATATGATTCAGCAGTTTGACTCCTGGATATTATCCAAGGAAAATGAAAACACTGATTAGAAAAGATATAGGAACCCTTATGTTCATTACAGCATTATTTATAAAACCAAGATATGGAAGCAATCCAAGTGCTCATCAAAAGATGAATGGATGAAGAAAATATGGCATATATTCCATCATATATGTAAATATATATAAAATGATACATTTACCATTTATCATGTTAAGTGATAAAATGATACAGTTTATCATGATGCATTTTATATATATTACAAAGAATGTGATCTTGCCATTTGTGACTGCATGGATAGACCTAGAGGGAATTGTGCTAAATGAAATAACTCAGAGAAAGACTGTATGATTTCATTTATATGTGAAATCTAAAAAAGAAAACAAATGAATAAACTTAACAAAACAAAGAATTATAGATACAGAGAACAAACAGGTGGTTGCCAGATGGGAGGAGTGCGGGGAAGGAAAGAAATAGGTGAGTGAGATTAAGAGGTATAAACTTCAGTTACAAAATAAGTGAGTCATGTGTAAGAAATGTACAGCTTGGTGAGTATAGTCAATAATTATGTAATATATTTGTATATCACAACTAGACATATCATTGTAATCATTTAAAACTGTATAGGAATACCAAAATACTATACTGTGTAACAGGAACTAACATAGAATTGTAGGTCAATTATACTTCGTAAACAAACAAATGAACAAACTTATAGAAAAGGAGATTAGTCTTGTGGTTACCAGAGGCAGGGATTGGGGGGAAGGAAAATTGGATGAAGGCAGTCAAAAGGTACAAACTTCCAGTTATAAGATAAATAAGTACTATGGATGTAATATACAACATGATCAATATAATTAATACTGCTGTATGTTATACATGAAAGCTCTTAAGAGAGTAAATCCTAAGAGTTCTCTTCACAACATTTTTTTCTATTTCTTTAATTTTGTATATATATGAAATGATGGATGTTCACTAAACATATTATGATAACCACTTGATGTATGCAAGTCAAATTATTATGTTGTACACCTTAAACTTATACAGTGCTGTATGTCAATTATTTCAACAAAACTGGAAGGAAAGAAAAAGAAAGATGATAAGTTCTGTTTTTCTGTCAGTTTCTAGTGAGACATTAAGTAAATAAAACACTAAAAAATTTAAATGACTCTAGGTCTATGGATTTACTTCTGACCTTTAACTCTATTCCATTGATTTATATGCCTATGCTTACGTCGTTGCCACACTGTTTTGATTACTGTAGTGCCATAGGCAGTTCTGAAATAGGAAATTGTGTGTCCTCCACTTTTGTTCTCAAGATTATCTTGGCTACTTGAGATTCCTTGCAATTCCGCATGAATTTTTCAATTTCTGCAAACTTTGGCAGTTGCAATTTTGATAAGGATTGCATTGATTCTGTGGGTCACTTTGAGGAGTATTTCCATACTAAACATTAAGTATTCTAATCCACGAACATGCCTTCTTTAATGTCTTTAAGCAATGTTAGTAGTTTTCAGTATGCGAGTCTTTATTTCTTTGGTTAAATTTATTCCTCGATATTTTATTTTTTGATGCTATTTTAAATGACATTTAAAAAATTCTATGTCTAGTCACTTATGATGGAGCATCATGATGTGAGGAAAAAGAATGTATACATGTGTGTGTAACTGGGTCACCATGCTGTACAGTAGAAAAGTGACAGAACACTGTAAACCAGCTATAATGGAAAAAAATAAAAATCATTATAAATTTTAAAAAATAGCATTACCAGGAGAGAGAAAAAAAAATTCTTTCTGGGATTGCTCATTGTTAGAGTATAGATAGACAACTGATTTTTATGTGTTAACCTACATCATTCAAGTTTGCTGATTTGTTTATTAGCTCTATTTTGGTAGATTCTTCAGGGTTTTCTCCATATAAGACAATGCCATCTGTGAGTGGACATAATTTTACTTCTTGCTTTCCAGTTTGGATGTCTATTATTTCTTTTTCTTTCCCAATTGCTCTGCCTAGAATTTCCAGTACAGTGTTGAATAGAAATGGCAATAGCAGGCATTCTTGTCTTGTTCCCGATTTTAGAAGGAAAACTCTTAGTTTTTCACAACAGTGTATGATATTATCTATGGATTTTTCCACAAATATCTTATTAATGCACTGAATGTTTGTGCCCTCAACATATGAATTCAGTCCACAAGTATCCAGTTCATGATAAGGTATTTATGCAAAACCCATAGGTAATATCATACTCAATTGTGAAAGAGTCCTAATTTCCAATGTTATGGTGTGGGAAACGGGGCATTTGAGAGAAATTGGTCATAATGGTGATAACTTCATGCATGGGATTAGTGCCATTATTAAAAAGACCCTAGAAAGCTCTCTAGCCTTGTTTTGCACCTTGTGAAGACACAAGATGCCTATCCGTGGCTGTAAATAAACGAGGAAGTTGGCTTTTACCAGAAACCAAATCTGCCAGCCCCTTGATCTTAGATTTCACAGCCTCCAGAACTGTGACAAGTAAAATTTGTTGTTAAAGCCAGCCTATGATTTTTTTTTTTAGTAGTCAAACTAAGACGGAGCCTTTTTAAGGTTTAAGACTATCCCTTCTATTCTGAGAGTTTTGTGTGTTAAGTTTATTTTTAATGATGAATCAACTGAGTTGGTTATGTGGAGCATTCATTTTATAAATGTCATGTATTACATTCATTCATTTTTTTATGTTGAACCACTCTTACATCTGGGCTAATTTCTGCTTGGTCACAGTGTATAATCCTTTAAATATGCCCCCAGATTTTGTTTCCCAGGATTTTATTGAGGATTTTTGCATTATATTCATTAGAGGTAACTGGTATGTAACTTTGTTTCCTTGTGATGTCTTCGGTTTTGGTGTCAGGGCAGTGTTGCCATGAGAGTTCACTCTTCTGTGTTTTATAAGAGTTTGAGAAGGGTTTGTGTTCATTCTTCCTTAAATATTTGGTGGAAATCATCATTCAAACTATCCGATATTGGGCTTACTTGTGTTGGGAGTTTTTAGATTACTTCTATCTCTTGATTTAAGTTTGTAAATATTTTCCATTTCTTCTTTGGTTAGTTTTGGAAGTTTTTGTATTTCTAGGTATTTTCTACTTCATCTACATTATCTAATTTGTTGATGAACCTTTTTCTGCTCTTAAGCATGTTTTTTTTTTCCATTGTTATCTACATTATTTAATTTCTTCGTGTACATTCTTAGAATTCTTCTTATTTCTGCAGGATTGCTAGTGAGTTCCTCACTTTTATTTCTGATTTTATTGATTTTCTCTATCTTTTTTTCCTGGCCGGTCTAACTAAAGGTTTGCATATTTTGTTGTTCTTTTCAAATAACCAGTGTCTACTGTCACTGATGCTTTCTTTGTTCTTCTATTCTCTATGTCGTTTATCTCCACTCTAATTTTTATTATTTCATTTATTATCTTTGGGATTACCTTGTTCTTTATTTCTTAGTTCCTTAGAATGTACAGCTTGGTTACTTTTTGAGATTTTTCTTCTTTAATGTAGGTGTTTACCACATTAAATAAAGTTTCCTTGAGTGTGGTTTTTGCTGTATCTATAAATTTGCTATGTTGTGTTTTATTTTCTTTCACCTCAAGTTATTTTCTAATTGCTCTTGTAATTTCTCCTTTAGCCCATTGGCTATTGAATAAATGTGAAAGTGGGCATACTCTCTTTGTTTCTGAACTTAGGAGCAAAGTGGACATAGTTGACAGTGTTAGATGCAAGTGTTTTAATAGAGGCCCATTTTCCAGACTGAGGAAATGTCCCTTTAGTTCTAGTTAATTGAGAGTACTTTTTAAAGCCATAAATGCATAATGATGTGTCCAAATATTTTAATTATTGAGATGATTTTTTTCCATTTTTCAATTAATATGGCTAATTATAGTAAGAGGTTTTAAAATTTTAAAACAAATTGTGTCCTCACATTCCCACTTGATTATATTGAACCTATTTAACATATCACCAACTTTAATTTGGTAATATTTTATTAAGGTTTTATATCTCTACACTTAACAGGGATATTGGTCAATAGTTTCTTATAAAATATTTCTAAATTTATGGCATAAGTTTGTACTTGCTGGTAAAGAAAAAACATACAACATAAAAGTTGTGAGTTTCAGTTTTATTAAGGGTCAACTTTTGGCATGTTTGTACATGCTTTATAAAATTAGTTGGGAAGTGCTCGCTCCACAATTTTCTGAAATATTGTGTTACATATCATTATCCCTACTTCATTAAATGTTTGATAAAAATCACCACCAGTTCAATTGTCTGCATCTGGAATTTTTTTTTGTGATAGTGTGGCAGAAGTTTTTGATAATGAACTTAACTTCCTTAATAAATACAGGGTACTATATATTTTCTATTTTATTTTATTTTTTCCTTTTTGGCCATATCCATGGGATGTGGAAGTTCCTGTGCCAAAGCAGTGACCTGAGCCACTAGAGTGAAAATGCTGGATCCTTAAACCATTGTGTCACAAGAGAACTCTGCTATTTTATTTTTTTGAGACAGTTGTAAATTTTCTTCAAGTTATTTTCAATTTGATATAAGATGTCAAATTTATTGACGTATTTTTCATAATGTTTCCTTACTGTGTTTTTAACATCTGCAGGATCTGTCATGATATCCTGCTTTCATTTCTGATACTGACATTTGTTTGTTCTCTCTTCCCACTCTCTCACTGTCTCTCTCTCTCTGTCACTCTCTGGAGCTATCATCTGTATTTCTATCACTTTTATTATCTAGCATCAAGATGTTAATCAAGTGTGTTAATGTTTTTAAAGAACCAACTTGATAGTTTTGTTAATTTACTCCACTATTTTTGTTACATCATTGATTTTTGTTCTTATACTTATTACTTCTTCTAGGGTTTATTTTGCTCTTTTTTCTAGTTTCTTGAGGTAAAAATATCAATTATTGATTTGAGAACTTTCCTCTTTTGTAATATAGGAATTTAAAACAAGATTTTTTTCCCTGCAAACTACTTCACACTGCATCCCCCCAAGTTGATATGCTATGTTTTCATTTCACACAATTCAAAATTCTAGAATTTCTTTCATAATTTGTTTTTATTATTATTATTTTTCAATATAATTATATTTTGCTTAGAGGACATAGTCTATGGGAATTATATCTTTTGGCATTTTTTTTTACTTGATTTATGGATTCTTATATAACTGTGTTAACATTTTGTCTGTATTAACACCTGAAAGCAATGTGTCCACTAATTCCCAAATCTGCAATATTGCCATGGGTCACATATTCCTGCTTCACTGCATGCCTAATTGTTACTGTATACTAGGCATTTTGGTTTACACAATACAGAGACTCAATTCTGTTGTCCTTTGAAGATCATTGCTCTGCGTTCTTTCAGGCAGATAAATTACTGATTGATCACCTTCACCTTCTGGAAGCTTCGTTTTATACGTTCTTTGGGTTGGATTGTGGAACCTCAAGGTTTTTACCAAGCCATTTTAACCTTTTTGGACTCGCACTGCTAACTTGGTCACCCCTGAAGCAAGCAACCACTGAAATTTCTGCTTGTGTCTTTCAGCCTTCCAACTTTAGTTTTGCATGTGGGCTTTTGGGACTTTTTTCCTATGTAAACATAGTTCATAGTTCAACTAAACATTTGAAGGGAGTTCATATGCATATTTTGGGGCAACCCTTACTTTGACTTCCTCCTTTCTGGGATATTCCTCATGTTCTACAAAATTTGGCTATTACATGCTCCCTTTTCTGACACTTTAAGCCAATAAGATGCCGATTTTCTGCCTAACTGCGTGGATCCCTCTTCTATGAAGACAGAGGCATGCCATAGGGGAAACGTCCTATAACCATGACTCTCACCCAGTGCAGGCTCCTTCTTTCAAAGGTTCAATCCCTTCAAGTTTCTGTCTACTCTCAGTCTTGCTCTAGTGCTTTCAAATAGTTATATTTTTAAAAATGTGGTCTAGTTTATAAATATTACCTGTGGGAGGATTATTCTGAAGCAAACTACTCTGTCATTACCAGAACAGGAACTAAAGCTATATATATTTTTTCATATATATATGAAAATACTGGAAAACTCAACTCTTCTGAAACTTCGAGTTAAAAAGCCTAAATAAATATCATTTTATTATCGCTATATGAAGTACACTGTTAGCAACATAAACAATCTTTATAAAATGTATAAATCTATTTTGGAAAGATGGTTTCAATAAGTTAATTACACATATATATCAGAGAGAATTGTTGTTAAAAATCCAATAAAAAGTTCAATTAAGCATCTAAATTATACATTTAATCATAGTTTTAAACTGCACAGAACTGATTTGCATATATTTTATTTGAAAAAATGTTTAATGTAAGATGAACAGTGTACTTCTGTGCAGTCTCAACTCTATTAGTTATTTCTGCTACAGAAACAGCAATGCATCATTTTATCAAGTTTATTTTTGCTGAACCTACAGTTTATTGAAAATCTCGGTTATTTTCTTTCTTGCATCCTCAATGCTGAAATTCAGGAGGTTCTTTATTTTTTTGAATGTTGTATTCACCTAAAAGGCACCTGTAGGCCTAGTGTGATGTATGTTTTGTTTATTCAAGGAGATGTTGTTCATAAGAATGATTGCCAGGGGCTTTGAGGTTCTTGTTATGGCATTATTGGTTTAGAAAAACCTGTGTAAATCACTAGCTCTGTTTTTCCTCTATCATATGAAAGTCAGATAAGCAACAACATTCTTAATATTCTGAGAGTGACTTGGGAGCCATAAAACTTAGGTGAAATCTTCCTTCTACATACCCTTTAAAATAGCCTTAAACTCACTTTTATCCCCAAATTGAAATATAACACACAGATAATGGACATTTTCATACATAAGCTACTGTTCAGGTTAAAGAGTCTCATCTCAGTGGTAAGATTACACTTATTCTATTTTTTGTATTTGTTAATATCACAAACCAGTTTTTGATTATGCCTAGCTTTGTAAGGAACTGAACTGTCTTTCAAAGTACCTGTACTAATTTGCTTTCCCACCAGCAATTACTGAGAGTTCTCTTTGCTCTACATCATTGTCAACATTTGGTGTTTTGGATTTTAGCCACTTGAATAGGTGTCTTTTATAAAACAATATTGTTTTAAATTGCAATTCCCTAAATGACATATGATGCTGAGTTTCTTCACAAATGTGTGTCAAAGCTACAGACTGGGAGAGAATATTTGCAAATCAAATAGTCAACAAAGGATCTGTATAGAATGTAAAGAAGCCTCAAAATTGAAAATTTTGAGAATAAACAACTTAATTTTTACATCTGCAAAATACATCACATAAACTTTAGGAGAGTTGACATATGGATGTTAAATAAGCACATGAAAATTTCCTTTACATCATTAACCATGAGAGGAATACAAATTAAATTAATGATTCAAACAGAAAAAGAAGTGATATGTTGGACTTCGTCAAAATTAAGAAGTATTTCTTTCCTAGGGCTGACAGCAGAGAAAGTCTGGATTCTGTGAAGTCCCCTCAGTCCTCCTCAAGATCCTCATGTTTACACTCGCAGGGCCTGCACCCCTCTCATTTATTTACCTGAGGTTGGTGCCTCGGGTCAAAGCCACCATCTCCTTGCCAAGCCAAATTAAAAAGTCAAGGGGATGCAGAGGTTTGTCTTTACATGACATCCATGCATGGGACCTCTCAGGACTAATACTAGAGGACGGCTTCTGTGAGGCTCTGTCTGTACGCAGTGAGAGGTCCCCTCTGTTCTCCCTCTAGGTCCTCACATCAGTATGTGGCAGGCTCTGAGACTCTTCCCTCATCTCATCTGAGGCTGAATCCCTCAGAAAAAGCCTTCCCCTGGCTCCCAAGATGGAAGTTCAGATACAGCACATCTGGGGCAAAGTGCTTCCAACTTCTCATGGAAGACAGCAGGGGCAGGGCAGGCCTGGAGCCTCCTCTGTTAGTGGTGAGAGGTCTCCTCAGTCCTTCTTTAGGGTCCTCAGCTTGAAGTCTGACTGGGTGAGAGCTCTCATCTTCTGACCTGAAGCCACAGCCCACAGAGGAAGCCTCACATCCAATTCCTAAAGCTCTCCAGGATGGAAGTCTAGAAACAACACATTTGGGGATGCTTGGAGCTTCTGGAGTTTGACCTCAAGGGTGGGGTGGGACTGAGGTTCTCTGTATATGTAGGGAGAGGGTCCTTCTGTTCTTCCTCAGAGGCCCCATATGGAAACCTCTCTTTCCTGGCCTGAGTCAAGTCTTCTCAGATGATCCCAAGATTCCCTCAGACTCTGATGGAGTCAGGAAACTTCACCAGGGACCTTGCCCAAAGCTTCTGTGTGCTAACATCAGGGGCAGGGGGTTGCTCCTTCACTCCTTCCTCAATGTCCTCCCCTTGATGACTTGCAAATTGAAAAGTATAAATCTCAAATACAAAAACATAGGGAAAAATTTAATGACCTGGAATTAGGCAAAGAGGTCTGAAAAAAGGACACCAAAAATTCTGGAAAAAGAAAAATAAATTGAACATCTCCAATGTTTAAAAACAAGAAGTATTTATCTGAAAAAGACATGCTTAAGAGCAGAAAAAGGCAAGCTACAGACTGGAAAAAATCTTTACAAATCAACTAAGGATATATAAAGGAATCTCAAGATTTAAGAAGAAAGGGAAAAACTCAGTTTTAAAAAGTGGGATGAATATACCTCACTAAAATTAGCATACGTATGTTACATAAACTCATGAAAAAATTTTCTACTTTGTTAAACATTAGAGACAAGCCAATTAAAAGCACCATAACATGCAACTTACTTTTGTGACCAGATTAAAAAATAACACTGACATTACTAATTGCTAGAAAGGATGAAGAACAACTTGAACTCTCATGAATTGCCCCTGTGAATGCAAAGTTGAGCAGTCACTGTGGGAAATGACTTCATAATTTTTTTTTTTTTTGGCAGTGCCTGCAGCATGCTGCAGATGTTCCTGGTCTAGGGATGGAACCCACACCACAGCAGTGACAGTGCCAGATCCTTAACCCACTGAGCCCCCAAGGAACCCCCATAATTTTTTATATACATATACAGTTATCTTTTGACTCAACAATCTCAGGACTGGGAGGAATAAAAACAGGTTCACTCAAAAATCTATACGTGATTGTTATATATTTAATCATATTTGACAAAAGCTGTAAACAGTCTAGTCTTGCATATGTGAATGGATAAACAAACTTATGTATATTCAAGGGAATACTACTTAGCAACAAAAAGGGATAAACTATTGACAGACAGTGAGTGCCAGAAAAATCTCAAAGACTGCTGAGTGAAAGAAGTCAGTGTTCACAAGTTATTACTTGAATTTTCTGACATTCTTTGAAACATATAACTATGGATGTGGAGGAAAAATGAGTAGTTGTCAGGGTTCAATGTGGAGGAGAATATGAGTATAAAAAGCACACGGGAAGGGATTTTTGTTTGTTTTAGAGAGGCAGTTATGGAACTGTTCAGTATCCTAACTGGTGATTACACAAAAGTATACATGGATAAACATCATAGTACAGTATACCAAAAACAAGCCAAAAAAGTGTAATTCTATGCTATTTAGAAAAAATGAAAATGGGAAAACGGGTAACTGGATAATCATAATAATGTCAGAAAAATTGACTCCAGTAGAAGGAAAGTTGCCAAGAATAAATAGGGGATATTAATTACATAATGATAAAAACAACTCAATTTAACCAAGACAATGTAACAGTCCTTAATATGTATGTACCTAAATGCAGAGCTTCAAAACTCATTAAGCAAAAACTGAGAGAATGGGAAAGGAGAAATAGTCAAAGCTACAATTATATTTGAACACATCAAGGTTCCTCTCTGAACAAATAGTCAAATAATTAGAAAATAAAACCTGAAAAAAACAAATATCAACCAAATTGATCCAATTGGCATTTACAAAACGCCCAACAGATAAATTTGTATTTTTCAAGAACAAAGAAAGCATCAGTGACAGTAGACACTGGTTATTTGAAAAGAACAACAAAATATGCAAACCTTTAGTTAGACCGGCCAGGAAAAAAAGATAGAGAAAATCAATAAAAAGACTCAAATCAGTATTCTACTCTTTCACCTAAGAAAGTATAAAAAGAAAAATTAATTCAGCCCAAATCATGCAGAAGGATGGAAATAATATTGATAAGAACAGAAATAAATGAAACTGAATTTAGAAAACCAATGGCATCAATGGAAATATAGTGGGTTCTTCTAAAAGATCAAGAAGCTAAAATAGCTACTGTCATTCTGAGAAATTAAAACAAAAAGAGGTTGTTAAGAAGTAAGGGTTAGAGGGGAAGGGGGAGGGAGTGGGATGGACTGGAAATTTGGGGTTAATAGATGCAGATGATTGCCTTTGGAATGGATAACCAATGAGATCCTGCTGTATAGCACTGGGAACTATATCTAGTCACTTATGACGGAGCATGATAATGGGAGAAAAAAGAATGTATATGGGTATGTGTGACTGGGTCACCTTGCTGTACAGTAGAAAATTGACAGAACACTAAACCAGCTATCCAGGAAAAAATAATCATTATTAAAAAAATAGAATGGATAAGCAGTGAGGTCCTACTGTATAGAACATGATGGGGGATGATATGAGAAAAAGAATATGTATGTGTGTGTGTGTGTGTGTGTGTATTTTTTTTCCCGGGTGACTTTGCTGTTCAGTGGGGATTGGCACAACGTTGTAAATCAACTATAATTAAAAAATTAATTAAAAAAATAAAGATAAAAAAAGAAGCAAGGGTTAGGACATAGTTAAAAGTATAAGAAATTCTATATAGAGAGGAAGGGACATACTAAGCAAGAGCTTTCAGAAGTGTAAAGATGATAACACATAATATACTCAATTTCTTGGCAGTGCCAGAATACCAGGCAGCAAAAGAGATGCCTGTGCAGGAGCTTGATGAAATCCATGTCTGAGGGAGGATTTTTCTAGCAGCTGTGTTCAGGGGAAGCCTAGAGTTGTGCAGTTGAGTGTGAGTGCCCACTGCCCTGGGAGTAAGGGGAAGAAAGGTGCTGAGTTGTAGGACTCTGGGCTTACAGTCCCCACTTCAGTTGGACTGCTTTGCCTTCCTCATGTTCATGGATCAAATTTCTTGCGAAGTCTTCCACTGGAATCAGAGGTCTCAATTCTAAAAATTTGACAGTGGGAGTTCCCACTGTGGCTTGGCAGTAATGAACCCAATTAGGATCCATGAGGATGCAGGTTAGATCACTGGCCTTGTTCGGTAGGTTAAGGAACTGCATTCCTGTGAGCTGTGGTGTAGGTCACAGATGCAGCTCAGATATGGTGTTCCCGTGGCTGTGGTATAGGCTGGCAGCTGCAGCTCCAACTCGATCCCTAGCCTGGGAACTTCCATATGCCACAGGTGTGGCCCTAATAAAATAAAATTAAAAATAAATACATAAAAATTTGACAACATCCACCAGTTAGACACAATAAACAAGTATATACCCAAAGTGGAATTATTGGATGATATGGTAATTCTATGTTTAACTTTCTGGGGAAACATCATACTGTATTCCGTAGGGGCTACCTCGTTTTACATTCATGAGCATAGGATATTTTCCTATTTATTTTGTGCGGGGAAGCAGAGTAACAACTAGTCTTGCTTTGATCACTTAGAACAGTGTCATTGCTATGGTGGAAGAGGTTCATCTTGCCACTGGACCCTGCCGACACTACCCTGGGAGGGGAATCAGAGCACTTCTTACTTCTGCAGGCTAAGGGATGGAAGATCTGCTCTCTGCTGGGACCACCTACACCACTCTGCAGGGTAATTATTGCCTGCTTCTCCCAGAAAGGGGATGTAAAGCATACTGATTTACAACATTGTGCCATCTTCTTTCCACCTTTTGGAGTCTTCCTATGCTTGTTTGGTGAGTTATGTTTAGGGTTTTTAAAACATAAGGTGGAAGATCTAAGAAATAATGGGGCTATTCCATTTTGTTGGGGTCAGAAGTGTTCTGGGATATATTTTTAATATAGATGACAAAAGGATTAATATCTATAATGTCCATGACTTCCTACTTAACAGGACTTCCTCCTGTTAAGATTAAAAACAATCTAATAGAAAGAAATGTAATCAATGGGTGTGTACAGGCTATTTACACAATATCAAATGTAAATACTCTGCAAACATGTTCACATTCATTAGTAGTCAGGGAAATGCAAATTAAAGCAAAACAAATTTCACTTTACACTCATCAAACTGCCAAAAATTAAATAATCAGTAATGCCTGTTCTTTCTGGAAATACAGATTAAAAAGGATGCTCTCTTAATATAGAGGAAACATAATACAATAAAGTATTTTTTTGCAAAACTATCTGATTATACTTATTAATATAAAAAAAATACATCCTGGAGTTCCTGTGTAGGGCAGTGGTGAACGAATCCGACTAGGAACCATGAGGTTGCAGGTTCGATCCCTGGCCTTGCTCAGTGGGTTAAGGATCTGGCGTTGCCGTGAGCTGTGGTGTAGGTCACAGACGCGGCTCGGATCCTGTGTTGCTGTAGCTGTGGTGTAGGCCGGTGGCTACAGCTCCGATTCGACCCCTAGCCTGGGAACCTCCATGTGCCACAGGAGCTGCTCAAGAAAAGGCAAAAAGACAAAAAAATAAAAAAAAATAAATAAAACATCCTTCATTTAGCAAACTAATTCCTTGGAATCAAACTTATAGATGTAAACATTTAGGATTTGCTAGGTTGCCCTTTAATGTTTATTTTGCAAAAAAAAAAAGTGTTTAAAAACACAAAGTGAATGCTCATCCATCCATTTTGAAGTGGTCATAAGAGCTGCATGAAACTACACCATGAAATATTATGCAGGCATCAAAAATAATGAAGTAGAGCTGTACAAGTGACTGGAAAGAATTTCCACAGTGTATTCTAACTTGAGAAACTATGAACACAAGAAAATGTATAGAATACTGTTTAGATTTTTAAAGTAACCCCCCAAAAAACTCTACCACTCCAAATTTATGTGTGAATGTATATAGGTTTGTGTGTAGATACAAATATATATACATAGTCATAGATATGTAGATCTATCTCTGTGTATGTGTGTGTGAACATGAATAAAATATGCAAGAATATATGTTATATTTTTAACAAGGGCTTCCACAGTGTATGTGCATATATCTTACAAATAAATACATACACATTTGCTAACGTACGTTACCTGGCAGGGAATAACTGAATTGGGAGAAGGAAGTCAAATGACAAAGAACAAAAATGTTTGCACACAGTGCATGTGCATATGCCTGCAGATAATGCATTTGTGAAAATTATATATGTAAATAAAAATACATTTATTAAAACATAAAATGGATTGCTTGTATAAATGGGGTTTTAATGATTGTTGATTATATGAGAAAGTAACTTACATAAGAGATTTCCCTCATTTCAATCGGAAGTCAAACAAAATGAGCAAGAAAAAAAAAAAAGAGCTTTCCTGTGACCTTTACTGATAGTCCTGTGTGGATCTAAGCAAACAATTGATTGCTGGAGTTACATAAAATAATGTTTTTCAGCCTAAGACAAGCCTGAACCTTCCTTTGCTGGAAGAGCATCAGAGACTCCACCTCAGCTGTGAATATGGGTTCTCTAAGAAGGAAAGAAGCTGCATGCATTTTTACATTTTCTGACAACAACAGACTTTACTGCTTTTGTTCCTTTTTCTCTTACATAATATTACCAAGGCATATCCAGACTAGCAGATAAGCTTCCCTGAGAAAGCTCAAATATTTGGATACATGAAGTGTAACTGTCACTCCACATGGATAATTCTCTCACTAGAGTGAATTCTTTTAAATTAATACATCCCCTGTTATAGTAGCTACTAAGCATGTATTCATTTATTAGTCATACTTTTTTTTTTTTTAGGAGTTATGTGTTAAGAACCTACTATGTGCCAGATTCTGTTCTGGGTGCCCAGGACAAAGCAGTGGGGAAAAAAAAAAAAAAACTTAGCCCTTGGGCTATATATTATAAAGGGGAGTGATACAATTAATGTACAAGCCAGATAATTTCAGAGAGTTGTAAGTATTATGACGAAAACCCAGGTAAGTAGGTAGAGGGTGATGGAGTGAGGCTGAGGCCTCTTTTAGGTAGAGTGACTTTGAGCAGAGACTTGAAAGAGTAGGGAAAGAGCTATTGCAAGTGTGGAAGAAGAGCATTTGGGGCAGAGACAACAGCAAGGACACAAGATCTGAGGCAGGAACAGGCTTGACAAGTTCAAGGAGCTGCAAAAAGTCTTGTCTTGTATGACTAGAAGAGCAAGCAGGAGAGAGGGAGTGGGAGGAGAGGATTCAGGAGGTGAGCAAGAGCCAGAACTAGCAGGGGCTTTGGAGGCAGAGAAGGGGTTTGCATTATATTCTCATTTGACAAGAGGCCACCAGAGACCCTTGGAAGGGGAAATGAACCAGAATTCTATTTTGAATTCCTCATTTGGGATTGCTTTCAGATCTTGCATCACACTCATAATAGTATTTCCAATGGTAAAAAAACAAAAATGTGTACTTTGAGGGTGAATTTCATTTTCTGATTAAGATTGCTGAATAAAGTTGGCTAACCCCTTAGATAGTATCATTTGGTGGATAAATGTGTTTTGCATTAAAACAAGGGGAAGAGTTTTTTAGTGTGACTGTTGTAGGCAACTCTAGCAGAAATGTCCAACTAAAGTCACTTTGACAAATAGGAACTAGATTTGTCTAAGTGACAGACAGTGTGCTATTATACATTATGGTAAAGAAGATACATAAGGCACAAAGGTATGGATCAGAACCCAAGTCCTGTAAGGGAGGTATCAGCAGCTAGAAATTTTCTGAAGGGAAAGAAATCAGGACTTTTCGGGTAGAGGGGGGATCAGGAAAGGTTCTTTGATGAAACAAGTCTTTAAGGGAAGGCAGGACTTTGGAAGAGAAAAGTGGGAAGTGCACAAAGATTGGCATAAAGGATAAAGAATAGTTTCAGTGGCCAAATTATAATGATAGAGAAAAGAAATGCAGTTGATAAGATAGTTGTGTGACATACTTGAAGAACCTTCAATATTATGTCAAATAGTCTGTTTATAGTTTCTTAGGCAATAAGAAATCATGGAATGCTTTTGAGTAAGAGGATGGAATAATTGGAATGCTGCCTGGAAAGACACACATGGCAGTGGCATAAAATTGCTTAAAGCAAGGAGAGCCCTAGGAAGCTGATGTTATAGTTGAGGCAAGAGGAAGCACGGGCCTGAACTAGTGTGGCGTGAGCTGGAAAAGGAGGGATGCAGAAGTGGCAAAAGGTATCATAGCCACTGACAATCAAATCAGAAGGAAGGGAAGGAAACTCTCAAAGCTGGAGTCAAATGAGATTTCAACCTGTATAATCATGGACGTCTCAGCATGAACAGGGCTGTAGTGAAGGCGTATGTTATTCAAGGAGAAGAAGGTTGCAGTTTGGGGTTCAATGTCTCTAATAAAATTGAAGAACATATTTGCTGTGTTCTCTCTTTGGAAACTGAACCCGAAGTGCATAGTAAAATAGCAATGAGCCCTGGCCCTTTACCTAAAAGATACCAGTTTGAATACTAGTTCAGGCACTTACCAGCTCTATGATGTTGGACAAGTGAACCAGCCTCTCTGTGCCTTCATTTCTGTCTCTGTAAAATTGAGAAAATAATTGTATATACCTCAATAGTTATTGTGAGGGTTAAATGTGTCCACACAATATGCATACATATGTATAAATCATATCTATAAGATACACAGTATATGCAATCCATTAAATATTAACTTTGTATATAACAAATGCCACATATTAATTATGCAAAAACATTTTATCCTCATATAAAACCTCTGAGTCATATATTTTATAAGATATGTAGTATTCACAGACTATATATATACATATATAATATGATATAATTTACATATATGTAGGTTTGCATTATAAGATTCATAAATAGGAAAGGGAGAAAGAAAAGGGGTCATTAAAGAGTAGAGAAAGGACAGAGAGAGAGGACTGTAAATAGCTGAGGAAAACAATGCAAAATACCCCAGAAAATTCCAAGCAAATGAAGAGAGAGTAAGGATGCTGGATTTGGCAACTTGAATATCTTTGTTGATGTCCATAGGGACATTTAAGTAGAGAGATGTGGATATTAGTCAGATTTCCTAAGGATACTGAGGATGTCTGTACTGAGAAACTAGAGAAAAAAAAGCACAATTTACTTGTCATGAGTTTGACCCTGGGAGTGTGGATGAGTTAGAGGATATTTTGTATTATTTTGAAAAAGAGATAGGTGAACATTATCTTTGGAAGGGAGGAAAAAGCTAGTGACATGAGAAAAACTGAAGAGAAGAAGAATGGGAGTACAGGGAGAGGGAACAATGAGAAAAGAATGGGACAAAATCAGGAGCTCCCAGGTGGCTCAGCTGGTTAAGGATTCTGCATTGTCACTGCTGTGGGTTTGGTTACAGCTGTGGTGTGAGTTCAATCCCTGGCCCAGGAACTTCTGCATGCCATGGGCATGGCCAAAATTTTTTTTTAAAAAAAGAATGGGACAAAATCATATACAGGACTTAAACTTGGAAAGTGAGACAAGAGGAATTAGAGAAGAAAGGGAGTGGGGACCTGATGACTAGAATCTGAGAGGGACTTTCCGAAGAATGTGTGTCTTCAACCACAGCTGAGGACAGAGGAGAAATACGCAAAGAGATCAAACTAAAGACCACCCAAGTGACAGTACAGAGTCAATTCATACTTGATATTTGGAGGTCTAAAAAGTTTTCAACACAAAAACCAACCAAATAAAGAAGCTTCATTTGAGTGAGTGTACATTGTTTCAAGAACAATGCATTGGAAATGTACCATTGACTTTATGGTCTGGTTTTTAAATTATGTTTTGACAAAGTCACGTTATTTTCACCATGTATTAGAGTCACTGACCATCGGAGCTATAAGGAAACAGATACTTATCTTTAATCATTTTAACGAAAGCCTGTGTATCATGCTAGTAAAGAGAACGAATTCTATAGAACTCCTTATCCTGGGGTCTGTGGATGGGATTCTAAGAGTCCATAAACTTGGATGAAGGAAAAGATATATCTATTTAACTAGATAGATAGATAGATGATAGAACAGATATAGATATTTTTCAGTAAGCTGAAAGCCAGAATTTCCTTTCATAATGAATGTAGGCAACAAAGCACAGCTGTATTAGCAGTACATGTGGCTTTGTTATCAGTAGATATCATAGATATTTTCACATCACCTTTTGAGATATGTTATCTCAAAATACCCTTTACATTCATCATTACTTTGTAACTGTAGTAGTTGTTAGACTTGTCCCTATATATTGTTACTTAAAGCATCACAAAAATGGTACATGTTACTATACTCTATATTCACTTTTAATAGGTTGATAATGAACTTCGGCATCCTCAGTTTCCTTTTTAAGTACTTATCCTAAGGAGGAGTCCAGAGGCTTTAAGAGACCCCCAACAAGTATTTCTATACTACATGAAGTAGAAAAGAGTGAGAAGCCCAGAACTCTCTATTCAGACAGACCTGGCTGGCAGTCCTGGCTCTTCCTCTTCCTGTGCGAAGTTGGACAACTTATCTTGACTTCAGTTTAACCTCTCTTTACCTCATTTTCCTTCAGTGTTTAACAGATGGCACTGTCACTAAAGTACCTACCTATTATATTTGTTTAGAGGATTATGCTTAAGTCTTGGTTCTATTAATTTCATTATTACTTAGGCCGGAGCAGTCGTTCTCAAATGTTGCTCTGTAAGCAGCTGTTGGCAGGAAAGAGCTCTCTGCATGCAGGAGGCCCTTCTTGTCTTGTCCCTTTAGCAAAGTTATATTGTCACTAACCTTAAGCCAGGCAACCCCGTGCTCTATTCATCTTCGGCCCAAGAATATCTTTCAGATCTTTTGATCACACAAGACCTTGCCTAATCTGTTGGTTCTTTACATAGGTCAAAGAAGTCGAAATGAAGAATAAGTCATTAACAGATGACCATATCTCTTCCCTAGCTTCGCCTTCAGTCATCTTGTGAACAAACTGTGTGAAAAAGACAGCATTGAAGGAAAAGATTACAAGGCATTGACAAGCCTGCAGATGGTGAAAGATTGTTACAAGTGTGACCTCCTGCCTCAATGATTAACTGAGATTACTTTCCCCTTTCCCTTTAAAAACTCATGGCTGAGCAGAATCTTAAGAGTTGGTTTTGGGACCTGAGTCTTCTCCCCAGGTTGCCAGCTTTTCTGATTAAAGCAACTTTCCTTTCTGCCAACACTTGCCTTTTAACTATTGGCTTTTGAGCAGTGAGCAGCCGAACCTGAGTTTGGTAACAGCTCCACTGATCACCACTGGCTCAGATGTAAGTGGGGTGTGCATTTAACATACAGCTTCTTCTCTGGCCTTGAATTCCTGAATCGGAATATGATTTTAATGTAATTACTTATGCATACTTAAAGCCATGAGGGTGGCTAGATTGTCTCTCTTTTTTCAGGTAGAATGGTAAGCATTATCACTGGGACTGTGGACCCATTTTCCATGTCCAAAGAGCTACTCTTGGGAATGCGAACTGCTTTTCCTTGGAGTTATAAACATATACTGAGCCCCTAATATAGGCCACGAAGGGAGACAAGTAGATGGTAATGGGAAGCAGAGGTGGCTATGTGGAAGCTGGATAGATGTGTGGAGAGTTGGAATGGCCCAATTCTTCTGGAACCTGGGATGGAACTCTAAAGATAATCTACAATAAAAAGAACCTGTGTTCAGCTCATACACTCTCACCTGTAGGCAAATGCCCTGTGGGCTTCTTCCATTGATTACAAGTTAGCAGAGAGAGTCCTCTGATGGATTCTGGTCCTGGAGCTTGGCTTCCTTATCAATGCCAAAATCTCCCTGCCTGACTTTTTCACAACAACGTTCTAATGTGTTCACTGTTTAGCCCAAGAGTTCTTATCTTGATTGCCTTGAGTTGACTTAAGTACATATCAACGTTCTGTGATCTCTGAAATCATATGAAAATTTTAGTCCATGAACTAGTGGTTGCCTGGATGGCTTTCATGAGAGTCTCCAGGAGACTCCTGACCCAAGATGCTCAGGGCAGCTAGAGAGAGCCACTGAAGTTCTACCAGGGCCAGTGTCTTCACATTTGCATTCACTTGTCCTCTCTCTCCCTGGTGTACAAACAACACTTTTGTTAAAACACTTTCCTCAGTTAATGATATTCAGTGGACCCAGAATTAAGGTATAGGAAAGGACCCCAACCTGCTTTTCAAATACATTAAAATGTATTCTATGGAAAGAAATTTTTCAAAACTGTAGCAGAAATGCTTTGAAATATTATAGAAAGGACTTCCAAATTATGCAGCATAAATTTGCATCACCTCTGGTCATGATCAGCTCTCTTCAGGCCCTGAAACTCACTCACCAAGATGTGCTTCCTTGTCTAAAATCAGTGTGTATACCACTTGGGCTTAATTTTCTCCTTTCTCATTTCTGAAAATTCAAAGCCAACTCACAAAAATGGATTCATCCAGCCACAAAATCAAGCTTACTGTGCATCTCTCAGAAATGCTGGGCCAACAGCAATGCCTGATGTCCACCAATCACATCCAGGACCATCAGAGACCTCACCACAGTGCTCTACTAACCTCTGGTCAATGCTGTTTTTTGTTCCAGATAATCTTTCAGAGGTTTGAAAGCCATCCATCACTGTTCCAGTAGCTTACTTGGATGCGCTGTCTGCTTTTTCTTTCAACATCTCCCATAGTTCTATTTATCATATGTTTCTAAAAATATTCAAGCCACAAATTGGAGACTAGAAAGAAAGATACCACTCCAAAACCATCTCAAGAGACACAGAGAGAGCATGTGAACTAATCCAACACCTTTTCATCATAAAAATACTCAACATACTACTAATAGAGAAGAAATTCCTCAGAGTTCCCATCATGGTTCAGTAGAAACTAACCTGACTAGTATCCATGAGGACATGGGTTCAATCCCTGACCTTGCTCAGTGGGTTAAGGATCCAGCACTGCCATAAGCTGTGGTGTAGGTTGCAGATTCAGCTTGGATCTGGTGTTGCTGGGGCTGTGGCGTAGGCCAGCAACTGTAGCTCTGATTCAACTCCTAGACTGGGAACCTCCATATGCTGTGGGTGTGGCCCTAAAAAGAAAAAAAGAAAAGAATAGAAAAGAATTTCCTCAACCTAACAAATCCTGTTTATGAAAAACCCACAGCTAACATTATACTCAAAGGTAAAAGCCTGAAATCTATCCCTCCGGAGATTGAGATTGGAAATAAGACGAGGACAACTTCCTTTTAACAAATTGCTGTAAATTCTATTTACTGCAATTAGACAAGGAAAAGGGGAAAAAACATTCCCTAGATTGGAAGGAAAGAAATAAAACTATTTTTTTGAAGATTGCATGATCTTATACCTAGAAAACTCAACTCAAAAAAAAAAAAAAACCCTGATTAGATTTAATACATGAGTTCAGAAAGATTTCATGAAACAAAATCAATGTACACTAGCAAAAAATTGAAAAATGAAATTAAGAAAAGCAATTTCATTTACAATAGCATCAAAAAATAAAATACTTAAGAATAAATTTAACCAGAGAAATGCAAGACTTATACAATGAAAACTACATGTAATGAAAATTGCCGAAAGAAATTAGAGATCTAAATAAATGAAGAGACATTTTGTTTCCCTGGATTGGAAGATTTAATATTAGGGTGGCAATACTCCCCAGATTATTGAACTGCATGGGTTTGATCCCTGGCCCAGGAACTTCCATATGATGCAAGTGCAGCCAAAAAAAAAAGACTTCAAATATGTCATTACATATTTCACACCAAAGCGTTCTAAAAAGTTTTTCATTTATTTTGGGTATTTTTTGTTGATCCATTATAAAAACTATCCTCATTTATCACCATAAACATAGTTGTACACAACCAAAATCTGTATGCAAGTTTTGTCCTCAAAAGAAAACAAACTTTTCATTTTCAGTTTAATTTAGTTCTTTATTTGTGTCTAAATCAAATTATAAGTACATTTACAAAATGTCCTTGGCACTAAATGTTAAATTTGGGAAAATTATTTTTAAGATTTCCTACAAATCATCACTTTACATAATTCACGGCTAAATTAAACTAAGCATGAAAAAGAACTTCGAACTATGTTTTTAAAAAAATACTCCTCAAAATGCTGATGCAGAGAGCTTGTAGTAGAAATATCAATGAAAAAAACATTGCTTCAGCCAACATATACTATGGCCTAGAATGAATGGGAAAGTTAGCACTTAAAAAAAAGTTCAATACTATTTTAAGTTTAAAAACTATTCAATTATACTTGGAGGATATTCCCAAAAGTTTCCAGGAAGGCTAACCCTTATGCTTGGCCATGCTCACACTGGTTTATATTATTTCTAAATAAGGTTCTTATTAATGCAAATGCAATGAATAATCTGAAGAACTAATCTGAGAGGCTAATAAAATAGAGATTGAAATATGAAAGGGAAATTAAAAGACATGGTGTGTTGAGTAAGAAAGCCTAATACATGTGATTTAAAATCTCAATAGATAGTGGAAAATGAAGGTCAAGGAAATCATGAAAGATATAATGACTGATATTTTACTTTAATTTTTTTAAGACATCGAAATTCAAATCCACAAAGACTAACAAATCCCAAGTGGAATAAATGAAAAGAAACCCAGACCTAAACACATCATAGTGAAAGAGGAGAATACCAAAGACACATGGATATTAAAAGCATGCAGAGGAAAAGATAATTCACCTGCAGAAATTAGACTAAGACCTGACTTTTCAACATTAGCAGAGGGAACAGGAAGATGGTGAAACTGTCAACCTAGAATCATATACTAAGTATAAATATTTTGCAAGAATGAGGATGAAGTGATGACATATATAGACAAACAGAAGGTAAAAGAAGGAGTTCAGTAGGTTAAGGATCTGATGCTGTCACTGCTGTGGCTCTGTTTACCATTGAGGCGTGGGTTCAATCCCTGGCCTGGGAACTTCTGCATGCTGTGGATGTGCCCCCCCCTGTGCCCCCACCCCCCCCCCAAAAAAAAAGAAAGTGAGAGAATTTGTTGCCAAATAATACCAGCACTGACTGAATGAATACTGATAAATAACTTCTGTATATTCATCAGATTGAATACAGCAGTAAAAATGAATGAAATACAGTCACATGTATACACATGACTAAATTTTAAGAATATAATGTTGTTTGTAAAAAAAGGCAGGAGAATATATACGGTATAATTCAGTATGTATGATGTTCAAAATCAGGGTCAATAAACAATGTATGTTGCAAGATACTAACATTGCACAAGCCAGCGAGAAGAGCAAAGAACAAAGTTCAAGGTAGTGGTGATCATTGGATACAGGCTTCTAATATACCCGAAATGTATTTCTGAAGAGTTCTAAAGATGTCCATTTATTTTTTTATATTGTACTTATAAGTTCTATATATTCTTTTGTATGTACATTTAAAATTAAAACAACAACAACAACAAAATAAACCCTGGAGCAATTCCCTGTATGTGTGTGTGGGGAACACTCATTAATCATTGGGATTTGGTTTCGACTGACTGGGCAAAAAACAACATTGGGGGCTTTACAAATGGTATCCAAGTGTTTGCTCGAGCCATTCTATTTTTTGAGAGAACTTCTACCTTTTCTTTTGGAGTTGTATGCCTCCTTTTCCCCTATACTTTCAATTAATTATCCTGGTTTTATTCTAATACCACCCTTTTGTTCTATGTTGTTATCTGGCATTTCTAAGTTCTAGGCCTCTCAGACATTCTTCAGGGAAGATGAGCTTTTTCTTTGTTCAGTGTTGCTATAATTCAGCAGTATATATGCAATGAAATAATACAACAACTATGTAGCCAGTCACTAATAAAGACGTGTTGGGTTAATTGGCTGATGGTAAGTCATTCCAGTGCATGGAGCTGAAAGGCATACTCCTGCTTAGCAGTTTATACTTCCCAAGCTGATGGTCTGACCCCTGTAGAGTGGTGGTCTGCATGTAGGGGCAGTGAATGCATACCTCAGAGTCAAATGGCTCCTCCAACCATACTCCTCTAATCACATTGCCTTGAAAAAGTGCATGTATAAAGCTGAAACTTGTGTGTTCTGTCCCTCTAACCACCTTGTGAACTAGATAGATACTTGCTATTATTCATTTACATGATAAAGCCTATTCAGGAATCAATTGCTGCATTTCTCCATGCCTCTACAAACACAAGTGCAATAAATTTTATAAACATGGATTTACTTTCAAAATTATAAGTGAGAGAAAAGAGGCAATAATTTAATAAACTCCACAATGTGTGTCAAACCAACCAACCCACCTCTTACAAGTGAAGTCAAAGTGACTTTTGTTGCCACCTGGAGCAACAGCAATCAAAGGGAAAATTTAAGACTTTTAGTTTAATAAACTTAGAACACATTATATAGCTACCACTCTAGAATAGAAGAAGTGTTTTAGAGAAGTTTATCAAATATAAGAGTGTAAATTGAGGGGTTTCTTTTCCAGTGATTCACAGTGTTAACTGGAAGAAATCACTTTCATGGGAGTACTTTAAGGCTTTATTTATATTTCCAGGGCATGATACCTTGAAAGGAGAATCTAGCTCTGGAATACATTAAACACATAGGGACTCTCAAAGGCCTTGAGTGACAAGGAATGTACTTCCTACTTGAAAAAAGATGACCCAAGTGCCAACCTTTCTTCTGACATTTCCATCATAAATGCACCCCACTAGGGGTATAGGTTGCTTAATGTTTCCAGCTTTGGATTTGTTGTTTTTAACATACATAAGTTAGAGTGCTACAGGAAGTTTAGAAAGGTCAAGAACAAATCATCCATAATCCCATAGAATGATCCAACTCTTATTACAGTCTCTGTTTATCTTTCACTAGTTCTTATTGTTATTCATATTTTATAAAGCTCTACTATATTGTATGCACAATATTGTGTAATGTTTTGTTCAATTATAACAAGTAGTTCAAGTTTCTTATCTTCATAATTATAATGTATAAGTTTAACAGATGCATCATATCCAATAGAGTCATCGTATCATGTATGAACCATTTCTCTACATATGGAGATGGACATTACTACTTTTTGACTCCTTTTGAGATTATTGAGTATCTGTTGACCAAGCACCAAAACAACAGTCTACAGTAATTCAATTACTATAGTAATACAATTCTGGTTTCTATTTAATGACTAATCATCATACTAGGCACATTTAGGTTTGTTACAAGCGAAAAAATAATACTTCCTCTTCCATCAATAGTTTTTTTGGCCACTTTAAACAGAGGGTTCAGCAAGATCTTTCATACCGAAATCCAAATATAAGGACCTCTTGTGAGTGTTTCTCTGGACCTCCATGTGCCAACATATGTATTAATAGCAGTCCTATCTTGAATGAGATCACATCTTATTGCAAAGTTAGCAAAGGAGATTGAAAAAGAATGGTGCTGTCTCAAAAGCCAGGAGGACAGCAGTAGTAAGAGAATATTCATCAGTGACAAATGCCCCAGAAAGACACCTAAAAGGAAAAACAGTCAGGTCCAGTCAGTGAATAGGTATTTATTGAATTCTTACTATGTGCTAGGCATAGTTTAGGGGCTCAGTTCACAATAGTGAAAAGGCTAAGTCTCTTCTCTCAAGGAACTTATACTCTAATGGGGGCAAAAGGAAAATAAACATGTAAAGAAAAAGACATAAAATGATTTAAGGCACTAAGGGCTATGAAGAAAATAAATTGAGGATGCATTGAGATTTAGCTCAGATGTTCAGGAAAGATCTCCTTAATAAGATATGATTTGTTTTGAGACTTAAAAAAATCTTAAAGGAAACTTTGGATTCAATAATATGGAGATCCTTGGTGATTTTTCTTAGTTCCAGTTGAATGGTAAGCATAGAGGTCAAAAGCATTAGGGTTGTTAATGTTCAATGGGTATGATGTTTCAGTTATGCTAGATGAATAAATTCTAGAATTCTGCTCTACAATGTAGAATTCATAGTTAACAATGTAGGACTGTGTACCTAAAACTGCATTAAGAGGGTAGATCTCATTTAATTGTTCTTACTACACACACACTAACAAAGGAAAGAAAGGAAATCAAGGAAACTTATGGCGGTAATTGATATGTCTATTACTTTGATGGTGCTGATGATATCATGAGTACATGCATATGTCTAAACCAATCAAATCATACATATTAAATATGTGCAACTCTTTGCATGCCAATTATATCTCAATAAAGCTTCTAAAAAAGAGATCTATTATCAAGGAAGTAAAAACAAAGATGAGAAGTTTCACCCTTGAATGGGAGGACAGGGTCAATGGATATTTATGGTTGCTGATGCTTCTTTAAAAAAAAAATTACAAAAAATTTTTATTCAGGATTGAACTTATTTATAAACTCTGGTGAAGTAACCAGTAGAAATGCAGAAGATGAAAATAGAGAACAAAAATAACCAATGACGCAAGGCCCATTTCCAAGCTCCCTGAATAAAAAATTTATTCTTTAATATTTATAGAGTATTTTGTTTGTTTTTTGTTCTTGTGCCATTTTAATGTGAAAAGCGCACTAAATGAGCATGACTTCCCACTGACTCATTTTGCAGAGAGACTTCTGCTCATATATTAAGCTGAATTGGAGGCAGGATGGATGAAATGAAAAAAAAAAAATGCTGGAGTTCCCATCGTAGTTCAGTGGTTAACGAATCTGACTAGTATCCATGAGGATGCAGGTTTTATCCCTGGCTTCGCTCCAGTGGATTAAGGGTCTGGAGACATGGCTCAGATCTGGCATTGCTGTGGCTGTGGCTGTGGCGTAGACCAACGGCTATAGCTCTGATTTGACCCTTGGCCTGGGAACCTCCATATGTCATGGGTATGGCCCTAAAAAGACAAAAAAAAAAATGCTGAACATACCATTTTAATATGATGATTTGGTAGAGAGACATACTCTCCCCCATTTGGACACATAAGGGAACTTCCATGAAATTCTTAAAACGGAGATGCCATATTGAAATGTTAAGAAGTCTATACCAAATCTGCCACACAGAAAATATTCTAAGTAAAATGTAATCATACATTTTTCCAGTATCATATTCTATTGACAGAAAAAAATTTAAATCTTATGCCATATGTAACTTTCTCCTTTATATTTATTGATTTGGAAAAAATTTTACTAAAGTATAGTCGATTTACAATGTTGTGTAAATTTCTGATGTACAGCATAGTGACCCAGATATAAACTATGCTGTACAGCAGAAATTGACATATGCATTCTTCTTCTCATATTATCTTCCATCATGTTCCATCATGTTCCATCACGAGAGACTGGATATAGTTCTCTGTGCTGTACAGCAGGACCTCATTGCTTATCCATTTCAAATGTAATAGTTTGCATCTACCAACCCCAAACTCCCAGTCCATCACACTCCCCATCCTCTCCCCTCCCATCTGCCAACCACAAGTCTGCTCTCCATGTCTGTGAGTCTGTTTCTGTTCTGTAGATAGGTTCATTTGTGCCATATTTTAGATTCCACGTATAAGTGATATCATATGGTATTTGTCTTCCTCTGACTACTTTCTCCCTTTTAAATTATTTTATGTTGATAGTTTTATGCGAATCCTTTCTTGAAAATTAAGGCTTTAAAATCTGGTGGTCACTCCCTACTTACCTTATTATTTGCTGGATCACACATTAAAAGCTAATTAGGAAAGATTATCCTACAGCTATTAATTTTCACAGAGGTTCATTTTCCTGCATTGGTTTATGATACTACGAATGAATGTCTGCCAAATAAGGTACTTTTTGACTATTAAACATCACTGGGGTTTTGGCTAATTTCACCTCAATCTCTCAAACTCCCTGCCAATAATTTAACAGCTGGGGAAGTGGTCTCCCTACACAGGTGCTTTCATAAGAGTAGTTCATAGAAAATGAGGTGATTATAAGTCTTTTTGTAGGCTACACAGTCTTCACAAATTTTCACAATGCACATTCTGACAAGATAAACACATGCATCAAAGTTTTGAGCAAATAAAATCATTTTTATAGTTCTGAGCACATCAGTTCAAATGAAGGTTTCTCAAATTTGACACTATGGACAATTTGGGCAGTATGGTTCTTTGTCGTGGGAGGCTGCCACTCATACTATAGGATGGTTAGTAATATTCTTGGCCTCTACTTATTATAAGCCAAAAGCATCTTCCTCCATCCCCATTATGATAACCATTAATGTCTCTAGACATTATTTAATGCCCTCAAGATGACAAAATCTTCCCCAGTTGAGAACCACTGGGTCAAAAGAAGGCATTAATGATGTAGGGGGGATAGTTCTAAAGACATTAAAAAGTTAGTACAGTATTTGTTGTATTAGGAATGCACATAATTCATATTTACAAAATGTACAGAATATATAATAAATGAATTTTTGTTTTTCTTGGATAATGGACATATTTAGTCTCAGAAGAAAAATATGCTTAACTATCTTTTAATTATGTAACATTAAGTTCTCTGTAAAATAGAAATTTTTAATATATAACACCTTCATAAAATATTAACTTGAGTCATATCTACTTGAGAAACTCACATCAGACCTCCTCAACAATATAAGCACCATAGCTTAAATTCCATCCACTGTATATTAAATTATATCCACAATATTATCCAATGATTCAGTCAAGCCATGTACATGACTGCCTTACAAGGCCCATAGATTTGGGGATGCAAACCATTAGATTTAGAATAGATAAGCAATGGAGTCCTACTGTACAGCATGGGGAACTATATACAATCTCTGGGGATAGAAAATGAGGAAGATGGTATGAGAAAAAGAATGTGTATATATATATGTATATGTATAGATGACTAGGTTACTAGGCTGTACAGCAGAAATTGACACAACATTGTAACCAACTATAATACAAATCAAATTAAAAAATGTAAATGAAAACAGATTCACACTGTAAGCACTGGACCATTTCTCCATCAATATCACCATAAATCTGAATAAAATCAACAAGCTAGGCAGGAGTAAACAATTTATAGGCAGCAAGTCATTTGGGCTCTAAAGGACTCAGGAAGAGGGTGATAGATATAGCTGCCTGATCACTCTAAGAATGATTAACTTACTACTAACTGTCAGAGGCTAGAAATTGTGTATGGTCTTATTAGATGAATAAAGACAGTTAGCTACATCTCTCCAGCAATTCATTATATATTCTACCGAAGGAGGATGTCTAATTAGCCTAACAACACAAGGGTTTTCGGAGGGCCACTTTAAAAAAGGAACCAGGGCTTTGGGGACTCAGAACAGTGAAGACCTTGTAGTCTACAAAGTCACCTCATTTTCTGTGAGCCATTCCTGCCAGATGTCACTGTGGCTGGCTTTGTCCCCCACCAGACTTGCCAGGTGTTTGAGAAACAGAGCAATACAGAACACTAGGGCCACTGAGATCAGGGGGCTGTCCTACAAGTGCAGGAACCTAGGGAGATGTGTGGACCAGTCAAGGTAAATGCTTTTTAAAAAGGTTTGTTACCAATCTCCACAAAGAAATCAACCTTAAGCCAGAGTTTAGCCCTTGGACTAAATGCTAATGTACTTAAAATACTTGACCAGATACACTGGAACCAAAGTGTCAAGTCTGTAGAAATTACAAGGCTAGGTTTCCACTGTTTTTCAAATGCAACAACACTTGGCCTTTGGTATGGGTCCACAAACGGGCTGTTGCTAAGCACTGGTACATGTTGGATAGCATGCACATTGTTTAAACTTCACCTCAGGCAACAGGGACTGAATGGGTAGGGAGGCAAAGAAATTAGATTTGAGAAGACCTGAAAAAAATGTGGACTATACTGTGTGAAGGCCATTTCACTACTGCAAATAACCATCCCTACAAAGTTAAATGTTGGAAGACATGTGAACCCATAAACCTGTATGATTGCTTATCTACCACCTGTCCATCTATAGTTCTTTTTCCTTCTAGCCAGGTGGAACCTCAGAGAGAAATAGAAGTAATCTGAGAACTAGAGACACAAACAGCTCTCTGGACAGAAGAAATACATAGGTTCACACAAAACTAAAACCTCATCAACCCTGGTCATTTGTCATGAAAATGGATTCCTCTGAGACAGAATACAAGGAAATATGAAGGACACACTATACCAAAGTGTACACCTCCTCAACAGGGAGCACCCCAGTACAGGGATGCCAACAAAGTCAGAGATGTATAGTCTAAAAAAAAGGGTACAAATGAACTTATGAGCAGAACATAAATGGACTCACAGACTTTGAAAACAAATATTAAAGTTATCAAAGGGGACAGGTGGTGTAGGGAGGGATGGCCTGGGGGGTTGGGATTGGCAAATTCACACTGAGGTATATGGACGACTGGCCAATGGGGACCTGCTGTATAGCGCAGGGAACTCTACCCAATATTCTGTGATAATCTATGTGGGAAAAGAATCTGAAAGAAGATGTATGTGTGTACATTTATAACTGAATCACTTTGTTGTACAGAAGAAATTCTCACAACATTGTAAATCAACTATGCTTCAATAAAATTTGAAAAAATGAAAGAAAAAAAACTAACTGCTCACAGACCTAGATGCCTCCTCACTATCCCTTGACAATGATGCACTCCCCAACAAAGGTGGTGAAAGACAGAACAGAGTAAAAAAAATAAACAAAATAGACACAAAGCTTGTCAGTGCATCTTACAAGGCACCGGTCCATAAATGTAGATCCATAGACTTGTTTTAGAAGGTAGGCTAGAAGGATAGGTTTAGAAGATCTGATTCAGTAGGTCTCGAATGGGGACCAACTTTATTTTGCGTAATCATATTTGAGAACCACTGCTTAAAGTGGAATGAGCAGGTGAAGCCAACAGCTGCCATGTCTCCATACTATTTGGGGAAGTGGTAGGGATAAATGATCTCAATTCAAAAAAATAAGAGAGTATAAGCAAATGCTAACATGAGACCTGTGTGCAAAATGCTCTAAAATGGAGAAGGGTAGAGAACAGGAACGTAGTGAGCGAAGACAGCTGGTTTTGTTTGTTTGTTTGTTGCCAGCTTCTATAATAGGGGCTGAAGATATAAAGAGATCATAGATAATATGGAAAAAAACCTCTAGAATCTATCAGAATCAATAAGAAAAATTATCAATTCTATAAAAAATTTAAGTCCATAAACTCAAACATAGCTTTGGAAACAACACAAGGGTTAAAGAGCAAATGGATGAACGTGATATATATAGCATGATATAAAATAAAATAAACCCAACATTAGGATGACTGGTTTAGAATTAGACTTATTAACTGTGGAAATGGACTGAGATTTGGAAGAAGTTCAATAATTTCTTCACTTTCATATATTATGATTTTGGCCTTTAGAATCAATCAAAACCTATTTTGAATGTAGTTTAACAAGAAACAATTATGAGATCCTGGCCCAATTGTTGACTCTTCTCAATTAGATTTTTCGTGTGCAAATTGAGGATGAGAAGTTTGCCTGTTTCACAAGGTTGTGGTGAGAATTAAATAAGATGATGCATGCAAATTCCCAAGCAATTACGGAGAAAAGTCTCAATAGGCAGCCCCTATGACTATTAATATTTCATAGAGGAGAATTCAAAGATACTCTTCCATATCTAAGAGTGATACTTGAATATTTTAAATTGATCATATTTTAAATATTTAAATGTTTAAAATTAAACCCTAACAGAATTAAAAATTAGTTGGCACATTTGATATTGCTCAGATAGGAAACAAATGTAACATGAGAGGCTAAACAAAATGAGAAGAAAATGAAGCAAGATGATGAGAGGATCAGTAAGAACAAATAAAATTAATTCCAATCAACCCCCACACACTTTTAAAGAGAAAGACAGGCAAATCAAGAGTAATAACCAATACTATTCTATTTAGACAGATAAACACAAAACTTCTAAGGAAAGTGACTCAGACTGAAAACACAAATATTTGACAATAGTTTACCAGAAAACATAAACAAAAACGGGAATAGAATCTCATTCCTTTAAAGGGCAAGATCTGGAAATGCCTCATTTCTAATCACACCCATTAGAAGTCAATCGCATGACCGTGTCCAGTTGCAAAGGAGGTTGAAGAATGTAGTTTAGGAAACCATCCACCCAAAACAACTGCAAGAGTTCTAGTAGTAAAGAAAGAAGGGACTGTTGAATATTTATGAATTTCTGACTTAAGAATATGGTCATTAGAGAAGGAACAGAGCAAGGTTGATAGTAGTGAAGAAAGAAGGGACTGTTGAATATTTATGAATTTCTGACTTAAGAATATGGTCATTAGAGAAGGAACAGAGCAAGGTTGATTGTCAGAACAACAACTTCACATTCCTGTGGAAGTGCCAGACAATGCAATTCAATCATGAGAAAAGCTAAGAGGCACAGGTATCAGAAAGTAAAAAACAAAATCACAACTATCTGGAGTGATTTAACAGAGTCAGTTGAAGATGTATTAGAATCAATTAGAAAGGAGAATAAAATAGAAAAATATATTTCAAATAACATCCTCTAAAGAGTAACTACATAGGGACTATAATGAGAAAAATAGTCCATTTATACAAGAAAGAACAGCAGTAAGATAAACAGCAACACAACATTAAATTCAATTCTTAGAAATTAACATAATGTGTTATGTTACATCCCCATGGCTTATTTATTTTATAACTGGAAATTTTTACATTTTGACCACCTTTACCCACTTCACCCACCCCACATACTCCATCTCTGGAGGCCACCAATCTCTTCCCTGTGACTGTAGTTAACAATACTGTTTGCATATTTGAAAGTTACCAAGAGATTGTATCTTAACTATCTCAACATAATAAAGGCCATTTATACAAGCCCACAGCTAACATAATACATAATGGTGAAGAGCTTAAAAAATTTTCTCTAAATTCAGAACAAGACAAGGATGGCCATTCTTGTCCCTTTTATTCAACATAGTATAGGAAGTCCTAGCCACAGAAATCAGACAAGAAATAAAAGATTTCCAAATTGGAAGGGAAGAAATAAAACTGACACTATATATAGATGATATTTTATATAGAAAATCCTAAAGTCTCCATCCAAACCATTTAGAACAAATGAATTCAGCAAGTTGTGGGATACAAGATTAATATAACGAAATCTGTTGCTTTTCTGGGAGTTCCCGTTGTGGCTCAGGGGTTAACAAACCAACTAGCATCCATGAGGATGTGGCTTCAATCCCTTGTCTTGCTCAGTGGGTTGACGATTCTGTATTGCCGTGAGCTGTGGTGAAGGTTGCAGATGCAGCTAGGATCCCATGTTGCTGTGGATCTGGTGTAGGCCGGTGGCTACAGCTCCAATTGGACCCCTAGCCTGGGAACCTCCATATGCCACAGGTACGGCCCTTAAAAAAAAAAAAGAAAGAAAGAAAAAAAAGAAATCTGTTGCTTTTCTATACCTGAATAATGAACTATCAGAAATAAAAGGTAAAAACTGCTATTTAAAATTGCATCAAAAAGAATAAAATACCTAGGAATAAGCTTACCCAAGGAGGTGAAAGACCTATACTCTGACAAGTATAAACCATTGATTAAGGAAACTGAAAATGACAAAATGAAACGGAAAGATATCCATTGTGCTCTTGGATTGGAAGAACTAATATTCTTAAAATGGCCATACTACCTAAAACAATCTACAGATTTAATGAATCCTAATTAGAAAAAAACATGACATTTTTCACTGAACTAGAACAAATAATCCCAAGATTCATACGGAATGACAAAGGACCCTAAATTGTCAAAACAATTTGAGAAAAAATAACAAAGCTAGGGGTATCAACCCCCCAGATTCAGGCTATACACAAAAGCTATAGTCATCAAAACATCATAATACCAGCACAAAAACAGACACACAGATCAATGTAAGAGAATATAGAGCCCAGTAATAAACCCAGGCACTTATGGTTAATTAATCTATGACAAAGAAGGCAAAAGTATACAATGGAGAAAAGACGGTCTCTTCAATAAGTGATGTTGGGAGAACTGGACAGCTGCATATAAAACAATGAGATTAAAACATTCTCTATCACAATATGCAAAAATAAACTCAAAATGGATAACAGATCTAAATTTAAGACTGGCTACTATAAAACTACTAAAAGAGAACATAAGCAGAACACTCTTTCACATAAACCGTAGCAATATATTTTTTGATCCGTCTCCTAAGGCAAATTAAAAAAAAAAGCATAAGTAAATAAATTAGCAATGAGGTCCTGCTGTATAGAACAGGGAACTAAATCCAGTCACTTGTGATGGAACATGATGGAGCATGTGAGAAAAAGAATGTATATGTGTATGTGTGGCTGTGTCACTTTGCTATACAGTAGAAATTGACATAACACTGTAAATGAACTATAATGGAAAAAATAAAAATACATAAATAAATTAAATAAAAAATAAAAACTTTTGCACAGCAAAGGAAACCATCAACAAAAGAAAAATACAACTTAACCAAATGGGCAAAAATATTTGTAAATGATATTACCAACAAGGTGTTAATATCTAAAATATACGAACAGCTCATACAACTCAATATCAAAAGAAAATAATACAATCAAAAATAGACAGAAGACCTGAATATACATTTTTTCCAAAGAAGACATAATAGATGGTTAACGGGCATGTGAAAAGATGCTCAACATCATTAATTATTAGAGAAATCTGAATCAAAACCACAATGAAGTATTACCTCACAGCTATCAGAATAGCCATCATCCAAAGTCTACAAATAACAAATGTTGGAGAGGGCATGGAGAAAAGGGAACCTTTGTACACTGTTGGTGAGAATGTATATTTGCAGTCACTATGAAAAACAGTATGGAGCTTTCCTCAAAGAACTAATATAGAACTACCATATGGTCCAACAATTCCATGCCTGGGTATATATTCAGAAAAAAATGAAAACACTAATTCAAAATGATACATGCAACTCAATGTTTATAGTAGCACTATTTACAATAACCAAGATACATAAGCAACCTAAGTGTCCATCAACGGACTAACAGATAAAGAAGATGTGGTATATATATGAAATGGAATATTACTCAGACATAAAAAAGAATGAAATTCTGTCATTTGCAGCAAGGTAGGTGGACCTAGGGAATACTATTCGTAGTGAGATAAGTCAGATAGGAAAATACTGTATGATATGACTTATATATGGGATGTAAAAAAATTATACATATAAATGTATATGCAAAACAGAAACAGACTCACAGATATAGAAAACAGACTAGTGGTGACAAACGGAAAGAGGAAAGGGGAGAGGAGCAATTAGGTGTATGGGATTAACAGATACAAACTACTATATATGAAATAGATAATAAGGATATATTGCATAGCACAGGGTATTATAGTCATTATCATGTAATAACTTTTAATGGAGTATAATCTGTAAAAACACTGAATTACTGTGCTGTATACCTGAAACTAATGCAGTATTATAAATCTACCGTACTTCAATACAAAAAAGAATTAACCTAATATCCATTAACAAGGACAATATGAAGTAGTTCCACTGGAAGTCCCCATTGTAATGCCAAAGTGATATTTTAAAAGTGCCAAGTGATCCAATCACCCTTCTTGCTTAAAACTCTCTGCCTACCACAGTTAAAAAAAAAAAAATCCAAGTTTCTTTCCATGGCCTAGGCCCCTTTGACCTCATGTCTAATAACTACTTCCTTTGCTTCAACTTGCCTCTTCTAGGTGAGAAATTCAGCCACATCAGCTTCCCATTTGTCCCTGAAAATGTCAAGCTATTTCTTACTTTGGGGCATTTATACTATCTACCTAGAAAGTGCTTCCTTCAGTTTTTTTCACAGCAGAACTTTTAATCAATTCATGTTTTAGCTTAAAACTCATACCAGTCAAGAAGCAATTCTGATCACCCTTTGTCTACAACAGTCACTGTCTCTTACACAGTTACATGACAACATCAAATGAAAAAAGCTGTTACACCATGTCACATACATTATAATTATACTGTTTCCAAGAGTATACTACATGTCACTTTAGAACATGTTAGATAATGATAGACGTGGGAAGGGTATGGTAGGTGAAATGGGTAAAAGTGGTCAAAAGGCACAAAGTTTCCATTATAAAATAAATGTCATGGGGATACAATATATAGCATATTAGATTAATCTTTATATATATTATAATTATAGCTGTTTAGCATTGCATATTTATATTTTCATACATGGAAATATATTATTTTTAATAGTGTAGTATATTATATTGATGTAGTTATATTGATATATTACATAAAGGAAAATTTCCCATAATATTATATATACACAATACATTCAAGGAAACAATTACCTGGTGAGATTTTCAGGTGATTGTTAACTTTACCCTTTATGTTTTTCTCTGTTTTCTGATTTTAATTATTTTATTTTATTTTTATTTTTTTGCCACACGCATGACATATGAAAGTTCCTGGGCCAGGGATTGAATCCAAGCTGCAGCTGCAACCTATGCCACAGCGGGGGCAATGCCAGATACTTTACCCACTGTGCTGGGCCTGGGATTGAACTCTCACCACTGCAGAGACAGTGCCTGATGCTTATATTCACATTAATGCTCCCTAGGTTTTCAGAGAATACCTCCCATGGTACTCCCTTATTCTCTAGCTCCCTTGTATGCATTTAAAGTCATTTTTTTCTTTTTATGGCCACAGTTGCAGCATATGGGAGTTCCCGAACTAGGAGTCTAATTGGAGCTGCAGCTGCTGGCCCATGCCACAGCCACAGCAATGCCAGATCTGAGCCTCACTTGTGACCTAGACTGCAGCTTGTGGCAATGATGGATCCTTAACCCACTGAGTGGGGCCAGGGATTGAACCTGCATCCCCATGGAGACAATGTCAGGTTCCTAACCCACTAAGCACAACAGGAACTCCATTCACTTAAATTTTTGGTTTAACTCTTTACTTCCAGTATATCAGGTCAGTATTATACCTATTCATTAATGAAACTGTGTTAGTTTCCTATTGCTTCTATAACAAACTACCACAAACTTAGAGTGGCACAAAATAACACAAGTGTATTCTCTTACAGTTCTGAAGGTCAGGAACCTGAAATGGATATCACTAGTATAAAATCAAGGTGCTATCAGGGTGCTATGGAGACTCTAGGGGAAAGAATTCACTTCCTGTGTCTAGAGATTTACTGCATTCCATAGCTCATGATTCTGAATCACCTTGGCCTGTCCTTTCATCGTCACATCTCCATCTCTGACTCCAACCCTCTTACATCCCTCTTATAAGGACTCTTATGATTATATTAGGCATACCTGGATAATTGAGGAAAATCTCCCATCTCAAATGTTTAATTTAAATCAAATCTGCAAATTCTCTTTAACCATGTAAGGCAGCATAGTCTCAGGTCCCAGGTAATAGGATGTAGACATATTTGGGGAAGGAAGCATTGTATTGCCTCACAACCACTGACATTTAGCAAAGTGACTTATCAAATGTCACACTACTCTTAAGAGCCAGACCTTTTGCCAGACCCAGACCTGGTCTTTAGTTGATGTTCTTAGTGGGAAATTGAAGTAAAAGGCATCCTCAGGGAAGAGACGCAAGGCTTAGATATAATCCTGGTTTATCAAGCCACTCATAAATGGCACTGATCTGGCCAAGTACATCAACCTAGGTTTCTTTAGGCTGAGTGGCAGCATTGCTTAGTGGTTAAGAACAATGAAACTCAGAAGATACATAAATCTTGTTTTGATATTGGGCTCTTCAACTTACTAGCTGTGGGGCTGTGGTCAAATACTTTACCACTCTGAGTCTTATAAAATATGTCACAAAATAACCACAAAGAATTAATGAAATAATGCCTAGGCAAAATAAATTAGCATATACACATTCAAACCACAGCTCTTTTGATTAGAATATCATTTTCACCTAATTTCACAGTGAGAAATTTTAAATCCATATAAAAACGTTATAATTTACTGTTTTCCTTTCACTAAGGAAATGTATACAGTAAGAACAATCAGGTATGTCTAGTCTAATTTAGAGATAGGCTTTTCATTTTTCTAGCCTAAAAAAACACCTCATTAACAAAGGAGTTCTTTATCAGTCCTATAAATCGTCTCAAAAAGATACTACCACAAGGTTGTTTTGTGCAACAAAAATATAATAAATTGCTCTCAGTTCCTTGGTCTCACATTACTTCAAATCTGTGAAGAAAACGACCCAGGCAATGGAACAATTTACTTATTAACTCTAAGCTATGTTAATTAGGAGCTTTTAAAAGCATTCTTAGAGGTCAGGATCCTTTTCTGACTTTAGTGGTCTCTTTTTCTAAATTGCTGTACATTCTTGTCTTTGCCAACAGCTATAAGAACAATGATTGAATCCTCTTTGTTCTCCTCATGGTTGCATTATCAGGGAAAGAAAGTTATATTCAAAGAAACATTTAAATACATTTTATGCTTAAAATAGCCAAGAGCAGGAAGACAGAATCTCTACTCTGTAAACTGCATTAGAAGTCCATCTATCTTTACTAGTCTATATGTCCCAAGAGGCACATATGCATATGCTATCTGCACAGTCACAATTAGCCACTTTCCTCAAGGTAATGCAGGACACACACACACACACACACACACACACACACACAGCACACAAGCTGCACTGTCCTTGGGTACTCTCTTACATTTCCTCTTTCTTACCAGTTATCTTCAATTTCTGGATCTCCTCTGCCACACTGGCACTGACTGCATTCTGAGATGGGTTCTGCTTTAATAGAAACTGTAAAGAAAGCTCCTATATCAGTGGAATCTTGTTTTAGGAAATTAATTCCTACTTGGTTTCTAGGACTTCACATTTGATTGCATCAGCCTTTTATTTTACCCATTCCAGACCATTCATCACTTATATCATCATGCCTTTCAGAATGCAATCTTCTTGACTTTCATAAACCTATCAATTTACCTTTTGACTCCAGATCACCTAAAACTGTGAAATTGATGCAGTCTCTCATTTAGCATGTCTCCTAGATTTCCGAGTCATGTCTTATCTTGATATGTGTCTCTTATGTGATCCTGGTCTTTTGAGCTCCTGACCTAGCTGATCGCTAAACCCTCTTTTATATGGGATTTCATATTTTTCTTCCACATCTGCCTTTTCCTAGAATTTGGCTACCCAGCATCAACAGCTCGGACGCGCAGTAATCCACTAATCCACCAATTACAGATGAGTAGCATGGAGAGAGATGAGCTTAGGTTTAAGTAGCTCAATCAAGAGGCCTATATGGAAATCTGCACTGCTTGCAATGGCCTGCAGAGCCCCACATGATCTTCCCACAGCCCATTACCTCTCTGACCCTCTCTCTTTCATCTTTCCCACTTGCTTACGATGCTATAGCCACACTGGTCTTCCACTCCATTGGTCAGGACAATCTGGTTGCTGCCTCTGGGCCTTTGGACTTGCTTCCCTCTGTCTAAAAAGTTTTCCCTCAGAATATTCATACCCAGCTTCTTCTTATCATTCAAGTCTCTGACTCAGTATCACTTCTTCAGAGAAGTTTTCTTCGATCATGCTATGTGAATTTCTCTTTCTACTCTCTCATTCATTTGTCTTTGTTTCATTGCAATAACTGCTGAATTCATTTCCATATTTATTGTCTAATACCTTTTCCCACAGGAATACAGGATCCTAGGGAAGATATTTTGTACTTTTTCCTTTCATTTTGTATTCACAGTTACTAGGTATTTAGTAAGCATTTGCTGAAAAAATAAGTTGATGAACGAATTAATTAAATGGTAGTTCAGAGCTCAGGTTAAATTTTATGAACCTATTTTCTATCTTTTAAAAATTAAAGCCACTTACAATCTAATAATTTATTTATTTTGAATCCTCTTGATGTTGGCTCTACTCAAGAATGAATAAGAGTAGAAAAAGAGAAACAGTGTCCCTATAAAACATTTATTTGCTATCAAGTGAGGAAGAGATAGCAAGGAAATTTCAAATAAAATCTAAATAAATGGGCATGAATAAATCACATTATAGTCAAGAAAGAAATAATAAAATCTAATTTATGTGAAATATAATTAGATTTTAAATATAATTCAAAATATAAGTGTATTTGTTTCCTTGAGCTTCTGTAAAAAACACAACAAACTGGATGCATTAAAACAACAGAAATGTGTTCTCTCACATTTATGGAGGCCCAAAGTCCAGAATTCAGATGTCAATAGAGTTAGTTCCTTCTGAGGATTGTGAGGAAGAAGATGCTCCATCCCCTTCACATAGCTTCTACGTAGCTGGCAAACTTTGGCATGCTTTCATTCTTGGCACTATATTCACCTCATCTCCTTTACCTATTAAAGAGCTCATCCCCTTAATGAGGTCTACTAGAACACTGTCATTAATATTTCAATCTTCTGTCCTTTCAGCACTGCCAATCCTCTCACGTTGTTCTAGTTTTTTTTTTCTTTTTTATAGCACTTATCACCCTCTAACATAGTTTATACATTACTTATTACTATTAAATGTTTATTATCTGCACCCTCCCATTAGAACATAAGCTCCAAGATTCCAAAAGAACAAAGAGTCTTGTCTATTTTGTTCATTCGATAAATATTTGTGAAGTAAATGAATGAATAAATTTGCTTTGCAAATTGATACAAAATTTGGGAAAACATTACATGGCTATACAAAATAAAATCTTTACAAATATCCCTATCTTTTGACCAAGAATGTCTACCTCTTAGGAACAATCCTAAAGAGAGAATGTGCAATGCAGAGAAGAATTTGTATAGAAAAATTTACAGGACAGTTGATAACAATTATAAAAATGCAGAAATAAATGCCTAATATTAGGCAAATGCTTAGTAAATTTTACTCTTAAAAGGCACTAAAATTATTTTGAGTCTGTTTTTACATAATGATAGGAATATATTTTTAAATAAAATATCTTCCTATTTAAAATGTTTAGGAATTCTCTTGTGGCACCATGGGTTAATGGTCTGGCATTGTCACTGCTGTGGCATGGCTTCTATTCCTGGCCCAGGAACTTCCACATGCTGCAGGTGTGGCCACAAAAGAAAAAAAGATGTTAAAAAAAGACAAGAAATTGTATAAATAGATGCTTCCATACGCATTAATCCAGTAAAAGGTTATTTATTTGACATTTTTCTTTTTCTTTTTTTTTTTTTTCCCTAGGCCTGGACCCATGGCATATGGAAATTCCCAGGCTATGGGTCAAATGGGAGCTGTAGCAGCCAGCTACATCAGATCAGAGCCACAACTGAGACCTTCACAACAGCTCATGGCAAGGCAGAATCATTTAACCCACTGAGCGAGGCCAGGGATTGAACCCGCATCCTCATGAATACTTTGTTAGTTGCCTTTGTTACTGCTGAGCTACAACAGGAACTCTTAAGTGACATTTTTATATAGATTCCGGGGATATGGCAGTAAATGAAACAGACAAAATATGCTACTATCATGGATCTTATATTCTAGTGTAGAGAAACAGTCATAAGCAAGTAAATATAACATCAAGTCTGATAAATGCTATGAAGAAAACTATTACCCTTAAGGTAGAGAGTGGTTGAGGTGTGATATTTCATATGATGGACAGAGCAGTCTTCTTTGAGGAGGTGATATATGAGTAGTGACAAAAATAAATTTGATAGTGTGACACAAATGTTTAGAAGAGTAACCCAGGTTTAGGACCAGAAGTACAAAGACTCTAGTGTGAGAACAAGCTTGGAAAGCTGAAGGAGACATATTGGATTTGGAAGGAAAGAAGAAAGCCTCTATAGCTAGAGCAGAAAGATCAAGGCAGAAAGAGGTAGGAAATAAGCTTGGAAAGATAAGCAGCAGCCTGATCGCGTACCATTTTGTGAGCAATGCAAGAGAGTTTTGGATTTCATTTTAGTTGTAATGGGCAATTCAATGGAGAGTTTTGTGCAGAGGAGTAAAATAAACCAACAAATGATTTTAAAGGGTAACTTGACATCTGTGGTGATAGTATTTGAAAAAAAAATAGTATCAAGAGAAGGAGGCAGACTAGGCTATTGCATAATACAGTCAAGAAATTATGTTGGCTTGGGCAGAGGTGGCAGTGGTGAAAGATAATGGTAAATAACAAGATCTGGGAAAAAAAATTTGGGAGAGAGTGGCAACAGGAAATGCTGATGCATCGGATGTAGGAAGTGAGTGGGAAAAAAGTGGTCAAAGTTCAATTTTCCTTCAGGTCTAAGCATCTGAGTAAATAACTGTTCCATTTTTCAATTAAAAGAAGCAATTATAAAGGGAAAAATGTCTGTTGTTGGAAGAGGGGCATTAATGGAGTTTTATTTCAAAAAATCATAAGAAACTATTAGTCATCTGAGTGAATATGTCAAATAGAAAATTCAAAATGGACACATAGATTTAAGAAGCTACATCTGTACTAGATTTGTAAACTTGGAAGTCATCAGTATGTAGGTAGCATTTAATGCTGGGAGCCTGGATGAGACCACTGAGGAAGTGAATATAGGTGAAGGTATCTGATGATGAAGCCTTGGTTTCCCAAGTATTTTAAATCTAAGCAGTTGAGAAGGAGCCTCCAAAAGATAAGGAGGAATAGCCAGTAGGGTAGGAGGAAAATGAAATAGATGAAATATCCTGTAAGTGAAGTAAAAAAGCATTTTAGTCCAAGCTGATGCAATAAGACAACTGAAGGAAATAAAAGATATAAATTTTGAAAGAAAAGTAAAATCGCCTTTATTCATAGATCTAAATATAAAACAAAGAACTTCGTAATTCCCAGAAAACTACATAAGAGAAAACATAGATGACCTTAGAGATTGTGAAAACTTTTTTGGATATCACACCGAAAGTATTATCTATGAAAGAAATAATGGATAATGTGGACTTCATTCAAATTATAAATGTTTGCTCTTCAAAAGACACTGTGAAGAGAAGGAGAAGACAAGCAACAGATTGGGAGAAAATATTTGCAAAAGATGTATCTGATAAAGAACCATTATCCAAAATACACAAAGAACTCTTAAAACTCAACAATAAGAAAACAAAAACCTAATTTAGAAATGGGCAAAAGACTTGAACCAACACCTCACCAAAGAAGATATACTGATGATGAATAGGCATATGAAAATATGCTCAACATCAACATCATGTGTCATTAGGGAATTTCAAATCAAAACAATTAAATACCATGGCATACCTATTAGAATAGCCAAACTCCAGAACATTGACAACAATTACTGCCTGCAAGGATGTGGAGCATCAAGAACTCTCATTTATTGCTGGTGGGAAGGCAAAATGGTACAACCACTTTGGAGGAGAATCTGGCAGGTTTTTAAACAACTAAACATATTCTTACCATAGGATCCAGCAATTGTCTTCTTTGTTATTTATCCAAAGAGTTGGTAACACATGCACACACGAAAACAAGCACACAGATGTTTATAGCAGCTTTATTCATAACTTCCAAAAACTTGAAGCAACCAAGGTTCTTTAATAGGTGGATGAGTAAATAAATTGTGGTACACACAAAAGTGGATTATTATTCAGTATTAAAAAGAAATGAGTGATCAAACCATGAAAAACTTGGATTAACCTTTAATGCATATTGTCAAACAAAAGAACTCAATTTGAAAAGGCTACATACTACATAGATTCCAGCTATATGACATTCTGGAAAAGGCAAAACTATGAAGATGTAAAAAGTTCAATGGTTGTCAGAGATTGGGTAGAAGAAGGGATGAATAGGCAGAGCACAGAGAATTTTTAGGCAGTAAAGATATTTGGCATGATACTATAATAATGGATACATGCCATTATACATTTTGTCAAAACCCCTAAAATGAATGTAAAACACCAAGAGTAAACCTTAACGTAAACTACGGATTTTTAATGATTATGAAGTGTCAGTAATGGTCCATCATTTGTAACAAATGCACCACTCTGGTGGTGATGTCTATAAAGGGGCAGTCTATGCATGTGGGTATATGGAAAATATATGGGAAATCATTATACTTTCCTCTCATTTTTTCTGTGAACCCAGAACTGCTCTAATATAAAGTCATTTAAACCAGAAAGCATTTTAAGGAGGCAGAAGTGATCAACTGTGTCAAATGTTGCAGTCAGCTCAAATAAGACAGGGACTAAAAACTGACCATTTAATTTACTAATGCAAAGGCCACTGAGTGTCCTTGATGAGAGAAGTTTTGATGGGTGATGGTGATGATAGAATTGTTCAATAAGTTCAAAGGAAAATGAGAGGATAAGGAGTATAACTAGAAAGCACAGAAATGGAGTTATAACTTTTGGGGGATGGTGGGTTGGAAGGGTGATTGTTCAAAGATGAAGATATTACATGTTACTACACTGATAGGAATGAACCGTAGAGAGGGCAAAAATACTAATTCTGAAAAAGGGAGTAATTATTAAGTGTAAAGCTCCTAAATAAAGGAGGTGGATGGGGACTTAGCATATAAGTAGAGTCCTCATCTTAAGAATAAATAGAGTTCATTCATTTTAAGGGAATGAAGGCAGAATAGATGGATACAGATTGAGGGAGGTGGGTAGATTTGGTGCCAGAGATATGTAGAAGTTCTCTCCTTTTAAAATAGCTTTATCGAAATGTAATGCACATACCATAAAATCAATCCATTTGTAGTGTGCAATTCAGTGGGTTTTTTTTTTTTTTGGTATATGGAGAATTTTGCAACCATCACCACAATATAACTTCAGAATATTTTCATCACCCTCAAAAAAAAAAGCCCATATTCCTTGTCAATCACTCCAATATCCCTTTTCTCTGGCCCCTGACAGTTACTAATATAGCTTCTGTCTCTACATATTTGTCTATTCTGGACATTGTATATACATTAAATCATACACATGCTTTGTTCTTTCTTGGCACATGAAAAATTGATAATTTTATTCTGTCCCTTCTATTTTTAAATTGAGAAATGCAAAATCAGAGATTAGTAATACATCTAATATTACACTGGCTATATAAAACAAATGAATAGCATAACAACTGGATTTAAAAAACAGTAAAATTTAACAGTGTTTATCTTTGAGTAGTGGGTTTATGAGTGATTTTTTCTTCTCTATGATTTAATGTGCAATTTTAATGTTTATATAAAGAACATGTTTTATGAAAAACTGAGGTTTTCTTTAAGAATCAAGAGAAGTTAAAAAATTCTAAAGGTATAAAACATCATGAAAAAATAAAATAAATATTTTAACACAAATTGGCTTAAAATTCCAATTCATTTTCTGAAATTTAATATATAACAGTGTCTGCTTTTTTTTTCCTCAATCCTAGTATAGCTCAAAATCGAGTCTACTTTTTCCATACACTGCTTAATTCTCTAGTGTCTTAAGGTTCATTCAGAGTTAATGGTTGTCCTGTTGCTGGAAGTCATGCTGACTTGAGAATACAGTAGTGATGGGTGACTTTTAAAAGGTTTTCTGCTAAAAAAAAAAATTCCCCCACTGGCTATATGCACTGTTGAAAACATTTAAACAAAGACACGTTGCTGCCAAAACCAAAGAAAGGTTATCAGTGGCTAGCAAATGGTATTCTGAGAGAGCTGTCATAATTAAAATAATATTTCAGGTTCTGAAGTTTGGAGTAAGATAAAGTTGAACTGCAGGAAAGAAAAATTCAAGAATAAGACATGGCAATTCAAACAGTAGGGTGCATTGGTCATTTTCTTCATTTAGTCTTGATCTTCCAGGACACAGGGACATATTCATGTCCTTACTCACTGATCTGACCAATTTAAAAAAAAAAAGTCCTATTGAATAACAAATAGGGAGTCATATAATTCTCAAGGTTATTTAATTAGCTGTAGCCAATAAAGACAAAATCTAAGAGTTTGAGAGACAAGGGTCAGCAAAATAATCTTGAAATGTTACTCTAGTCATTGGCTTGCTCATAACAGTAGAACATGTCTATAGAGAGACAATTACCATCCTCAAGAAAAAAAAATGAGATATGACCTGAGAAAAACTTGAGGTCGATAAACCTAATTTTTGAATGATCCTATCATTCTCTCACTCAACACCTTATTAAGTTTTTAAAATAATCTGTCAGCTTAATATTCTTGGGCAATTAATGTTTAAAAATTATCTTTATGTGCTAAATTCTAACTCACCATCCTCCTTACAGTGGAAGCACTTTCATCTATACTCTTTCTCTCGTTCCTCATGCCTAATTGGCTGCCAGGTTCTGATCATTAAAACTACATGATGGTGGCTCACGAATCCATGTCCACCATTTTATTATATCTTCTCCAATTCAAATGCTTATCACACCTCTCTAAGAATATATCAAACACATGATTCCTGATTTCTTCTCTCTCTCTGAAACTAACTATCCTCCATAATACCACTGCTCCTTCTTCCACAGAAATGCTCTTATTCCCATGGAAAGCCAATCTTCCTCATGTGCTCTTGAAGCCATCTGCTTTCAATTTTCCAATGAGTCTATCCCTACAGTAAGTACATCTTCATGCTGAACATTTTCTCTAATGGAATATTGACATCAGCCTGTTAAGATGCTCACCTAAGCACTGCTTGAATAAAAGTTCTCACTTGACCCAACAGCAACCTACAGATACTATTCCATTTCTCCACCTTCCTTCACATTATAGCCACTCCACTAGAACTTTTTTTTTTTGTAAATCTTAACAGCCTCCATTTTATTGCAGTAGGTAAAAGAAGAAAGTCACCATGACCCGCATTCACTTTCTTTTCCTCCTACTTTATGCATCAATTTTTCCATGTCCATTCCTAGCTTCTTGTACCTTACTTAGTAATATGGAATTCCTTATGGCTCAATTGTGAGTCCTATTCTTATTTTCTACATATTAATCATCAATCTCACCAATTTCCATGTTTTTAAATACAATCCACTTAATAATTACTGCCACATTTATTTCTGGTGTTGACTTCTCCCTAGAGCTTGAGACTCATACAAAAGTTTACTTGGCATCTCACATGTATCTTAAACCTGGTATTTGCAAAATTTAAATCTTTATCTTCATCTCAAAATTATCACCCAGTCTTTGCTTTCTCAGTATATGATGCAACCACCCAGTCAAGTATTCAAGCTAGAAACTATAGGTCAGTCTCAGTTGTTGCATTTCTTCTATCTCACCCATCATTTCTAACTAAATCTGTCATTCAGTTATACCCTTCTGTATAGATCTTGCTCTGAATCAAGCCATCAATATTCCTTATATATCTTCAGCCCTGACCTCTCTTCTGAGAACAAGTACTAAATATCAAAATATTTTTGGGCTACTCATTGCTATTTTATGGTGGAACCATAGACTTCTTTAAATGAGAATGTATAAATCATTTTATACCAGTTATATTTATGTACTATTCCATAACATACCAGAAGTATTTAGCAAAGTAGGCCCTACTAGGCACATATCCATGACATATTTTTTAAAAAAAGAGCAGTTTATAAACTTACCTAACAAGAGAAAACAATGAATAGCTGTGACCCTTGGAAAGCAAGTGATATTCTCAGTGTTTTAAGAACTGCTTCCTTGTGAACTAATAAATATTGTGTGAGGATTTTGAGGTGTATGTTCATTGTAAGATAATTAATTTTTAAATTTAAACCTCATGTTCTGGACCACAAAAACTTCATCTTTTAATTTATAATTTAAAATATTAAACTTTAAATTTTGAGATGATTGCAGATTTAAATACAGTTGTAAAAAATAATACAGAGAGATAATGTGTACTCTTTACCCAGTTTCCTCCAAAAGTAATATCTTCTAAAAATATAGTACAATATAATAACCAAGGTACTGACATTAATACAGTCAAGATGCATGGAGTTCCCATTGTGGCTCAGTGGTAACAAAACCGACTAATATCCATGAGGACTTGGGTTTGATCCCTTGCCTCACTCAGTGGGTCAAAGATCTGGCGTTGATGTGAGCTGTAGTGTAGGTCATAGTTGCAGTTCAGATCCTGCATTACTGTGACTGTGGTGCAGGCCAGAAGCTGCAGCTCTAATTTGACCCCTAGTCTGGGAACTTCCATATGTGTCAGGTGCAGCCCTTAAAAGCAAAATAAATAAATAAATAAATAAATAAATAAATAAATAAATTCAAGATGCAGAACACTTCTACTGCCACAAGTATCTCTCATTCTCTACTTTGATAGCCAACCCCATTTCTCTGCTGCCCTCGCCCCTTCCTTAACCCAAGGTAATAACTAACCTCATCTATATTTCTATAATTTTGACACTTTAAGAATGTTATACAGGAGTTCCCGTCGTGGCGCAGTGGTTAACGAATCCAACTAGGAACCATGAGGTTGCGGGTTTGATCCCTGCCCTTGCTCAGTGGGTCGAGGATCCAGCGTTGCCGTGAGCTGTGGTGTAGGTTGCAGACGCGGCTCAGATCCCGCGTTGCTGTGGCTCTGGCATAGGCCAGGGGATACAGCTCCGATTAGACCCCTAGCCTGGGAATCTCCATATGCCACGGGAGCGGCCCTAGAAAAGGCAAAAAGACAAAAAGACAAAAAAAAAATGTTATACAATTTAAATTATATACTAATTTTGGCTTTATTTCATTCAATATTATTTTCTGGAGATTTATTGATGCTGTATGTATCAATAGTTTGCTACTTTTTGTTGATGAATAATATTCCAACATACAGATGTACCTTCTTTAACCATTTATCCACTAAGGAACATTTGTTTTTTTTTTTTTTTCCAGTTTCTAGCTATTATAAAGAAACTTCTATGAATATCCATGTACATATTTTCATGGGGGCATAATTCACTTTTCTAGAATAAATGCTGGGTCATGGAGTAGTTGCATGCTTAGTTTTTTTCTCTGTTTTTTAAAAGAAACTGCCAAACTGTTTTCCATAGTATCTATACCATTTTACATTCCCAGAAGCAATGCATGAATGGTCAGTTTTTCCACATCTTCTACAGTATTTGGTGATGTCACTTTTTTATTTTAGACATTCTAATAGATGTGTAGTATATCTCATGTGGTTTTCATTTGTCTTTATCTAATGGCTAATGATGTTGGGCATCCTTTCATGTGCTTATTTGCCATCTGTACTTTTCTCTGTAATTTTGCATTTTCAATCCTCCTATGAACAAACTGAGCTTTGCCATATGTCTAGGCCTTGAATTTGGATTATAACTTTGGAGAGATTCATATGGTGTCTAAGAGGCAATGACTGGTTTTTATTTAGTTCTTTCACTGCAGATCTGTAATGTCATTTTCTCAAGCCCTTCAGTAGATTCCACCTCAGTCCAATGAGTCTTAGAAAAGCTTTATATAGGAAAAGTCAAATATTGTGTTTAGAAAGTAATTCAAACACTCTTTGCAAATTTTTTATGCCTTGAAAGCAACCTAACTGGACTGTCACGAGGCTAAACCGATAGCAGGTTTTTAGGCTGTTCACAAAGTTCAGTGGAAATGGTTTCAAATAACATGAACCAATGACAGTTCAATATAGACACAGAAAATAGGTAGTAATTCTTATCTATGAATATGTTAGCCAGAGAATAGCTAATAGAAAGTTTACTAGCAAATACAAGATCTGAGAAACTGACCATTTGGGAGGGGTTAATCCTTTTGTCTTCCTAAGGAGTGGTTAAATGAATAGTATGCTTTCAGAAAACAGATTTATCAATTTCCCTCCTTATTACACTAATGCTGCTAGAGCTACATAAAATAGTAATAGGGGAGAGAGGAGTAAGTAAAGGAGACTTCATTGTATTTTCTCTAAAATTCAAGAGAGAGCCTTATTCATCCCTTCTTTTTCAATCTGTTCCCCAACTTATATTTTATAAATCTTCAAATTGAATATATTAGAATTTTTTCTCACACATAAAATTCTAATTTCTCACACATAAATGGCCCTTGTCATTTATGGCCAAAATGTGGGCTCTCAGAGTCTAAAGGGACATAGCACTTCTATATCACCTGTTCTCTTACCCCCCCCCCACCAGCTATTAACCAAACACTTCAAATGTATGCCACCACACATTCACACTGCACTGTTGGCCGTTGCCCTCCTGTGCAGACTGATGAGAAAATACATCCCTGCTGTCATTGAAAGCTCTGTGAAAAGGAGAGCTAATTCTTCTTTAAAAGATAGCAGGAAGAGTCAATAACAGCCCTGTGATGATAAAATGGCTAAACGTTGCCAGAATTTATGAGGAAAAAGTACTGAAAATTCAATTGAGGTTAAAAACACTGGTCTCAAGATACTTTCAAAGATCCACAGGATATCAGGTATTGATGTTGGTTGCTCATATAAAGGAAATAACGAAATTGTATTTCTTTCTAAAACGAGGAGGGGCTAAAGAGGAAGCACCAAGAAAGCTGACATGCAAATACTGGAGCATACTTAAATGAAAAATAAATAGGGGCGCAGTGGTTAATGAATCCAACTAGGAACCATGAGGTTGCAGGTTCGATCCCTGCCCTTGCTCAGTGGGTTAAGGATCCAGCGTTGCTGTGAGCTGTGGTGTAGGCTGCAGACACAGCTCGGATCCTGCGTTGCTGTGGCTCTGGCGTAGGCCGGTGGCTACAGCTCCGATTCGACCCCTAGCCTGGGAACCTCCATATGCTGTGGGAGCGGCCCAAGAAATAGCAAAAAGACAAAAAAAAGAGAAAAAGAAATAGGCTTTGAATGATATACTTTTGCCTTAGTATACTAACACCTGAAATACAGGTTTGTTATTATGTTTTCTTTAAACAACTTTGAATAAATTAAGATACCAGAGGCAGGTACTGTGCAGTAAAATGTATATATACCCCTTTGTCCTAAGTAGGATGACCTCTCTTTTTGAAGTAAAAAATGGGAAATGTAGTCTAACTAGTCCAAGCGTTGTGTAAAGTTTGTAAGGGAAAAACTGCTTGAATTCAGCATCTTGCAAAATCTAAGCAGTATAGTCATGGTGCCCATGTGGTTGTGAAACTCATGAACAAGTTTGAGAGTTTTGGCAATTTTTCAAGATTTATGATTTTGCTATAATAAAGCTTCTGAAAGAACCCTCTACCATAAAGATGATGAAGATGATCATAAGCCCAGCACATAATAAAGTCAGAGAATGGAAGATTTAGATTGGTTAATATGTTCCAAGGATGTAATGTCCTAAATATCTGGCTATTTCTGCAAGTGTGCTCACATGTTGTTTGGCCATATTTATGAGTATAGAAAGTCACAAGGACCAGATTTGGGAAATGGGAAAAGAAAAACACTGTTATCTGGCATCATGTTGTATGGTTCACATGAATTATTTCATTCAATCTTCTTAGGACTGTGTGGGAATGTAATCATCCCCATTTTTCAGTAAAGAAACTTGAGGCTCTAAATATGTGTAAGATGCTGCTGCAATCAAGGAGAAGCTTTAGGGTTTTGTCAGAAAGGAAATTAGTGTCCCACAGGACAACCAGGTACCACTGGTAGTTAAGTGCCCAGAGTTCAGGGAGGTCCACCATATTCCAAAGCTGGATTAAGTCACCTTCTCAAATGCTTTTGTAAGTTCCTTTTCTCTTAGCTCTTATTCAAAACTGCAGTTAATTAAATAATATTGTAATATTCATCTTTCCCCAGTACACTAGCTTGTCAGCTCTGCACAGATGGGACTTCTTCTGTCTTATTTTCTGTAGCTCTCGCACTCAGTACAGTTCCTGGGACATAGTCAAAACTGTAGATATTTGCTGAATGAATGAATGCAAACAGTAGATTGAGTATCAGACTGGAATTTGGTAAAGAAGAAGGAGTTACATATCCTAATAATTCAAAACATTCAAAAACTGAGTTCATCAGGTTACCACCAATTCCCCCACCATCATCACTACCCACCCAAATGGCTGCAACTTCTAGGCTCATATCTCCTTAAAGGATACCACTAACCACACAACAACTCAAACCAGAAACTTGGAATCATACTTGACTTTAAGTCCCATAAAGAACCATTTGCCAAGTCATATCAGATCTACCCATCCTTCAGTATCAAATTCCAATACCAAATTGTCCATGAAGCCTTCTTTATACATGAGGAAAAGTGAATGCAGGAAAAAATATTAATTAGTTTTCAATTCCCATGATATACAGTACATCTTCCACAGCATGTATTACTCTGTGCCCCATATGACTAATTTTATATGTATATGTATGTGAGAATATATCTGTCTATGTAAATAATCTATGGAAATGTATTTTTTTAAATGTCTCCCACATAGAAAAAAATCCTTACAGTCAGGGAAAATATATAACATTATTTAACCTACCACCACTCCAATTAACAGAATCATTTGCACATAGTTGATAAATATTTGTTGAATAACTTGATGTATTAAATTTCTCAGTAAATACCAGTGTTATTCCAAGCATGACCTATCTTTAACATCCAGGAAGATGACTGTCAGTTCTTTATTACTTTTCATTCAAAGCAGACATTTTTTTCATTAGCTATATGATGATATCAGAGACCTAGAAATAATGAATTGATGCTTGAACCAACTAGAGAAACCTTTATCTAACTCAGGCATCAGACTCCCTGCACAGCCCTAGGATAATCCCCTAGGAATAAGTGCCACAGATGACTCAGTCTTCACAGTACATATAGATACATTTAAATGAGACTGAGAGCCTGTGGAGACATAGTAGATTCCTGAAGTTCCCTAAAAACAGAAAGAGCTTTCTAAATGCGACAGTAAGCCTGTTTCACTGGGTATATGATGAATTACTCTCACTTACAAAACTCATCAATGATGTAGTTTTTTCTAGAAAAAAATCTAATTAGATTTTGTAATGTTATTTTTAAAAAATATATATCACATTTAATATAAAAGCCTCACTGGACACCATTATAGATTTACTATGGTATCAACTTATTTTGAAATTTGGCAATTAAAAGGAAAGACCCAAATATTTATCCTGCCTTCCAGTTCGAAGTATATTTCAGAGTAACTAAATCATCCTATTTGATGAAGATAAACTATTTTTTACAAAACAATTCTAACCAATAAATATAGAAGGAACAATAAGATTCGAACACCAATATTTTGCAATCCTAAGTGGCACAACTGATTCAGACAATACTAAAACCATTATAGAGTAACTTTATGGTGAAGTTAATTGCGAGAACAGGCTATACTACCAGAACCTACAGATTAGTGGGTTTTTCAATAAAAGTAGGACAATTAATCCTTGTGGTGATTCCTGTAATGACACAACATGAAGAACATGGTACAATCTATGATATATTCGTACCCCAAATCTCAAACTAGAATCTAATCTAACTTTCTGAGATAATTTCCATATATAGAAAATATAGACAATAGAGATACGAGTTCAATAATAGCACAAGGAAGCAAAGTCAAATCAAGGATGTGAGATCTCATACAAGGTAACTATCCCAATTTTTACAATACATTATTTTACTTGCCTTTCTACCTTTCCACAGATAAAATTGTTTCAAAAGTACAGGGTATATCTGAGAAGAATGAAATACAATGCAAACAATTCAATTTTTTATTGATATATCAAACTACTAAAATGTACACAGTCGAGCACAGAATATCAATAGGCCATAGAAACCATGTAGGCCACGTTCGAACTATAATATTACTTAAACTCCTTGTTTACTAACACTGTATATGCAGAAGTTCTGCAGTAGCAAATACTTTCCTCACTACTCCTGTTATAAACAAAAGGAAAACCAGAAAAAGAAACTCTTGGTCAATCCAAGCCACCTTCCCTGCTGTGTAAGATGACCTCACAAGCTTATTGAACACAAGTGAGGCTGTGGTCTTTGTAGAGGACACTCCATTTAATCCTGACAAAACCAAGTTGCTACTCAGAAGAATACATCAGCATGAGAAATTAAATTTATTAGTAGCTAAATTGATTACTAATAGAACTTAGACTATTGGTAAAAATTAGATTCACAAAAGAGTACATCAGGGAAAATGCAACAGCAAGATTTTATGCTAAAACACACTCATAAATGTTGCCTATGAATGTTAAAGCTCTTGTGGATTTAGACTTTGCTGTTCCTTTTCAGAAAGCATACATGGAAAATAATCTACCTCAAAATGTTTACCTTCCTGCTGAACAGATGGGATTGTGTCTGCTGGATGAAGGTAGACGTCATTTAACAATTGCCCACCTGGAGAATAATTGAGATTAACAGGAAGGAGGCTTCTCTCCTGTCTGCAACAACAACAAAAAGACCAGGGCACCTTTGTCGAAGATTAATTGGCCGTAGGTATCTGGGTTTATTTCTGGGTTCTCTATTCTGTTCCATTGGTCTATATGTCTGTTTTGGTACCAGTACCACACTGTCTTGATGACTGTGGCCTTGTGATATTGCCTGAAGTCTGGGAGAGTTATGCCTCCTGTTTGGTTTTTGTTCCTCAGGATTCTGAGTCTTTTATGGTTCCATATAAATTTTTGGATTGTTTGTTCTAGTTCTGTGAAAAAATGCCATGGGTAATTTGATAGGGATTGCATTGAATCTGTAGATTGCTTTGGGTAGTATGGCCATTAACAATGATATTAATTTTCCAACCCAGGCGCATAGACTATCTTTCCATTTCTTTGAATCCTCTTTAATTTTCTTGATTAATGTTTTATAGTTCTCAGCACATAAGTCTTTCATTTCCTTGGTCAGGTTTATTCCCAGATATTTAATTTTGGGGGGTGCAATTTTAAAAGGTATTATATTTTTGTATTCCTTTTATAATATTTCATTGTTAGTATACAGGAATGCAACTGATTTCTTAATGTTAATCTTGTATCCTGCTACTTTGCTGAATTCATTGATCAGTTTGAATAGTTTTTATGTGGAGTCCTTAGGGTTTTCTATATATGGTATCATGTCATCTGCATACTGTGACAATTTTACCTCTTCTCTTCCTCTTTGGATACCTTTTATTTCTTTTGTTTGTCTGATTGCTGTGGCTTACTATATCTAGTCACTTGTGATGGAGCATTATGGAGGATAATGTGAGAAAAAGAATGTGTGTGTGTTTTGTGTGTGTGTGTGTGTGTGTGTGTGTGTGTGAGAAAGAGAGAGAGAGACAGAGAGAGACACAGCGATAGAGAGACCGGGTCACTTTTCTGTAGAGTAGAAAATTGGCAGCACACTGTAAACCAACTATAATGCAACAAATAAAAATCATTTTTTAAAAAAGACCAAGGCAATAGGACAAATGAAGCCCAAGAAATCCATGCTGCTATTTGCACTCTTTCTCAAGCCCATATAGATAGAGACTGATGCTTCTGATTTAGTTCATGAGTCAAAAATAACACAATTTAGCAGAACACCGGGTGCCCATTGACACCTAAGGATGATATCTAGACCTAACCTTGTTGTCTTGGGACTCGTGTCACTCAGTAAATCAAAAATACTAAGAACTACTAGATATTAAGCATTAGAGTACTTTAAAGGGTGAGTCTTCTGTGGCTAAATGTCTACATAAAACTCCTACCACTTGGATGTCAACTATCACGTCTTTCCAGTACGTGCTGAAGTGGCCACTAAGGCCTTCTCTGACCAAAGCCCTGGCTCTGTGTCATTCCTATCCCTCTTCCCTTATTGTATTTGTCTTTATGGCCCTTATCATCACCTGTCACAGTATGTGTTTTACTTATTTATTGTCTATCTTCTCCAACTAGATCATAAGCTCCATGGAGGTAGGGGGTTGTGTCTGTTTCATTCCGTGGCATATTTTCTTTGCCTGGCACAAGGTAGGCACTCCACGAATATTCTGAACTGGTGAATAGTAGAAGTGAGCATGTCACAGAAAACATCAATTGGAGGTTAAATAGGAAAGAAGGAAAATAAGTAGAAAATTTATGGAAGAGTTTGAAGAAATGATAGTGAAAAGTTGCCACCAGATTTTTTGAGGAAGAAGCAATTGCTCTAGTATCATGAGAGAATATACATAATCTGGGACCAGCAACATTAGACTTTGACTTACAGCTCTGTTTCATAGCTTAAGTGGGAAATCTTTCAGAGCTTCAGATTCTGCAAACTGTTTTTTTTGGGGGGGGGGGGTGCTGCACTCACAGCATGCAGTATCTCCCAGGCCAGGAATCAAACCTGTGCCACAGCAGTGACCTGAGCCATAGCAGTGATAACATAGGATCCTTAAACTGCTGAGCCACTAGAGAACTCCTTTTCCAACTGTCCTTGATGGTTCTCTACTTCTTTTTGTTCTTTGCTATTTTCCTCCAATTGATGTTCTCTATGACTTTGTTAGCTACATTCTTCATTAATTTAAAAATATTTATTGAGCTCCAATTTTGTTGTTTGGGTTTGAGAGATAAAATAAATATATGTATGTGTGTATATACACGTGCACACACACATGTATTTAGATCACACATCGTAACTGCTCAATACTTAGTGGCTTTTGTCTTCCTCATCATCCTTACAGAGATATCCAGAAACAGAAATGAAAAGGGAAATGAAAAGCTGATGGTGGGCAATGACGAATAAAGGAAGCAGAGGAAGGCATAGCTTCCACCAAGAGAGAACTGGAAAGACATGAAAAGACATGCTGTATATTAAAGTGGGTTATTTACAGAAGCATCTCTTTACAAGCAGTTATCACTATAAATGTCATTCAACGGGCACAATTATTTTTATAAGACACATGGAAGATTCTAGCACAATTAGGTGAAACCATCAATTTATTGAGATCTATAATTTAGTGCTAGAAGCAATAGGCACTCTATAAAGAACTGCATATGACGACCACACAGTTGTGAGCAATGCCAGATGCTTTCATTTCAATTACTCACAAAACTATCATTATAACAATGGTTGATATAAATTATCCTCTTACTTTTGCTGGATAGGTAATAACAGTAATTGTCTTGATAAATTGCTTATAGCATTATTCAAGTTTATGTACTTCCATTTGTTTTAATGTTTTTAGCAAAATTATGACACCTGAAACTGATTATTCTGGTTGTTTTTTCAAGCCCAGGTGATGCTATACACTATGGCTAGTAATCCAAACATCTAGTATGCTTAGATATCAAGGCTTTGAAATATATGCATATATATATATATAATATTTTGCATATTCCAGTTTCTATATTCAAGGAAACTTTGAATATATACATACGTTTATATTTACATTCAGCTCATATATACACATATATTTAGTTTTATATATGTATATATAGGAGATTCTGAGAGGTAAATACATATTTCTTGAAGCCCTTTTGGAATTATGTTAGCAGTTGAATGAACATATAGTTATCCCACATGTGGCAAATAATTCATAGAGGCCAAATTAGAACAATGAAATACTAAGTTAACATAATTTCTCATGCAGTATGTTTTCAGGTTTATAGCTTGTGTATGTGAAGAAAAAAGAAAAAAGCAGTAAGAAAGTTTGGGTCAGCAAGAGAAGAGTGTGGAAATTGGAGGGTGCGATGGTGAAAAATTAAGGAACCAAGAAAAAAAGAATATATAAAAGAGTTTGAGAAATTAGAGTGCACAAAATATTAGGACAGTAAAGATCAGCTCTCTCAGGATTCACTAAGTAATGAATCTACCCACTTGTCCATCCATCCATCAATCCATACATCTAATACTAAACCACCTCCTATATTTTTGTCACTTTTAAAAGTTTTATTGGAGTTGATTTACAATGTTGTTATAATTTCTCTGTACAACAAAATGATTTAGTTATACATATACACACACCCATTCCTTTTCAGATTCTTTTCCCACATAGATTATCACAGAATATTGGATGAGGTAATACGTATGCTCCTGTGGTACCTCCTCCTTATAAAGAAGATCAAATGTCTATGCAACCAGGATATAACGAAGAACATGAGAAACTCATGAGAGGCTTAGGGTACTTCACCGGGTATAAAAAGAAGGGGCACACTGAAAAGGCTGCAGTGAATCAATGACAGTTTTATGAAAAGAGTAGCACTGGAGTTAAACCTTGAATGATGATTAAGACTGGGGCCCAGAAATACTGAAATCTATTGGTATAGAAATATAATATAGGGAGAAGAGTATGCTCAGAGAAGAGGGTGACTAAAAGCTCGTAGTAGAAGATAAGGCTGGAACACACATTAGAGAAAAATACGGGGGATTTCAAATACTACAGACATTGACCATTACTCAAGAGCCAAGAGTAATTATAATCACTGCTCCTAGGTTGAGATATAAAGATAAAGACCTAGGTTGAGATATAAAGATAAAGATAAAACTACCTGCATTAGTCTTCTATTGCTGCATAGCAAATTGACACAAGCTTACCAGCTTAAAGTAACCTAAATTTATTATCTCACAGTTTTCTGGATCAGGAGTCTTAGGATGGAATAGCTATGTCCTCTGCTTAGTTCATTAAGGCTGAAATCAAGGTGTGCACTGCGGTTATAATCTTATTTGAGGCTTGAGATTCTCTTTCAAATTCATCAGGTTTTGGCAAAATTCAGAGGTGATATGACTGAGGTCTGCATTTTCTTGCTGGCTGTCAACCAGGAGCCACACTTAGCTCCTAGAAGCTACCCATGTTCTCTGTCTCCATCTTCAAGCCTGCAATATTGACTTCTTTTGTGTTGACTCTACCTGTTGAATCTCTGACTTCCTCAGTCTCTGACCTTAAGCTCAGATTTAAAGTCTCACCTGAACAGGTCATGCCCACACCAGTAGTCTCCCTATCTTAAGGTCAATTGATTGGGGGCTTTAATTACAACTGCAAAATCCCTTCATAACAAAGTTGGAATTTGATTGAATATATGGCAGAAGGTGTGTATACATCAGGGGACAGGAGTCTTGGTGGAAGGGAGTGTGTCTCAGAATTCTTGACTGCTATAATACCCAAACCAGCCATCATCTTTCAACCTGTTAAGTATAGTATCATGCAACTGAAATATATTATAACTGCCAGTACTTCTGATATACAGACATACCAAAAGCAGAAAATGCATGGCATCATTTAGGCTATAGATTCTATCAAGTTTAAATTAGGTATAAACTCTGTTTTGAACATCTAGAATGAGGTTGTTCACAATCGCTAGCCTATTTCAAATTAATCAAAGTGTGTTCAGCTACATCTTTCTGGAAAAATGGAAAACATGACATGGTTAATGTGTGATGGAACTAGATTTATATTGGCCTGAGAATAATATACTATAAAATACAAAGACAGCCAAATTGTATGAGGTCATTCTTGGGCTTGTCAGAGCTGTATAAATGTGATATGCCTCAATAATAAGTATAAGATAGTATCATAAAATGGGCAATTGCACAAAAGGAGTCACCACATGTATTTGCAAATTTGTTTCCTCCGAAGCAATGCACCACTTTCAATTCTGCATATTTAAGGTACCATTTAGATTCATATATATGCTCTAAATGATCTTCAGTTATTTCATATAAAATTATTTGGTCTGTGATATTCATTTTTCTATGGAAAAACTGAGTCACAAAAAATTATACAGTAATGTGAACCAAGTCTCCACATAGTGATAATCTGTAACTTTAAATAGCCCTCTGTTGTTTCTTAGTTTCTTGTCACCACTCATTTCTGATTAATTAATGGCCAACTGCTTTAAAACACACATTTCATTTACAAGACTGACTTTTAGAGGGTTCTCTTGTGGTGCAGAAGGTTAAGGATCTGGCATTGTCACTGCAGCAGCTCATGTCACTGCTGTGGCGTGGGTTCAATCTCTGGCCTGGGAACTTCCACTGCCATGGGTGTGGCTAAAAATAAATGAATGAATAAATAAAGAAATAAATAAAGAAATAATTTTAAAGGCTGACTTTTACATGCAATCCCTGCAAAACATCACTTGCCTCAAGAACAAAGAAACAGTTAAGGCACATGGAATCATCAGCCTCAGGTCAGCTCTCTAATATGGTCATTTGGATGTTGATGTCATCTGTCTTCCCAATAAAGACTAATACTACAGTCTGACCAATCAGGTAAATTGACATCAGCCATGAAAATCAACAATCGATGCAGATGATTGCCTTTGGAATGGATAAGCAATGAGATCCTGCTGTGTAGCACTGGGAACTCTGTCTAGTCACTTATGATGGAGCATGATAATGGGAGAAAAAAAAATCTATACATGTATGTGTAACTGGGTCACCATGCAGTACAGTAGAAAAATGACAGAACACTGTAAACCAGCTCTAATGAAAAAAATAAAAATCCGTATACATAAAAAAAGAAAATCAACAATCAAACCAGCTATATTTTGTAGCTGTCGTATGTGGACCCAGTTTGTATATAACGAGCTAAATTTCAGATCAATTTTTAAGAAAATTGGTGCTTATGCTAATCTAATTGCTTGTTTTATTAATGAAGTATCAAAATTGTGATATTATTATGCTTATAAAAAGACATTTGTAATAATTGAAGAACAGGTATTGTAAGAAAACAGAAACAGGAGAAACAAAAAGCAAAATCAATTGATCAAGAGGTTTAAAACAAAACCCCTCATTTAGATTATTTTATTAAATAGGACAAGATGAGACTTTGGACAGTCACTTATGTTGAGCCTCATGTGACTGTCTATCCTGTCTATTTGGTGGAATTGTGAGGTTAGAATGAAAAGATTTGTGAAAGCTGTCCATAATCATTTAAGGGATCCACTTCTATATTGCATCATTGTTGAAACACATTTAGACAAACGTAGTTTTTGAATTTTAAAATAATGACTGGCTGATTCCAGACTCAATGGAAACCAATATGGTGTTCCAAGCTAAATTTGGATTGTAGAGTATGGACAGACTGAGAATTAGAAGAATGGAAGTAGGAAGAGAAGGTCAGAGGAATATGTTTGACATGGTTCATTAGCATTTCCTGGATTTTAAATGAAGCTGTTTATTATATGATCAACAAAAGGTCACATTACAGATTTTTTTTGCCTGTGCCCATGGTATGTGGAAGTTCTTGGGCCAGGGATCAAACCCACTCTACAGCAGCAACTCAGGCCGTTGCAGTGACAGTGCCGAGTCCTTAACCTGCTGCACCACATGAGAACTCCTTAAATTAGTTTTTTTGCTGATTTTTGAATTTTTTGTTATATCAGTAATGTTCACATTCCTATTCATATTCCTATTCATTAATTTTATGGAAAAATATTGAAACCTACATTGGGATTAAGATTTACAAATTAATTTCTGGTTTAGAAACTTTAGAATGTCAGTGATATTTGGTACGATAGCTCATCTTAATAGTCTTTTAATAGAAATGTCAGCATTATAGAAATATCCTTCATAGCTCCAACTCTTGGATCCCCCCATTATTGAACTGAGGTATCAAAATCATGATTAAACATTTAGAAGATTTGCAGGCTAAAATTTAGGTCTATGATGGTCAAGGAAACCAGAGTTTTACATATTAGTACATATAACCCAGATTAACCTGCTCCAATTCTGAAATTCTTAGACAGATTTCATGAAAAATTTGGTTAGTTCTGCAAACTGTAGAGTTTATTAAGAATTTATTTCAACCTATAAATTAAAATACCATAGCGATGTTCAAATCTACCTATTAACACTCCACCATCGACACTGAAAAGTTTCACAGATCTATTTCACAAAGTGCAAAATGGATGCACTACCCAAAATTTGCTTATGATAATAAAGCACGTTTAAACATTAGGTAAGAGGAAAGTCAGAATAAAAATGAAATAAACACCATCCAACAAGTTCTATATGAAGAATCGCCTAAAGGTTTTTGTGAATTGTGAGTCTATATTTAAAAGATTTTGACTATATATTGAAGGGAGGAACATTTCAGATGAATGTTTAATTTCTATAGAAGGAAAAAGCAATGTAAATGACTTAAACATCAAAATATTTTTTGTCATTAACGTCATATCTCATTTTCATCATCTTAATTTTTTAAATACTTTACAGTATATATCATCGATTAATTGCTTCAATAACCTATAATTATACCTAAGTGACATGGATTTAGCAGTGTGCAAGATCACAGCTCAAGACTCAAAATTCAATTTTTAAAGGCAAATTATTCTGAATCTGAAAAAAATTGCAGATGTCAGACTAAAATGAAGAACATGGGTATATCTGTGGAATATTTGGAGGTCCAGAAAAGGAAGACATTACTGAGCAGAGGACCTCACAAAAGACATGGTTAGGGTATATGGACAAAGGCCCAAATCGACTAGATCTATTCCAAGGAGAAGATTCTTTACCTTTAGTCCTGGGCTGCACGCAAAAACTTGAAAAAAAAAATGGGAAAGAGATGATGAACCAGAAGTCTGGAAATTAATCCAAGAGAGGCAACAAATGGTTTCACAACAGAGAAGACAAGAATTGGGGAGCACTCTCTTGAGTAAGATTCTCTGCCCAATCACTGGTGGTTTCTACCCTACAGACATGGAGCACACCTTCCTCTAGCCTGAAGTTTGACTTGAAAGATAACTCAGCCTTGTCTAGCCAGTTGAATTCAAATGATTGAAGAGCCTACTTTTCAGACCTTTCTCTTAAGAGAATTATTCTAATCTTTAGATAAAAGAAAGCCTTGCTGGGCTTAACTAGAGTTCAATTATAGTAGAGCTATACTTCTACATATTTTATTTTAGAGTACCTTATTTCCTATTATTTATAATTTCTTCATCATTTAAAACAAATTTTTAAATGGACATCTGAAATGCACAGCATTAAAGGGGCAAATAGGGTCTGTTCTTCCTATTTAGTCGCTAGTTCTCTGGAAGTTTTTCAAGTATCTGAAAATATTCTTCCCTTTGAGAACATAGAAAACCTTAAGACCATGTGGTTAAATAACTTAGGCCAAAGGTAGTTAGGATTGCAAGGAAAAATGCTGGTCACATTAAACGTATAGAATTACAGGCCAGTATCACCACCCATGAGACTGTCTCAAGAGAATAGATGGAATAGGATGGCTGTAGATCTGCCTTTTGTATTAAGGATTAGTCAGTATCTCTGGGCTTCCCATTCACTTCACATTATGTAGTAAAGAAATTATGAATTGGATTTCATACTCAAGGAAGAATTCCTCAATGAAATGCCAAGGGCTAGAAAATATTTTTAAGCATAGGCAATATTCAAGGCATTGAGCAAAATGTGTTCCCCTCTTTAGAAGTAAAGGGACATAGCTAATGAGGTCAGAATCTTAAATGGAAGAATTGGGTTCAACATTAACATTTTTATTTTCCTGTAATGCCTTATAGAATCTTCCTACTATATCTTATGGTCCAGAATACACTTGGATGAGAAGATTGAACAGAATTAAAAAATGTGATCTTTCAATACCTTTCTCTTTTAAAAAGAGGAGCTAGCAATGTATACTGAATTTTATGATAAATACACAGACATAAACACCCAAAGTAAACTAACTTGTTGGTGATTTTATAGGTAGTTTTCAAAGTTTTCAGGTGAAAGTCCTCTTAGAATTCATTTGTTCTCCCATCTCTCTCTTTAGGCATGAACACTTCTGACATATCTGTGAGACTGAGACTCAGTGTGAAAAAATAAATCATGGGAAACAGAGTGAGTTTGTCTTTGATTTCTAGCACTTTTATAATGTATATACTTTAGTTTTCACAAATATATAAATCCGAAGCAAGCCCTTTCGCATACGTTGTATGTAATCAGATTTAACTCAATTTAATGGATTATATATTGAAACAACTTTATTTTTATTTCTAAAAACATTAAAGGACCAAATATGCTGATCTTGTTTTGTAGATAACTACCTGAGATGAGATTTCTATTTTTTATTATGGTCTATAAGAGGAAAAAGACCCAAGGCAAGAATTTACAGTAATAAGAATAATTCAAACAAAAACAAAACTATTTCTGAAAAGGCAGTAACACCCCAGAGAGAAAGAACTAGATATTCATCTATAGCTGTATTACTATGTTGCTATTTTTATTTCAATGACAATTAATACTATTTCTTAGGAAGGTAGCAAATCTTTTCAATGGGAATTTAATGGAAAAAGACAGAAAAGTAAGGCAACATATCTTAAAAAGTTGAAAAGCATGATTCTGGAGCCAGACATCTTAGATTCAAAACCCAGTTCTACTCACTGCCTGTGTGACTTTGAATAAGATACTTAATCCCCTGAGCCTCAGCTTCACTTCTGTGAAGTGAAAAATACCAAATTGGGAGAAGGAATGATGGGATTGAATTGAAAAAGAAAACACAGCTCAAAACAGGAGTAGAAAAAAAATTGTTACAAAAAATAGAAAAAGGGTAGGAAAGACCACAGGAGGGCTCCTGTTTTGAGTTGTATATACTAGAGAATAACAACAATAACAACAAAGACACAGAGTATAGACTCAGAATTTCTAAATTGATTATATAATTCTAAGAAAAAGAGATTGGAGTAAATTGAGAGACATAGCAATGAAGAGAAACAACTATTCCAAATAATAGTAAAACAACAGTAGAACTCTAAACAGAAGAAACACATGATAAGTGAAAGAGGCACACAGTGCCAAGCAGATGAATGAAAATGTGCCACAAATCTTCCCACAGGAGTGATAATTTAAAATATGAAGGTCAAGACAAAAACCATAAAATCTTTCACAGAGAAAAAATAATTATCTACAAATAATAAAACTACTTTTGACTTTATACTTCTCATTGGCAACCTGGCAAGAACACATCTTTTAAAGGAATAAAACTTAAAAATGTTCATCTATTTGCAGCCAATCATTAAAAAATTAGAGTAAAATAGTGGTATTTTCAGACATGCAAAATTATCAGTTTACCTATTCACAGGTCGTCCCTGAAATAAATGCTGGAGAAAAGGGAAGATTAATCTGGAAGAAGAAAGTAGAAATGAATAAGGAATGGCAGGCAAAGAATCCAGAAACCAACATATCTGTGTCACCTCTAAATAAGTATTGATTTTAAAATAATAATAATAAACTAGTACTAAACCATTAAATGGTATCAATTATAGGATGTAGCAGGGAGAGGGAAAGAAATGAAAGGGACTAAAGCATGTAATGATTCTTAACACTGTAAGAGGGAGGAAATAGATATTAATTTAAATCTATATATTGAAGAAATGTTAGATATGTGTATTAAGTTTGAGGGCAACCATTCCAAGAATACAAACATAGACATAATTTCTAAGCCAAAGGATGGGAGGAAAAGTAACAATGAAACAAACATAAAACCACCTGAGGGTTTTAAAAAGGATAAATGAAACAAGTTGAAAGCATCAAAAGTAAATATAAACAAATTGAGAACATATCCCTACACATTAACAGCAGAAAAACTTAATATTAAATTTAGTTTAATATTTTGTATTAAAATATAAAGACAGGTTTGATTAAGAAATTCAAATTAATATATCATTCTATAGCCTAAAAAACTCATGGAACAATATTAGTATTGTCAAAATGATTCAAGGTAAATCATTTTATTTTTATTTATTTATTTTTTTTGTCTCTTTTAGGGCCACACCCGCGGCATATGGATGTTCCCAGGCTAGGGGTCCTATCAGAGCTATAGCCGCTGACCTACGCCACAGCCATAGCAACTCAGGTTTCCAGCCCAGTCTGCTACCTACACCACAGCTCACGACACTGTCAGGATCCTTAACCCACTGAGCGAGGCCAGCCAGGGATCGAACCCACGTCCTCACGGATGCTAGTCGGGTTTGTTAACCTCTGAGCCACAATGGGAACTCCCAAGGTAAATCATTTTAAAAGACTAAAAGTCACTTCAAATTTACTGATTTTCATTTTGGCCATATCTGCTTCATGAGGAAGTTCCCAGACCAGGGATTGAACCTGAGCCACAGCAGTGCAAATGCCAAATCCTTAACACTAGACCATCGGGGAACTCCTGGATTTTTTTTTTTTTCATTTTAAAAAAGTTTTATTGAAGTATATATAGTTGATTTATTATGTTGTAATGACTTCTGTTGTACAAAAGAGTGATTCAGTTATACATATACATGCATCTATTCTTTTTCAGATTCTCTTGAATATTTTTTAACCTACAAAAAAGACAGGAATCATAAATATTCATCCAGAAGACACTGTAGCTTTTAAATAGATATAGCAAATGCTAAGAGAACTACAATGTGAGATATCAAGAAAGCAATAATCATGGTGGGATACTTTAAGACATCAGTCTAAGAAATCCACAAAATAAGTACTGAAACATGTAGAGGAATTGAATAACATAATTACTGTCTTATACTTACATACTTACAAAGTCAGAGAATTTTTGTACCCCCCAAATAGAGTCTACATATTCATTTTAAACAATCAGGGAAGAGTTACCAAAACTGACCATGTCTTAGGCCATAATTATCTCTCATGTTCATTAATCACACTTAAATAAAATTATAAAATAACACCAAAATGCAACCAAATCAACATATTTGAAAGTTAAGAATCAAGTGGCTATACACATGTATGCATTTATAAAAATACAGTTCTAAATAACTCTAGTTTAAGAAGAAACGAATATAAATTTATAAAGTAGTAGAAATCAAAAATAATGGTAGTATATATTCTGAAAGAGAAGAGATATAGCCAAAGTAGAAGTTGGGATTTCTTGCATAGATTTAAATGTTTTTATTAGAAAACAAGAATATAGTGAAAATAAATCAACTAAAATTTCAACTGAGCAAAGCTGGAAAACATTTTTTAAAAACAGCCTAAGAGAAGAAGACAAAATAGGAAGCAGCAGGAATGTATCTCCCCAACTAGATAATGACTATACTGGCAGAATATGATGTAACTGTTTTGGAATTCTGAAGTCTTGCAACATCCAGGGAAAGACTTTGATGGTAAATTGTAGTGAATTTCAGTCAATAACAGCTCTTAGCACAGCAGTAGCTACCCATGTCCTCTCCTAACCCCATGGAAGACAGCTATGTACATGTTCCTGTTTGTGGGAGCCGGGGTGGGTAAAAAGGACCCAGTCCTGTAGTTCCCATTGTGGCTCAATGGGCTAAGGACCAAAAATAGTCTCCATGAGGATGTGGGTTCCATCCCTGGCCTTGCTCAGTGGCATAAGGATCCTGCATTGCTGCTGCATAGATCACAGATGCACCTAAGATCTGGTGTTGCTATGGCTGTGGCATAGGCCTGCAGCTGCAGCACCAATTCAACCCCTAGCCTGGGGAGCTTCCTTATGCCGCAGGTGTGGCCCTAAAAAAACCCAAAAAACAAAAACAAACAAACAAAAAACAAAAAAAAACCCCAAAACAAAAAACTAAATATAGAACTATCATACGACCCAGCCCAATGCTGGGCATATACCCAGAGAAAACTGTAATTTGAAAAGATGCACATACCCCAATGTTCACTGCAGCACTTTTTACAATAGTCAAGACATGGAACCAACCTAAATACATATCAACAGAGGACTGGATAAAGAAGATGTGGAACATATATACAATGAAATATTAGTCAGTGATAAAAAAAATGAAATAAATCAATTTGCAACATGGATGGACCTTGAGAATATTATACTGAATAAAGTAAGTCAGACAAAGACAAATATCACTAATATGTGTAATCTAATAAAAATAATACAATATAATTTACAAAACAGAAACAGACTCAAAGATTACAAAAACAAACTTTTGGTTACCAATGGGGAAACACAGTGGGGGGAGGGATAAATTAAGAGGTTGATATTGACATATACAAACTACTATATATAAAATAAATGGGTAACAAGGATCTACCGTATAGCACAGGGAAATCTACTCAATATTTTGTAATAACCTATATGGGAAAATAATATGAAAAGGAATGGCTATGTCTATACATATAACTGATGTACTTGGTTGAACTCCTGAAACTAACACAACTTTACAAGGCAACTGTACTCCAATAAAATTTTTTTAAAAAAAGAAATAGTCCTGCAGGGTGAAATGAAAGGATACCAGACAGTAACTCAAAGCCGTATGAAAAAATAAAGAACTCAATAAAGGTAAATACATGGGCAAATATAAACACCAGTTTTATTATAAAAATGTATCCTAACTGCAAAAAAAGTTTTCTATGTGATTTAAGAGATTAACATTTTATTAAATTATTAATAAAAAGTTATTACTTTTGTAACTTTGGTTCATAAATGCAGCTTTTGTCTTCTACATAATTTAAGAAACTAATGCACTTAAAAGAATTACTATTTTATGTATAAAGATGTAATTTTTGTGACATTAAGAACTGAAATGTTTGTGGACAGAACTATAAAGGAGAAGAATTTTGTATGTTATTCAAGTTTAGATGGCATAAATTTATATAAAAATGATATACCTCTAGGATGTTAAATGTAATTCCTGTTATAACCACTAAGAAAGTAGCTATAAAATATTTTTTAAAAGTAATTGATAAAGGAACATAAAGGTTTCACTACAAAAAATTAACTAAACACAAAATAAGACAGTAGTGCAGAAATGAGGGAACAAAAATCTATAAGACATATAGAAAACAAAAAATGATAGAAGTCACATGGTATCAGTAATTACTTTAAGTGTAAATGGATTGAATTCTCCAATCGAAAGACAGAAATTGGCAAAATGGATAAAGACCCATGATCCAATTATATGCTGTCTACAAGAGGCTCTTTAAATCTGAAGACAAAAACATGGACATAAAAGAATGGAAAAAGATATTCTATGCAAATAGTAATAAAAACAAGAGTAGGGGTGTCTCTCTTAATATCAAACAAAATAGACCTTAAAGTTTATAAGAAATGGGAAGAGGTAAAACTTACTATATGCAGATAACATGATACTATGAAAACCCTAAGGATTCCACACAAAAAAACTACTGTAACTGATAAATGAAACCAGTAAAGTAGCAGGATTCAAGAGTCACATTCAGAAATCAGTTGCATTATGAAATATTAGAAAAGGAATATTAAAGAAATACCTTTTAAAACTGGACCAAAAATTAAATACCTAGTAATAAACCTGACCAAGGAAGTGAATGACCTATACTCTGAAAACTATAAAACATTAATCAAAGAAATTAAGAGGATGCAGAGAAATGGAAAGACATTCCATCCTCTTGGATCAGAAGAATTAACATTGTTAAAATGGCAATACTACCCAAAGCAATCTACAGGTTTAATGTGATCTCTATCAAATTACCCATGACATTTTTCATAGAACTAGAACAAACAATGCAAAAATTTAAATGAAACCATAAAAGACCCAGAATTGCCAAAGCAATCCTGAGGGGGAAAAAAAAGTAGGAGGCATAACTCTCCCAGACTTTAGAAAATACTACAAAGCGGTAGTAATCAAGATAGCGCAGCATTGGTACAAAAATAGACATATGGATCAATGGAATAGAATAGAGAATTCAGAAATAAACCCACATACCTATGGTCAATTAATCTTCCACAAAGGCAGCAGGAATATAAAATGGGAAAAAGAAAATCTCTTCAGCAAGTGGTGCTGGAAAAACTGGACAGCTGCATGTAAATCAATGAAACTAGAACACCCCCTCACACTATGCACAAAAATAAATTCAAGATGGCTTAAAGACTTTAACATAAGACATGACGCCATAAAACTCCTAGAAGAAAGTAGAAGAGAGCATAGACGAAACATTCTCTGACATATATTGTACCAATATTTTCTCAGGTCAGTCTCCCAAGGCAATAGAAATAAAAACACAAATTAAAAAATGGGACCTAATCAAAATTACAAGCTTTTTCACAGCAAAAGAAACAATTGAAAAAGTGAAAAGACAACCTACAGAATGGGAGAAAATACCTGCAAATTATGAGACCAAAAATGGCTTAATCTCCAAAATATACAAATAGCTCATACAACTCAACAACAACAGAAAACAAACAACCCAATTGAAAGAATGAACCTAAACAGAAATTTCTCCATAGACCTACAGATGGCCAGTAGGCACAGGAAAAGATTTTAATATCACTAATTATTAAAAAGTTGACACATAACAAATGCTGGAGAGTGTGTGAGAAAAGAACTCTCCTACACTGTTTGTGGGTATATTAGTTAGTGCTATCACTATGGAAAAGAGTATGGAGGTTCCTCAGAAAAGTAAAAATAGAATTATCATATGATCCAGTATTTCACTCCTGGGCATATACCTGGACAAAACAATGATTCAAAGGGATACATGCACCCGTAGTTCATAGCAGCATTATTCACAATATCCAAGATGTGGAAACAACCCAGAAGTCCATCAATAGATGAGTGGATTAAGAAGATGTGGTACATATATACAATGGGAATAGTACTCACCTGTAAAAAATAATGACATAATGCCATTTGCAACAGCATGGATGGACTTAGTATCATATTAAGTGAAGTAAGCTAGACAAAGACAAATATCATACGATAATTACTTACATGTGGCATCTAAAACATGGCACTTATGAACCTATCTACAGAACGGAAACAGACTCACAAACATAGGAGAAGAGACTTGTGGTTTCCAACGGAGAAGGAGTAGGGAGTTGGTTAGACCAGGGAGTTTGGGGTTAGTAAATACAAAGTATTTCATTTAGAATGGTTAAACAGGGAGGTCCTACTGTAGCGCACAGGGAACGATATCCGATTTCCTGGTATAAACCATAATGAAAAGGAACAGAAGACAAATAATGTATATATGCATATAAATGGAAAGGAATATAAAAAATAATGTATATATATGAATAACTAAGTCACTTTGCTGTACAGCAGAAATTGGCACATTGTAAATCAACTATAATAAAAAAATAAAAATAATTAAAAAATAAACTCCTACAAACATTGAGGAACAGGAAAAAATAAAGTTTACCAAAAAAATAAGGACATTATATATTAATTAAAGGTTCAGTACACCAAGAGGATACAAAAATTATAAATATTTACACACATTTTCACAGATTAGCAAAGTATATGAATCAAAAACTGATATAAATGATGAGAGAAATAGTTTTAAAATAATGGTTGGAGACTTCAATACCCCACTGTAAATAATGGATAGAACGAGCAAACATAAAATAAATAAGGAAATAGAAACTTAACACAATAAACCCACTAAATGTAACAGACATATACAGAGCACAACGACAGCATACACATTCTTCTCAAGTGCACATGAGACATTTTCCAGGATAGACCATATGTTAGGCCACATATTAAAACAGATTTTAAAAGATATCATACAAGATACCTTCTCCGACGAAAACATGATGCAGTTAAAAATTAAAAGCAGAAGTAAAACTGTAAAATTAACGTATTTGTGGGAAAAAAAAAACATACTCTTAAATAACCAATATGTCAAAGAAGAAATCACAAGGGAAATTGGAAAATACTTAGAGGTTAATGAAAATGAAACACAATATACCAAAACTTGCGGGATATAGTGAAAGTAATGTTAAACAGAGAATTTATCAGTATAAATGCTTACATTAAAAGATAAGAAAGAGAACTCCCACTGTGGCACAGTAGGTTAAGAATCTGACTGTAGTGGCTTGGGTTACTGTGGAGGTGAGAATTCAATCCCCAGCTCAGTGCAGTGGGTTAAATGATCTGTCATTGCTGCAGCTGCAGCTCAGATTCAGTTCCCTGGTCCAGTAACTTCTGTATGCTGCTGGCGCCACCGTTAAAAAAAAAGAGAAGAAAAAAAAATCCCAAATCAACAACCTAAATTTACAACTTGAGGAACTGCAAATATTAGAATAAGCTAAATCCAAAGCTGGGGGAACACAGTAAATAATAAAGATTAGAGCAGAGATAAACTAAATAGAGGGTAGTAAAAAATAGAGAATCAGGGAAATGAGGAGTTTGTTCTTTTAAAAGGTCAACAAAATCAACAAATATTTAGCTTAGACTCAGAAAAAAGAGAAAATGCTCAAATTACTAAAATTAGAAATTAAAGTGGGGCCCTTACTATCACTTGAATAGGTGATACTACCTTATATCCGTTAGGACAGCTACTATCAAAAAACCCAGAAAATATATGTGGAGAAACTGGAGCTCTTGTGCACTGTTCTGGGAATGCAAAACAGCTTAAACTCTGTGGAAAAGAGCATGGCAGTTCCTCAAAAAACTTAAAAATGGAATTACTGTATGACCAAGCAATTCCACTATGGACTATACATGCCCCAAATTGAAAGCAGGATCTCAAAGACATATTTGTACACCAATGTTCACAGCAGCATTATTCACAATTGCTAAAATACTGAAGCAACCCAAATGCCTGACAGATGATAAGCGAAATGTGTCATATTTGTACAATGGGATATCAGTGAATACTCATCCTTAAAAATGAAGGAAATTTTGATGTTTGCTATGAGAGGGATGAACCTTGAGGACATTATGTTAAGTGAAAAAAGCCAGTCACGAAAAGGCAAATACTGTATGATTTCCCCCAAATGAGATACTTCCAGAGTAGTCGGAATCATAGCGTCCAAAAGTTAAATGGTGGTTGCCAAGGCCTGAGAGGAGAGAGGAATGGATAGTTACTGTTTACCGAATATAGACTTTGAGTTTAACAAGATGAAAAGTGTTCTGGAAATGGATAGCGGTGACAGTTCACAATATCATGAATATATTTAATACCACTGAATTGTGCACTAAAACACAGTTAAGATGGTGCATTTCATTGTATGCATATTTAACCACAATAAAAAATTAAGATTTAAAGAAAGTACAGAGATAATAAAGAGAATACAGAAAAAAACTGTAAAATTGGTTAATGGAATTAAAGGCTGTTTTTAAAAACAATAACCAAAAAAATAATCAAATATAGAACTAGAATACAGAGAAGGAATGAATGAACAGCATTAGGGATATAAATAGAGTATTTTTTTTTCTTTTGGCCACATCTATGGCATATGGAAGTTCCCAGGTCAGAGATCGAATCCGAGCCACAGCTGTGGCAATGCTTTATCCTTAACCTGCTGTGCCACAGCAGGGATGCTCAAAGTATTATTTTAATAAATATTTCAAAACAAATGATAAATATAAATATGAAAAAATGTAAAGTTATTGTTAGAACACTATGTCCATCTTTAAAGCAACAAAATAAATGATCATCTAGAATATATTAAAATTGTCTCAAAAAATCAGTTTGACTTGGAATTAAATCCCTTCTCCACGAAGTGACCTTGAAGAAATCACCAGATGCCTCTAAACCCTCCATTTTTCATAAATTCATTTTATTAGCATATGGTTACAGTGCCATGTCAATTTCTGCTGCACAGCATAGTGACACAATCATACACACACACATATATATACACACTTTTTCTCATACTATCTTCCATCATATTCTACCCCCAAAACAGAAACAGACTCATGGACATAAACTTTCAGTTTTAATTATTAAGTGGAAATAATAATAGAATCCAACTATATTAGTTTTCTATTGTTGTCATAACAAATTGCCACACATTTAGCCAATTAAAACAACACAAATTTATTATCTCACAGTTGCGGAAGTTGGAAGTCCAGGTGAACAAGGCTGTTTTCTCTGTTCCAGGTCTCAAAGGGCCAAAAGCAAGGTATCAGCGAGCCTGAGCTCTTATCTGGCGCCTCTGGACAAGAATCCATTTCTCAGCTCCTTTAGGTTATTGGCAGGATTCAGTTCTGCATGGTTGTAGGACTGATGTCCTTGCTTTAATGTTGGCTGGATCCTCTCTCAGCTCCTTATCACCACTTATATTCCTCGTCTTATTACCCCTTCCATCCTTAAGCCAGTAATAGTGCATTAAATTCTTCTTTTTTTTTTTAACTCCACAAAAGCTGGTTTATTAAAATAACAGCAAATATAGGTCACAGGCGAGGTGTTTTCAGGGATGCAAAGAGGATAGCACCATGATCTAGCCCTTGGAGCTTATGCCCAAATGGAGACCAGATAAATGTGATTAAGTGCTTTTTAGTAAGATCTGTCTCAGGGTATGCTGGTTCTAAGAATTAAAGGTCTGGGGCTACATCTGAAGATAGGACTTTCTGCTTGTCTGGAGTCATTGTGCTCTGCTTCTTGGGGGGCCATTTCCTTAGTTTATTTTCTTTCTTGCCCATTTAACCTCCTTCTCTAATAGCAATTCCCCCCTCTACCTCAAAACAATGTCAAGTCTCAGCCACTTTCATCCCTTCTCAAAAATGACTCTCTCTATAGCTATTGTTTCTTTTTTTATATATAATGATTTTTATTTTTTCCATTATAGCTGGATTACAGTGTTCTGTCCATTTTCTGCTGCACAGTAAGGTGACCCAGTCACACATAAATGTATACATTCTTTCTTCTCACATTATCATGCTCCATCACAAGTGACCAGACATAGTTCCCAGTGCTATACAGCAGGATCCCATTGCTTTTCCATTCCAAAGGCTACAGTTTGCATCTATTAAACCCAAATTCCCAGTCCCTCCTACTCAATCCCCCTCCCTCTTGGCAACCACAAGTCTGTTCTCCATGTCCATGATTTTTTCTGTGGCCCTCTGACTTTTTTTGTCTGTCATAACTCTTACTCTAGCTAGAGCAAGCTCTCTGCTTTTAAGTGCTAATGTTGGTTAGACTGAGTCCACAAGGTTAATCTGAATAATCTCCCAATTTTAAGGTCTCTTGCCATAATTACATCTGTAAAATATGTTTTGCCTTGTACAGGAACATATTCATAGGTTCCAGGCATTAGCAGGGGGTGGGGGGCATTCTGTCCATCCCACTCATAACATCGTCATAAGAGTTAAATGAGATAATATAGACTAAATGCTTAATACAAGGTTTTCAATGAAGGGAGACTATTGCTGCACATTGCTTTTTTTTTTTTTGTATTCCCCAGTTTTTGGAGTCTGTGCTTTATACTATAGTACTGATTCTCTTATATGCATTCTTCCTATCGGACAGCTTTTTCTGAGTAATACAATACTCCTTGCGTTGAATTCATCACCCTTACATCAGATTCCCCCTTTCATATTCAGACTGCAAAATCTGTGATCAGCTACCATCTGAAATTTCTACTTCTCAAAAGCATTATATCCCAAAAGCCCACTTTTGTGTTATGATAGTAAGAAATTGGAAAGAACCATAAAATATCTAAAACTAGAGGTGTGGCTAAATAACTGACATAAAATATGGCGTTTGAAGGCTGTAAAATTAGACTTGTGAAAACTTTAAGACACGATAAATAATATAATGTTATTTGAAAAGTTACAAAACTAAATATATATATATATATATATAGCAGAAGATTGACAGATGTGCTTGTGTGCATGCATGTGTGTGTGTGTGTGTATGTATGTATAACAATATATGCATAAAGAAAAACCTGGAAGTAAATGTTTAAAAGCAGTTGAAGCAGTGTTTTTGCAGTAGAATTATTGGTGATTTTTCTTCATATTTTTTTTTGTCTTCTGCAACTTACTAACAAGGCACATATATTTTATCATAAATATCAATCATTGCATACAACAACAGCGATGAATGTAAAAAGCATTATTCACAATGAAAAAACCACATACAAAACAGTCTGTATTGTCTTCTTCCATTCATATGACAATCTGGAAAAGCTGAACTTATTAGGGAGGGACCACCTCTCAGTTACTTCCAGGGACTGGGTTAGAGAGAAAGACGATTAAGGACAAAGAGACATGAGGAAATTTTTGGTGTGATGGGGACATTCTAAAAGTGGTTTGCATGATACTTAGAAGTTCTTAGAAATCTTAAAAAGGTGAATTGTACACAATGTAAATTATAACAATATAATTCAAACTTTAAATTATTGTTTTGCTTTATTTTAATGGCCCATATGTACCAGCATGATTAAACATCAAAAGAATATAGCAAAAACTACTTGAACTGATTAATAAATTCAGCAAAGTAGCAGGATATAAGATGAACATTCAGAAGTCAGTTGCATTTCTGTATACCAGCAATGAAATATTAGAAAATGAATACAAAAATACAATACCTTTTAAAATTGCACCTCACAAAATCAAATACCTAAGAATACACCTGACCAAGGAGGTAAAGGACTTATATGCCGAGAACTATAAAACTTTAATCAAAGAAATTAATGAAGATGTAAAGAAATGGAAAGCTATTCCATGCTCCTGGGTTGGAAAAATTAGCATTGTAAAAATGGCCATACTACCCAAAGCAATCTACAGATTTAATGCAATCCCTATCAAATTACCCAGGACATTTTTCACAGAACTAGAACAATCCAAAAATTTATAAGGAACCACAAAAGACCCAGAATCGCCAAAGCAATCCTGAGAAACAAAAACCAAGCAGGAGGCATAAATCTCCCAGACTTCAAGAATATTACAAAGCCACAGTCATCAAAACAGTGTGGTACTGGTATCAAAACAGACAGACAGACCAATGGAACAGAACAGGGAACCCAGAAACAAACCCAGACACCTATGGTCAATTAATCTTTGACAAGGGAGACAAGAACATAAAATGGGAAAAAGAAAGTCTATTCAGCAAGAATTGTTGGGAAACCTGGACAGCTGCATGCAAAGCAACGAAACTAGAACACACCCTCACAGCATGCACAAAAATAAACTCCAAATGGCTGAAAGACTTAAATGTAAGACAGGACACCATCAAACTCCCAGAAGAGAACATAGGCAAAACACTCTCTGACATCAACATCATGAATATTTTCTTAGGTCAGTCTCCCAAAGCACCAGAAATAAGAGCAAAAATAAACCCATGGGACCTAATCAAACTGAAAAGCTTTTGCACAGCAAAGGAAACCAAAAAGAAAGCAAAAAGACAACTTACAGAATGGGAGAAAATACTTTCAAATGATATGACTGACAAGGGCTTAATCTCTAGAATATATAAGCAACTTATACAACTCAACAGCAAAAAAGCCAACCAATCAATGGAAAAATGGGCAAAAGACCTGAATAGACTGTTCTCCAAGGAAGATATACAGATGGCCAGCAAACACATGAGAAAATGCTCAACATAGCTGATTATAAGAGAAATGCAAATCAAAACTACCACGAGATACCACCTCACACCAGTCAGAGTAGCCATCATTCGTAAGTCCACAAATAACAAGTGCTGGAGGGGGTGTGGAGAAAAGGGAACCCTCCTGCACTGTTGGTGGGAATATAAACTGGTATAGCCACTATGGAGAACAGTATGGAGGTACCTTAGAAAACTATCCATAGAACTACCATATGACCCCACAATCCCACCATTGGGCATATATCTGGACAACACTTTCCTTGAAAAGACACATGCATCCGCATGTTCATTGCAGCACTATTCACAATAGCCAGGACATGGAAACAACCCAAATATCCATCAACAGATGATTGGATTAGGAAGATGTGGTATATATACACAATGGAATACTCCTCAGCCATAAAAAAGAATGACATAATGCCATTTGCAGCAACATGGATGGAACTAGAGACTCTCATACTGAGTGAAATGAGCCAGAAAGACAAATACCATATGATATCACTTATAACTGGAATCTAATATCCAGCACAAATGAACATCTCCTCAGAAAAGAAAATCATGGAGTTGGAGAAGAGACTTGTGGCTGCCTGATGGGAGGGGGAGGGAGTGGGAGGGATCAGGAGCTTGGGCTTATCAGACACAACTTAGAATAGATTTACAAGGAGATTCTGCTGAGTAGCATTGAGAACTATGTCTAGATCCTCATGTTGCAACAGAAGAAAGGCTGGGGGAAAAATGTATACATGTAAGGATAACTTGATCCCCATGCTGTACAGAGGGAAAATAAATAAATAAATAAATAAATAAATAAATAAATAAATAAATAAAAATAAAGAATATAGCAGCCCTACTTATAGTTTACAAATGCTATTGTTTAATTGGTTACTAAATTATATTAACCTAGTTTAGAAATTTTCATTAATAAACTTGGTTAAAGCCAAGCAGCCAATCAGGCATACAGCCAACTGAAGCAACAGTGGCTTAGAAGAAATTGTTACCCCTGGGCAGTGTCTTTAAAAGACTTGCTTTAACCTTATATTCTATTTGTTGTTGGCTTTTGCTTATGGCTATTCCTTGTCTTATTACACTACCTCTTCCATTCTCTTGCCTTTTTTTTTTTTTTTTGGTCTTTTTAGGGTTGCCCCCGCAGCAGAAGGTCCCAGGGTAGGGGGCAAGTCAGAGCTACAACTGCCAGCCTATGCCACAGCCACAGCAACGCGGGATCCAAGCCACGTCTGTGAAATTCACCACAGCTCACAGCAATGCCGGATCCCCAACCCACTGAGAAAGGCCAGGGATTGAACCTGCATCATCCTGGATACTAGTCAGATTCGTTTCCACTGCACCACAATGGGAACTCCCTCTCCTGCTTCTTAAAAAAAAAAAAATTATACATTTTTTACTAAGTTGCCCATTCCATGGGACTGTGCCACATTGTATTTGACGGGCTCTAGTTAGCAATAATGTAAACTTAAACATTTGTTAAGAGGGTAGATTTCATGCTAAATGTTCTTATCACACCAAAAAAAGAAGATACAGATATTTTTGGAGGTGATGGATATGTCTATTACCTTGATTGTGATGATGATATCACAGGTATTTGCATATTTTCAAATTCATCAAAATGTATACATTAAACACATGCAATTACCTACATCTCAATAAAGCTGTGAAAAAGGAACAGATTCACAGAATACACATTTGGACTCCCTGGAGTAGATTCATCTGTCAACATTCTATCCCCTTGCATAAAGCAACACCCTACAGAGAAGTACTCAGAATGTATTTTAATCACGTTGAAATCGGAATCAATACTGTCTGCTAAAAAGAAGTTAAAGGTTTTCTCCATTGACATACCCATTGCTTGTTACCTCTATAGTTCCAATGACCACATCCAATCCCTCCTCTTTGCTGTATTAGGTGCATGGCAACCTGCAAGGTACTCAATTTCCCACCATCTGGAGCTAGCAGTGTTTACTGTTCACTGGTAGACTGGAAAGCACTGAAAGGAGAACATAATAATAAAGAAAAGTAGAAAATGGATATGTCCTCAATTTATTATACAACAATCCGGAGCACTGCATAAGGCATAAACTGTTCATGTATTTCTAATATGATTTGTTAATTAAGAAAATGGTAGGAGAAGAGATAAATGACCCTCGTACTACATTACAAATTAAAACTACCTACTGCTGGCATTCATTATCTAGCTTACTAATTTACCATTACATTCCAAAAACATGGAAATGTTTCATATATTCGTAATGTCTTAAATTTCTTTTGATGATGAATTTCCCATTTAGGCCTACAATCTATATATAGAACTTATTTTTTAATCACAAAAATGGATTTTAATGCTTGGCTGAGAATATAAAGTTTTAAAAGAGTGTTTAACAAAGCCAGAGTCTTTTTTCAAGCCAGGATGAATGCACCCATTTGTATTCCCCTGTGCACAATTCACTGAACTTCATTTGGAAAATGTCAAGGATAAATATTCTTCAAATGCTTCTATTAAACAGACAATAACCATAGTAACAGTGTATGGTTTGATTTTTACCCATATTTCTGAACTTCCCTCTTGAAAGTAAAATGGTATTCAAAATGAGGTTGCAAATGGGAAACACTTATATGCTTTTTACACACTGCTCATATAGGGATATTAAAACAAAGCCATTTTGTACCTCCTAATGCATTACATTTAGTGGTGCCTATTGTTAAAAAGGCTTTTACAATAGCCCCTTTTATTATAACACGTTCTAACTTGAAATCAACTATCTCTTTACTTGGGAATGCAGGGACACAGCCCTTTTCTAAACTCACAAAATATTAGCTATTTCCCTTTTACAAATACATGCCAAAAAAAAAAAAAAAAACAGACAAGACAGATGAAAACATGACTTAATTCTAACCACATGATGTTGAAGTGGGAAGAGAACTAACAGATCATTGAATCCTACATATTTATTTTTACAGAATGGGAAAAGGGCCAGTAGCTATGAGTGAGCCTACAGGCAAGGGGTTACCTTATTTCAAAAAAGAAAGTCACATAAAGAGAGTAATGAGCAAGTCACACACACTTGGTGATTATTTTACACTTTAGATCTTGTTAATGATACAGAATAGAAAACTGAGACAAATCCCAGAAAGGTGCTAGGCTGGGTCCTTACGAAAAGAGGTGTCTCTTAGATGTCCTTCTACAAAACAGTTGACGCCATCAATCAAGAATTTTCACGATTACTGAAGACCCCCTCAACTCTCAGCTGAGATGATTAGCACATGTGGGGAATATTTTAATTGAGGTGGAGTGTTTTTTTTTTCTTCTTCCACTCTAGACCCAACATGAAGCTAAAAGGCTGCTAGAGCTGAAGTCTGAGAAGTCTAAGTACAAGAGTTTAATCTGCAGAGCTACCAAATAAGACTTCTAAAATCCCTGAAAAATCTTTTGGTTCTCTGAAAGCACTTTATCAGATCAGATGAGATGTAGAACATATGGAAAGGACTACAAGAACCCACAGTACCAATATAGGCAGGCCAGCAGTTCTCAGAAGCAAAACCTTTGTCATTTTAAGAAAAAAAAAAAAAAAAAAAGGTCTTAGATTAAACTGAATCCACCTGGCAGGGAATCACTATTCTGTAGAGACACTCTTTTAAAAGTTAAACAATCTATCCACGAGGTTTTTTTTTTTCCCTATAAAACTACATGACATGTCAGCATGAATAAAAGCTCCAATTATTCAGTACCTAAAGCCCACACTTGGTCACAAGTGAAATCAGTTTGAGGGTTTTCAAAAACTGGGCCTTGCCTCTCATAAAGTCTTGTAGAGCATGAGAAAGGCTGCTATTCTCGTTTTCAAAATTATGACCCATTTCAACTGATAACTATTTCTTCAGCCATGATACTCAAAACAAATTTTTATTTAATTGATTTTCAAAGCAGTTAAACAATGACTTTGGAAGTCACTCCTTATGGGTAGGAGGGTCCAGAATGTTCTCACGTTCACCAATGCAGCAGTAACTGAGAAGAACAAAGGCAGAAAACAGTGACTCTAAGAGAACATGTGGGGTGGGCAGAAGCTTCAGTCTTCAGAGTGGGCTAGTCAATCTTCGGTGTTTAGTCTCTCAGTATCATTTTCCTTAGTAAGTGAGTATGATACTGCACTTCACTCACACCATCCTCGTTTTCTGAGGAATTTATTTAGCAGGAGGTTTCATGACTCCTCCTCTGTGAAAAGTGGAATAATTCAGAAGAGCTCCTGGCAGTGTTACTGGTACTTCCTGTGACCACAGAACAAAATGGAAACATCTAACAAGGCAGTTTAGTCTCCATAGCTCTATACATGGTGGTGTTAATATTGAATCAGCATACGCAGATGACAATCACTCTGGAAGGTATCCTTGTTGGTCTATGAAGGAGACCAAGGCAAGGCTTTACTGTCTACACTCATTAAGGGAAGGAGGATTCACTATTTTATAGCATAACCTTTATCTGAGTTAAAACAAATCTGAACTTCCTACTTTTATGCCTTTGCTGTCTTCCTCCCCAGAGAATGCCCTTCCCCACTTGACCATCTGCGTAAACTCATCTTATAGAAAAGGTCTGGCCGCTTGAGGTTGTGCTTCGACACCCAGGTATGACTAACCTCTCCTTTATGTGGCCTTTCATAGCACTGACAGGGCTCTCCCAGGAGGCATCCTGGACCTTTGTGGGCCTTAATTTCTTTATCTCTGGAAGACTTTGATGCCTCAACCTGGCTACTTGTTGTTACAAGTTTGTGGGGTTTTTTTTAATGATATAAAATCTATAACTTTGTGTAAGTAAGTGTCGGTTAAGTTTCATTTCATCCCCTAGATTCTGAGCTCAGTAATTGCAGGATTTATCTTATATTCTTGGTCGTTTCTTCAATAACTTGCTTAGAATCTAGATTATAATAGGTACTTAACAAATGTGTTTTTAAGACATCGTGAATGAATGATAAAGTGAATACAAGTAACAGAGGTAGAAATCTTCCCAAAGTTTTACTTGAAAGTTACCATTGTAAACTTAAGATTCTTCCACTCAAGCACAGGGGGTGAAAATACGGTTCAAACGTGAGGCTGTCACGAAGTAAGCATGCCCTTGGTGGAGAAGCCCAGGGAATGACTTCCCCTCAGGATTGAGTGCTGAAGAGGAGTTGGGATAGCAGGTACAAATATGGGGATATCCTCAAAAGTTAAGTGAGCAAGTTGCAGGCAAAACATTTAACTTCCACTCGACTGCTCTTCAAACTCACTCCAGAGTGACAGTTCTGTTGCATGTTGTGAAGCCCACAGTGAAAATTCCTACAATTGTGCTGCTTCTGGAGGGGGTAAAAGTTAATTCACCTGAGACCCATTCAACAGCCACACAGGTAAACATTTGACAGCATGGTGCTGGCAAAGCACTTCAAGTACACTACTCAATTTTCTCGAAACTTGGGAGAGAACTATTTTGATGGCCAGGGGTACTTTTGTGGTTGGTAAAGAAGAAAATGTTTCAAGGATTGTTGTTGTATACACATTAAACATTAATCTCACCAGGAATGGTACACTAGTGGGTGTGTTTGTTTTTGTTTGCCAAATAATAAGTCAAAAGTATTATGAAGGAACTGTAACAAAAAGAAAAAAAAAACCCTACCAGTAAAGCATAATTTTTCTTTTATAAGGTTTGTTTAATGAAAAAAAAAAAGGATGATGTCAATTTCTCTCTTCCACACACACAGTCAAAAAGGGAAATTTTGAAACATATAAAACCCAAAAAAAGTTTGGAGATATTGGCTTATAATTTACAATCCAGATTGTCAGTTCTGAAAGAGATTAAAAAATGAAATGTCAATCATCTAACATTTGGAATACATTTCTGAGTAGAAAATCTGGAAGTTATTCAAAAGTATGCCCTTTAGGTGTTATAGATTTGAATGCTGTTTTTCATGTCTGTGGACTGGAGATTTTCATAATCTTGTTATTTTACAAGAACAGTTAAATCAGAGATGAAATAGATGAAATATAACTTATTGGTGTTCTAATTTAGAAGATGTGAATACATACCATATATATACATGCATGGATGGTGTGTGTGCATGTGTGTATATATATGTGTGTGTGTGTGTGTATATATATATATATAGTCACGCACATACTTTTTATACGAACTTCACTAGATTATAGAATTTTTTGTTAACGCTCTTCATCTAAATGGGAGCAGCCATTACTTTTTCCTTTTACCACCAAAAATGGTAGGTAAATACATTATAACTCAGAAGATGTGGGCCTAGAACACTGCTAATGCCTGGGCAATTTATTCCCTGAAGTTAGTCATTAGTAGAAAGTAGCTTCTGGCCTCTGCTAAAATAAATTCAGTGCAACTTCAATTTTATGATGAATTTTATATTTAATATTGAGGAATCGTTTGATTAACAAGACTGGGACATCTTTTAGGAAAAATAACCAGGAGCCTCAGGGAGAACCACAAGCCTGAAGATCTGGACTAGTGATAATTAGAGAATTCAAATGAGCCTCCAGCCCTAGTTAGCCTGGGTTGCTCCAAAACTTTAATCACTGCCTTTCTATTCATCTCTGGACCAGTAGTTTTCAATGAATGGAAAATACATTTTGGTGCATGCATTCTCAAATTATGGAGGGCCCTATCCTACTTAGACACAATAAGGTATGCATTTGAGTGTTTTATAAAGATTAACCTTTGGATTAACTGTAAAACAATAGGTTACTGCACTCTTATTGCCTCATCCTAAATAATATATAAAGAATATACAGTCACCATTTACTGTGCATATTAAAAGTATCTGACACTGTGGTAGGAGCTGAGAGGTGGCTGGTGGTATTGGGTGTGTAAGTCAACATGTACATACATGTTATACATACAACCAATAATATATGATAGATATAACATACTTATTGGGCATCTACCATGTGTCAAACACTGTAACAGACACAACAGACTTAGCAGTGAGGAGAAGTGACAAACTGATGGCTACTTTGCCCTCATAGAGTTTGCCGTATAGCAAGGAGAATAGATGTTAAATTCAATATTAGAGAGAAGTAAGCCAGAGGAGGAAAGCTTTCAGGAAGGAAGTTTTATTTGAGGTGTTTATGAATTGTGCCTACATTTTCAATCTCATAAACTTTGAGTGCTATTTTATAAAAAAATTTCTGCTCTTGACGCCTAAGTAAAAATAGGGTACACATAGGAATTGTTTCCCTACGGCTCACAGATCAGCATTGAACTATCACCCACCCTCAGCTAGTCTCATTCATAGACACCTATTTACTGAGTGACCAGACTAAATTAGGGTGTGAAGCCAATAACTTTAATGAGAAATTAAACCAGCAACTTGTATCCCTTTTGGTTCACTTTGAGTTAATTACCAAATAGTTGAGTATGTGGCCAAAGTGGCACACAAAGGGTTAGTAAATTTCTATGCAAGATCACTTTTCCAGTGTCTACACAAACGTGAAAAATAAGCAAAGCAGGTACTATTAGTTAATTTTATAGATAAGGACAAAAGGACTCAGAGTTAACAGTCCATCCGAAGTGATGACACATAATAAGATTATATTCAAAGCTCAAAGCACAAGTGGCCTGGCTGTGAACTCTACCCTCTCAGCTGACTCCCATTCCTACATTATTATTTATATACTTTGCAATATTACATAAAAGAAAATTCCTCACTTCTGTGCATTTTAAGGCTTTTAGGTGTGTTCTATCAAAGATATAAGATTGATTCAATTCAAAAATGAAATTGCACTAAAATTCACTAATGAGATATTTACTTGGTAGTAGTCATGAATCATCAAGTACTCATGCAATAAATACTTAGAGATATTACTCACTAGGTAATAATGAAGTGATACTTTCTTGGATAAAATTCTACTTTCAGGTCTACAGTGTAAATGCCAGACTGAATCTTCTTTTCTGCTTGCTACTTCAGGGGAAAAAAAATCTATATATTTAAATAACAAAACAATACCTTTTATTATGTAAGTTTGTATTCCAAATGATTGTAGTAGAGATTCAATTTGCATACATCCCCACTGAAATTTGTGAATAGGTAACTGAAAACAGCTGGACTGCAAATATATATAGTATCTGTATCTATAATATCAAACATCTCTAGAACAAAAGACCAAACAAGAATGGATTTACAACAAAGAAAGAATCATATGTGTAGTAGCAGACATTGGTCTTGGCAATAACTTCATGGATATGACATCAAAGTCCCAGATTACAAAAGCAATAACATTGGGAATACATTAGACTAAAAAGCTTCTGAACAGCAAAAGGATACAATCCACAGAATGAAAAAGGTAACCTATGGAATGGAAGAAAATATTTGCAAACCATATATTTGATGAAGAGTTAGTCTCAAAAATATATGAGGAACTCATGTGACTCAAAAAAAATTCCTCAATTTAAGAAAATGTGCCAAGGACTTGATTAGATATCTCTCCAAATAGGACATACAAAAAGGCAACAGTTACATGAAAAAAAAATTCTCATTGACACTAATCGTTTGAGAAATGCAAATTAAAACCATAATGACATATCACCTCACAGTCGTTAGGAGGCCATTATTAAAAAAAAAACTTTTCAAATTAAAAAATAACACATATTGGCGAAGATGTGGAGGAACTGGAACCCTTACCACTACTAATAGGAATGCAAGATGGTGTAGCTGCTATGGAAACCAGTGTAGAGATTTCTCAAAAAAAATTTTTTTTAAGGAACTACCATATGATCCAGCAACCCCAATTCTGGGTACTTATCCAAAAGAATTGAAGTCAGGTCTTGAAGAGATATTAGCACTCCTATATTCATTGCAGCACTATTCACAATAGCTAAGATATAAAACAACCTAAATGTCCATTAACAGATTAACTGATAAAGAAAATACAGTACAGTCCTTCCACAGGGGATTGGTTCCAGGATCCCACACAGAGACCAAAATCTTCTAATGTTCAAGTCTCTTATATAAATATTGTAGTACAATCAGTCCTCCATATCCATGGGCTCCACATCCCCAGGTTCAACCAACTGCTATTGGATGGTTGAATGTGCAGACATCGGAAACCACAGATATGGAGGGGTGGCTATATATACATACAATGGAGTACTATTCAGCCTTAAAAAAAGGAAATTCTGCAATATGCCACAACATGTTTGGCCTTTGAGGACATTATGAGAAACAAGCCAGACAAAGAAAGACAAGTGCAAATGATTTCACTTATATGAGGCACCTTAATAGTCACATTCATTATCAAAGACTAGAATGGTAGCTACCAGAAGATGGAAGAGGGGAGAATGGGAAATTATGAATCAACAAGAATAATGTTTCAACTAAGTAAGGTGAGGAGTTCTCTCCTGGCTCAGTAAGTTAAGGATATGGCTCTGTAATTTCTGTGGCTTTGGTTACAGCTGTGGTGTAGGTTCAACTCCTGGCCCAGGAACTTCCACGTGCTGTGGGCAAGGCCCCCCCAAAAAATTAAGTAAGGTGAGTAAGTTTTAGAGACCTTATAAAAGACATTATACATATAGTCAACAATAACGACTTGTATACTTAAAATTTGTTAAGAGGGTAGATTTCATGTTAAGTGTTTTTACCACAATAAAATAATTTTTGAAAAGAATGTGGTTATCATATTGGGTAGATTACACATTTAATATAACAGAAACAAGCAAGTCTAGAAGATTATTTTTAAGTGTGCATGAGTAAATCCATGCCTATGAACATATTTTTTATTTTTACTAATAATAACAGTAATATTCACTGCAGAAAATTTGCAAACTCAGATTAAAAAATAAAGGCTTGTAATACAGCCTTTCAGAAATGTCTGCTATTACCTCCCCACTGCATTTCCTTCTACATTACTGATTATGTGCTTGACATTTCTCATGTATTTTATTTCTTTTTATAGCCACACCTGCAGCATATGGAAGTTCCCAGGCTAGGAGTTGAACTGGAGCTGCAGCTGAGGCCAACACCACAGCCATAGCAATGAGGGATCCAAGCCACATCTGCGACCTATGCAACATGCCACAGCTTGTAGCAATGCCAGAACTTTAACTCACCGAGTGAGGCCAGGGATGGAACCCGAAACTTCACGGACACTATGTTGGGTCCGTAACCCACTGAGCCATAATGGGAATTCCTCTCATGTATTTTATAGTGATCATTTCTTCATTGCCATTTGTTTTTTAGAGCATATTTTAATTACTCTACCATATTTCACTTAAGTATTCCTACATTGTAGGGTGTTATGAATTTGCCCAGTTACTTTTCTTTTAAATATTCCCAGTTAGATAGGTTGAAACATTATCTCAGTGATTTACATTTTATTTCTTTGACTACTAGCAAGAGTGAACATGCTTCCAAAAGTTTGTTGCCTAGAGTCCTTTCTTCTTTTGTTGGTCACTTGAGAATATTGCTTGTTGCATTTTATTAAGGACAGTATCTTCTCTCTCTCTAAAAAAAGCACCATGATAAAAACCAAAAGCAGGTTACTGAGAAAACAAATTTGTAGCATATTTGGCAGATAAAAGAGTTTGATGGTCTTGTGACATCCCTTCCAGCTTGAAGCTTTAGAAATGGGAGATTGTTTGCAGTGATCTTGAGTAATAAATGTCACCTTTCCAAACTCAGCTTCAGGGATTAAATGATAATAGGAATACACTTGAAACCAAAAGATGCAAGGAGAGTGATTGTGCACAGCTCCTGTGGGCAGATGATATCAGCTACTGAAGTCTAATCGATGCCCCCAAACTGATTCTTTTCCCTCATCAATGATTCAGCGTCTTGGCCTTTCATATTCATATTAACAGTTAAATGTCTCTAAGCCATTCAGAATGGACTTATGAATCAGAATGTGATCTTTATACTAATGACTCATCTTAGAAATTTATTTCTGACAAGACTAATGCTTTTAAAAAGAATAAAAAATTCCTCATTTGGCATAGGTATAAAAACCTTTAAATGACATGAAAATTTTAAACTACCATTATTACAGCTAGTAATAATTACATTCCATATTAACACATAATTTTGTACTTATCTTATTTGATCCTCACAGCAATCTGGAAAGCTAGAGTGGGGAAGCATTTTCATACTCTTTATACAAATGAATTAAGGTTCAAAAGGCATTGAATAAAAACTCCAGATCATGTTAATTAGTAGCAGAGAAGAAGCTCAAATCCTGTCGCTCTGATTTCAAATCCACTTCTTTTCCATCCACACTACTATTCCTGCCACTGTCATTGTCAGAGCTTTAGACTGTCACTACCACATTTGGCCTACAGGTCATGTTCAAGTATACCTCTCTGTTTACCAGCTATCTATTAAAGCCATCACAATTTATTAATACATAGACAATGGGAGTTTTCATTAGAAATTTCCTTAAGGAAACTAAGAGGGTAGAAATATCTTTCAGAAAAGGTATGCAAAGTATAATTTACTGAGTTACTCTGACCTAATATATTTTATACTTCAATATTTCCATGACACTCTTCATACAGCTCCCTGTGCCTGGGATGAATGAATGTTCTTATTCTCTCCCTCTCTCCCTCTCCCTCTCCCTCTCTCTCTCTCTCTCTCTCTCTCTCTCTCTCCTGCCCTCCTTCCCTCCCTCTCTCCAGTACTAATTCTCCAAAGCTCACATCATTTGCCATCAACCTCTCCCATCAATTCCCACAAATTGACCGCAACAGTTCCTATCTCTGAACACACACTGCAGTTAGTGAACTTTGTCTTTTATTTCAGACCTATGTAAGTTGTTTTTCCCCCTTATCTAACTATGAAATGCTTTATGGTTGTGCTAGGCATATACAAGTGCACAACATCATTAAGAAAAATAATGTGCAGATATACATCTAGAGAGGCACTGGCATAGACAACTGAAACAGGTATATGAGCCTCTGAAATGAGTTTAAGTTACAGCCCCAGAACTGCCTGCCCATGAATATTAAAGTGCATACTATGTTCCTAGTAATGGCATGTAGCTGAGAACAATCCACAAAGACCTGAATAATCTGTACTGGGGCCCTTCAGAATCTGACTATATTTCAAAAGTGCATCCAACTTTGACTTAATGACCTCATCTATGGTAACTTCTCTAAATTCATGATGGCAATGTTTGTCATTGCCCTCTTGTAATTGAAGGTTTGTTTGTTGTGCCTTTTAAAAATATATCCAACAGCATAAGTTATATAAGTAGCAGCAATAGAAGCAGAAAACACTTGTGTCCAAATGACATTTGAGACCGAATTCATAATCTGCTCTTGGATTTACTCTAGGATACTGCGCTGCTTTTCTTATATTCCTAACATAGATCTTCCACATTGAAGAGCTCCAATCTGTACACACAGTTCATAGCGCTGGAGTTGTAAATAACAGCTCAAAAGTCAAGTGTAAGTGACTTGAGCCCCTTAGTAAGAAATTATATACAAAGGCAAGATACTTCTCCTTCTAGGTCTCTGCTATTTCATCTGTAAAAGTTAAGTTGTATTAAATCAGGAGTTTTCAAGTCTTTCTGTGTAGAAGAATCTCCTGGGAAATTTGTTAAGAACACAGCCTTTTATCTCCGCCCCAATCCCATAGAATGAAAATCTTCAAGGAGCATTCTAATACATCCAGTCCATATCTCTGCTGAGAAAAAGTACACTACATGATATTCAAGTTCTCAGGAATCATTAGAGTTTTATAATCCCTGAATATATACATAATTGAAAGGAGAATAGGAAAATGCTTTTTTTCATCCACCTAGAATTATTAAACAATGGAAAGAATGCTCATATGAACATCAAGAGACCCGGAATGAATCAGGCTTTTCCAAGATTCTGTGCCCTTGGACATGTTCTTCCCTTTTATGACTTCAGTTTTCTCATCTATAAAATAAAATAATGGCATTACATGATAGTCTTATCTGTGATGCCTTGCAAATTGTATCTGAAGAAGATCAAACCAAACAAATGTGGACGAAGCGAACACAAAGACTTCTGTCACCAGGCAAAAGGCTGCTGACTGCCTCATAGTGAAGCATTACCATGATGCCAGGGTCTGAGATCATGGTAGCCCTCAGTCTTGTCAATTCAGAAATCTCAAGAGAAGTCTGTTCTTAAAAGTAGGATCTATCTAGGAAACTCAGTAATTGTATTTACCCTCTTGGTAAGCCTAGAACCAGAACAAGTGAAGTTAGATGAACTGACAAAAAAAAAAAAAAAAAAGAAAAAAGCATTATCTCCTACCTTTGTGATTTCAAAGTCTATTTAGCCTTTCCAAACTTAGCTCAGAAATTTCTATGAACCTAGACTTGCAGGTGGTATACAACACAGAGCTCTCTTCTCAGAACTTGAGAAAGACAAATGAGCAGCAATGAGGTAGGGCAAAGGAGAAATGAGAAATGACTGAGGATAAATCATGGAGGGTTCAAAGTTCCATACCAATAAGTACAGACTGAATTTATAGGCAATGTTGAGCTATTGAAAAACAAATCTCAGTTAAGTGGCATGTACAACACAGAGCTGAACCAGACTCAACTGGCAATAGCTTAGAATGTTAGTAGGTGAATACCACCAAATGACTAGAGCATTCAAGGATGTTCATATAGTACCCCAGAAGTCTAGTTGCAAAATACAGTATCTAAAAGGGGGTAAATGTCACAAATGGGTATCATTCAAAAAGGGAACCCAATTTCAAGTTAAGTGAAATCTAAATATAGAAGTTAACTTGAGGGAACTCTTAATGGCCCAAAAAATGGCACGATTTGAGCAGTAATGACTAAAATGAACTAAAATACATAAAACAGATGAAAATACAAAAATTCGTAATGATAAAAAATTCATTACATACCACTAAAAGTTGCTAAGGCAACAATTCATTGTTCTGAAAATTGATAATATGAGGAACAATCAAGTATTTATCCTCCCTTTCCAGAGCAACTATATTTCAGGGTAACCAAATAATAAAGGAGAGTGCTTCTTTAAAGAGCTACCACTGATAAATTCAAGATGAATACAGAATGAGAAAGTCTCAATTTTATAACCCTTAAAGGAGTCCTAGCAATAATAATCAAGTAATGCTATAATCATCAGATGAAAATGTTGAAAAAACTTGATAATAAAAGAATCAGGCAAATCACCTGAGTCCAAAATAACAGTTTGTTTACAGTTCTGAAAGTAGAGCGATCAAGCAGCATGTGATGCAATAGGAAGTAAACATCGCCACCCACTAAATATTCTTGACAAAATTCGCACCAAAATACATTTCAGCCTCTAGATTTACCTAAGTTTTCTGGGAATTACCAGAGATCAAAGAACATGTGAAATGGCATCACAAGGAAGCAATCTGCCAAATTCAGAATGTGGAATGTTCCATAGGCCTAATGAGCTGGTTTCTCCCTCAATCGATTGCATGAGGTGATGCTTAACAGTGGGGAGAAGGACAACTATAGAATAAAAGATAAACAGTAAACAAACAAAAAAGATATAACATCTAGATCTTATTTGGATCCTGATTAAAACAAACCTACCATGAAAAAATATATTTGATAGAATCGAGGAAACTTAAGTATAGATAGTATTAGATGATAATAAAGAATTTACATAATTTTCTTAGGTTAACTTATCAATGTTGGTAGGTGTTATGATACAGTGATTGCACAAAAAATTATTTTAAATGTTATCAGAAAAAGAGGTATATTTAAATATTTTCAGGTAAAATAACACAATACTGGAATCTATTTTAAACCACTTGAAAATAAAACAAAAAAGACTAGTTGGGGAATTAAAGAGTCAAGATTCAAAAGTAGTGATGATTGTTGAAGGTATGTGATGGGTACATGGTGATTAATTATACTGTTCTCTCTACTTTCACGTATATTTTAATTTTTTCATAATAAAATACATTTAAAAATATTGAATGTGAGTACAGATGCAGAGATGGATCTAACTAGAACATAAAAGGTGGGAATAATGTTCAAGAGATGCAATAGGACAGCAAATCAGATACGCCTCTTTTAAATTTTTCCATGTGATTCAGTATTTCCTCTGTCATGGCATTTATCGTTCTATATAATGCTCATCTACTTAGATGCCAGTTTGCATACATTACATGCTAGTTATTCTCCATTTGTCTCTATACATCAATCAATTTTTTATCCCTTTCCATCTTATTCTGTATTCAGAAACCTGGCTTCCAGCCAGCTCTAACCAAAGGAAGATACTAGAAAGATATCTGAGAGTGGAAGGAGAGAGGTCAAAGTATTAATTCCTCTCCTCCCTTCCCTTCTGTGCTGAAGTTGCTCCAGGATGTATTTCTTTATCCTAGCCGCTGTGGTCAAAACTCTCCAAGACATAGAGCTTGCACTCTGGGTTCCGGAAAGCATTGCCTCCTGCCTTGACCCTTTGAGATAAGGGAGAGCTGTAACTACAGTCTTGCTAACCTAGGTGTGCTTTCCCATAATTTGTGGTCCTGGACCCTGCCTATATTTTTGCATATGTGTTTGGCATATTTGCTTGAATTGCCACTTTTGCCATCTGTTTCTTGCTAGGACCTGGAGTAATAATAGACAATGAGCTTCACTGGAGTTTGGAAATTGTCTCTCCCTCTTTTGTTCAATATGATTGTGATACCTACAATACAAGACTGGCATCTAGCAGACATAAAATAAACATTAGTTAAAGGAAAATAAAAATAGAAGGACAGGAATAAAATTCAACATTATTTCCTGATTTAAAAAAACATAAAATGAGGGATAGAGAAATACATGAATTATATGTTATTTTAAAAAGGCTCCATCCATTAACTTCATGCAAAAAATAAAAAATTAGGCATAACTACATTTTAAAATGTCATGAAGAGGATAAAAATAATTTATATTAAAATTGAAAAGGGGGGCTAAAATTATCACTATTTAAAAATGCTACCCTAGTAAAATTCTAATAAAACAATGCCATCTCTCCCTAAATAAATTAATGCAATGTAATTCCATTTTATAATTTGACAAAATGATCCTAAGTTTCATGTTGAAAAAAATAATGAGATAGGGCAACAATTTCTAAAATAAAAGGTGGTAAGGAGTTTGCTTTACTAAACAATAAAATATAGGTAAAAGAGTGTACTTATTAGGAGAATTCCACTTCTGACAATAACATACCAAGTGATTTGAAACTAACTTCAAATAACAACTTGTTATTAGTTGTTCTAATAACAACTTGAACATCTATACTATATACATAAGAAAATATGAATTGTCTCTTTTGAAAAATATCATAAACATAGGCCTCAAAATACTTTCAAAATTCTTCATATAAAAGAGAGTCACTCAGTTAAAAATAATCAGGCATTAGAGGTGACAAGACAGAGATGAAAACTAGACAATAGAAACAGACTCATAGAGAATCTAGATAATGGAAATATTGCACACAAACTTTAAAACAATTAGGCTGGATATATTTAAGGAAATTCAACACAAGATTGAGAATTTAAATGGGTAACAAACAAACTGAAATAGAAATTTTAGAAATGAAAAACTAATGGTCTGAAATTCAGAGCTCAGTGGGTTGATCAAACAAAAGAATATACACATCTTAAGACAGAATAAGTAGAACAGAAGGTGGGTCATCAGAAAATTATCAGATAGAATTACACACAAACGCTCCTCAAGTACATAAAAGTTTATTAAAAAAACATAGGTGACCCAGTAAACAGATCTAATAAACATAGGATTGTGATATCAGAAGAAGAGAGAAAGAAGAAATATTTGAAGAGATAACAGCTGCGAGTTCTCTATTTTTTTTTTTTTTTCTTTTTCAGCTTCACCTGTGGCAAATGGAAGTTCCCAGCAGGGGTCAAATCCAAGCTGGAGTTGCAACCTATGCTACAGCTACAGCGACCAGCAACACTGGATCCTTAACCCACTGTGCCGGGCTGGGGATAGAGCTAGCCCCTTCACAGAGACAAGCAGGATAATTAACTCACTGCATCACAGTGGGAACTCTAAAAGTTTCCTGAAACTGGTTAAAGACATTAGGCTACAGATTTAAGAGTCAATACAAAACCAGAAAAAATGAGTACTGGAAAGGCCAAACAGAGGTATCACATAGTAAAATTTCTGAAGACTAGCACAAAAAAAGAAAACTGTAAATAAAGTCATGTAAGGGAAAAGGGGATTAATTTTAGAGGAAAAACTAATAGGATTGACAGTTAATTTTTCTACACAGGACAATTGAAAATATCTTAAAATTAGTGAAAGCAAATAACTGCAAATACATAACTCTATTTCCAAGAAAAATACAGAGAAGACAAAAACATTTTAAAATAAGCAGAAATAAAGATTTGTCATGAGTAAATCAGTACTAAAGGATGCAGCTAAAATGTACTTACGTCTGAAGGAAATAATTCCAGATGGAAGTTCACAGATGAGGGAGGGAATGAAGGGCATTAAAGAAAAAAGGACAAGCTTTTGCACAGCAAAGGAAACCAAAAAGAAAACAAAAAGACAACTTACAGAATGGGAGAAAATACTTTCCAATGATACAACTGACAAATGCTTAATCTCTAAATTATATATACAAACATAGAATTCAACAGCAAAAAAGCCAACAACCCAGTTGAAAAATGGCCAAAAGACCTGAAGAGACATTTCTCCAAAGAAGATATACAGATGGTCAACAAGCACATGAAAAAAATGCTCAACATCCCTGATTATTAGAGAAATGCAAATCAAAACTACCATGAGATACCACCTCACACCAGTCAGAATGGCCATCATTAGTAAGTCCACAAATAACAGATGTTGGAGGGGGTGTGGCGAAAAGGGAACCCTCCTGCACTGTTGGTGGGAATGTAAGCTGGTACAACCACTGTGGAGAAGAGTATGGAGGTACCTTAGAAATCTATCCATAGAACTACCATGTGACCCAGCAATCCCACTCTTGGGCATGTATCCGGACAAAATTTTCCTTAAAAAAGACACATGCACCAGCATGTTCATTTCAGCTCTATTCACAATAGCCATGGAAACAACCCAAATGTCCATTAACAGATGACTGGATTAGGAAGATGTGGTATATATACACAATGGAATACTCCTCAGCCATAAAAAAGAACAAAATAATGCCATTTGCAGCAACATGGATGGAACAAGAGACTCTCATACTGAGTGAAGTAACTCAGAAAAAGAAAGACAAATAGCATATGATGTCACATATCTGGAATCTAATATGTGGCACAAATGAACCTTTCCACAGAAAATAAAATCATGGACTTGGAGAACAGACTTGTGGTTGCCAAGGGGGAGGGGGAGGGAGTGGGATGGATGGGGTGCTTGGGGTTAATAGATGCAGACTATTGCCTTTGGAATGGATTAGCAATGAGATCCTGCTGTGTAGCATGGGGAACTATGTCTGGTCACGTCTGGTCACTTACGATGGAGAGGATAATGTGAGAAAAAAGAATGTATCTTCATATGTGTAACTGGGTCACCATGCTGTACAGTAGAAAAATGACAGAACACTGTAAACCAGCTATAATGGAAAAAAATAAAGATCATCATACAAAAAAAGGATAAAGTTCAAAGGTAAAAGGACGAAAAAAATAAACTATGCAAACACCAATCAAAATGACGGTGATATAACCACATAAGAAGAAGGTGGACTTTAGGAAAAACTCATTATATAATAATTCTAAATGTGTATCCATCTAGTAACACATCTTCAAAATATAAAGACTAAGCATGATGTAATTATAGGAGATATAGACAAATACACAATTATAATGAAATATTTTAAACTGCTCTCAGTAACTGATTTAAGTATCACACTCAAAAAAATTAAGATCATTGACGATTTGGACAACTTAATTAACAACCTTGACCTAATTTAGATATACAAAACACTGTGCCCACAGTATCAGGATGAGTACTTTTTCAGGTGTACCATAAACATTTTCCAAAACTGCACACATGCTATTCCATGGATTATCTCAACATATTTCAAAGAAATAAAATCATACAAAATCTATTATTTATTTGTCTATTGTGCTATGAAGTTAAGACTTAAACTATAAAAAGATAACTATAACATATCCAAATGTGTGAAATTTAAGTAATTCACTCTTAAACTTACCATTGTTTAAAGAAGACAGCATAATGGAGTTAAAAACAAATTTGAAACAATAATTTTAAATGTTACATATAAAAATTTGAGATGAAGGTAATGTAATGCTTACAGGGAAATTTAAACTTTAAATTCATATATTAGGCCTAAGCATCTATCATGAGGAGTTATTAAAGGGAGAGTAAATTGAGCACAAAGGACAGCCCCAAATTGACATAGAACATTAACTAAAACTTTCCTTTTGCCCTTGAATTGACTAGAACTCAACAGTGAGTGTGAAGAGGCTCTAATTACTGCCCAGCCTAAAGAGAGCTGCAAATAATTGAAACCAGGCTTCAACTTCCCTATCTTACTAAAGATCCATGTCTTATGGCCTAAATAAACAACTGCTTACTTACCCCTCACCTCCACCCCATCATCTCTAACCAGAGACTGAAGAGGGTAAGGGGAGAGAGTCAGCAGTGTCGTTGTCCCTGTGAGGAAAGCGGAGTTCATGGTTAGAGATTTTGCAGTTTCCCTCCCCAGAGGTAGGAGAGAATAGTTACTTTGTCTTTTCCTGATAAACAAGTGAGGGGAGGCTACAGGAAACTCAGTCATAAAGACTGGCAGAATCTACTCTAAGGGAGACGGCCACCTCTCTCCCCAGAAGGAGTTTTGCCTAGCTGCAGCATCTCACAGGGCCATCACATGCTGCCAAACAAGTGAGATGAATGTTCCAAGGGGTGACTTGATAAACTTTGACATTCTTGCCCTAGAATTTAGGTGTGCACATGAACATGAAAACTAGTCCATTGGTCTGGAAATTTCTGAAGGTGAAAGAATTGAAAGAATAGTAATTAATACCACTCAAGAAAGAAAAGACTGCAGTGAGAAAGGACAGGAAAGAGGGAAAAAAGGATGTGGAGTGCGGGGACAGCCCTGGAGAGGTCCTGGGTAGTTGCCACGGCTGCAGGTAAAAGAACATGGAGGCTAGAAGTGCCTTAGATAGTACTTGATATTTGTCTTAAAAGGGATAGGGGTCCTGTATGCAAATGTTTTATTTACCACTTAGCTTTTCCACATATATTAGCATTTCAACAACTCAGAAAAGTCCTACAATGTTTGCGAACTTATTTTGCCATGGAAAAATTTTCTTCTAGTCTTTTAAAAAATATTAATACTTATCTTCCCATAAAATAAAATCTGAAGAACATCACTTTGAGAAATGCTGAAGAAGCTAATCACTGACTGCTTCTTATCCTTTGATGTTTAGTTTCTTTTTGTCTTATGAAGTTACTACAGGTCTATATCTACTATTATGATATTACTTAACATAAGACAATTATCTCAAAGCTTATTTTGCATTGATTTTGCGTGTAACAGGTATGTTATTTTGGTCAAGAAAATAATCAAGTAGAACATCATCTACTGAAGCCCACCTGGCTACTGAAATTGGAGAAGTTTGTCAGAAGATAGGACACTATAAATGGTTCATTTGCCACAAATGGGAAACTGTAATAAAATTCAAAATTATTAATATTTAAACTCTTTATTGAATTATTAACAATTTAAAACAAATTAAAAATCAGATGTGCCCTGCTTTAATTGTATCAGGAGTGTTTATCATAATGAAGTATGTATAAGATTGGTTCCACACAAGCTTTGATGGAGGAAGTGATAAAGAATTTTAATTTTCCTTTTGCTTATGCCCTTAAGCAGTGTAAGTTTATGAGGTAATTGAAAGAAATTAAAGAAAAATACGGAAATTTTATTTTATTGAGGTCAAATACCTGGTTTATGGAAAACTGTTGTAGAAAATAATTTAGTTCAATAATCACTTTGGAAAGAAAGAGCTCTGAGGTGTCCTCTAGAGGCATCTCACAAAGGAGTCATCCAGAAAAATCACACTTGAATTCTTCCTAATTTAAATACAAGTTTCATGCTTTATATATCCTTGTAGCCCCTTCAGTGCCTAGCATAGCACAAACACAAGGCAAGTACTCAGCCATTTGAGTATTTTTTAAAAATTTAGATTTTGTGTGTGTATGTGCGTACACATCTGTGTTCTTTTGTAATGAAAGAAAAAATATTCATATGTAAACATGACTATTACATTTGGCTTAGCTGGAAGATTTTTTTCTTGTTACTATATTTTTAGAAATGTGTACAGAAACATTTCTCATGAGTTAATCTATAAATGGTACATTATCTTATAGAAATTACAATACTGTAAGGCTGATGGCTGAGGTTCCAAAATATTCTGTATATGGATGTATGGTATCCTAAATAAACAAAAGAATGAGGAAATGAATAATTGAATACTATGTTTATTATGAAATTTGATTTGCAGTAAATCTCTAATCAATACTTATTAGAGGTCTTAGATGGTAGATTAATGAAAATGTTGTACATACACTGTTCCCCTTCAGAGTGTTTTAATAATAATTTGTTGGATATTTATTATATTATTTCTGGAACATCTTCTTTTGAAACTGCCTACACAAAGGAAAGATTGTTCCTGGCTAAAACTGGTAGCACTTACAGGATAGGTGGACAATGTCTTAGTCACAGAGAAGTATTTCCTAGAAAACTACTTATCAAAATGTTATATGAAAGTTGCCAGATTCAGGAGTTCCCGTCATGGCTCAGTGGTTAACGAATCTGACTAGGAACCATGAGGTTGCAGGTTTGATCGCTGGCCTCGCTCAGTGGGTTAAGGATCCAGCGTTGCCATGAGCTGTGGTGTAGGTTGCAGACATGGCTTGGATCCCACATTGCTGTGGCTGTGGCGTAGGCTGGTGGCTATAGCTCCGATTAGACCCCGAGCCTGGGAACCTCCATATGCCATGGGTGCAGCCCTAGAAAAGACAAAAAAGACAAAAAAAAAAAAGAAAGTTGCCAGATTCAGATATCTGGAAAAAGGCAATCCAGGAAACATTGTTAAATCATTCCTTATGAAGACCAATGCAGGTCTGGGTTGGGTATGATAAATATATTATGATTGGCAGATAGCTTATGAAAATTTTGCTTAATTTATACAACTCTTGGTTACCTATTGGCCACAGGCCGAGGAAACTCAATAAGAAGCTACAGAATTATCAACACAAGTTCCAATAGAGAGAAAAGATTGAAAAAATTATCATACCTGAACACCAGCCATTGTCCAACACTGGGTCCTTCTAATGCCAATATTTGGCTGTGTTCCACTCAGATCCTATGTCTAGCATGTGGATTCATTTCATTTGAGTTGGGAGAAAAATAGTAACATGAGTGACAAGTGGCAAGGAAAGATACTGCAAATAAATGGGAAAACAATTTGAAATGGGAGTCAGAATGTGTCAAGTCACAATCATGTGAATATAAGAGTAGACTGGTAGAGGTAGCTCAGCATTTATGATGCTTATAGTCAGGTGCTGTGTTCTCTTAAGAATGTCTTTGGAGAATAACTGATTTACCTGACAATGTAGAAGACAAGACAGCATTCTTGTGGTTCCCAAGACTTGGCTTCTATTCCCAGCTCTGCAGTTGATAAGCTGTATAATCTAAAGCAAGTCATTTTCACCGGTGTCCATTTTACCCATTTGTAAAATTGGAAGAGTTGGAAAAAAAAATGATTTCAATGATCTCTTCTCCTAACCTGGTATGATTTTCTTCTGTGAGCAGTTTCTGAGCTTGAGTTTCTGGTAATGGCTAATAAGGGAGATGGATTTATCAACCAGCAATAGTAATAAGATTATCAAACTGAACTCAGATATGCTTACCTGTGCACAGTAAAACCAATCTACTGACACCTGGTTGTGGTGAAGAAAAGTGCAGTGTTTATTGTAGGGCACCAAGCAAGGAGAATGGGCAGCTCATGCTCAAGGGACCTCAACTCTGATGGGTTTCAGGGAAGGGATTTTAAAGGAAGCATTCGGGGTGAGGGTTGTAGCTTGTGGACTCTCTTCGGGTCAATTGGTGGTGAGATGGCACAGTGATGTTTCAGGAATCTTACTCATCAGCCTTCTGGTTCCAACCAGTCTGGGATCTGTGTACCTGTGGTCAGTGTGTAGTCACCAGGCTTCCCCTGGGTGAGGGAGGGGTCTTAGATTCTACAGAACAACTCAAAGGTTTGTGTCAGATTGTTAGGTATCTCCCTTGGTAGGAGCTAGGACCCCGTTTTGTTGCTGATCTGTTGTTTGAACTATCTTTACTTTTCTTGCTTGACTGCTTTTCCTTTGTTTCTGTATCCCCTCACTTCCCTAATTACTACCTGCTTGAGCCTGCACTTTGGCACTCGGGGAAGGCCTAGGAGACTAATGCCTTTTTCTACAAACAAGAAATGGGGGACAGAGAGGGGCTTTTGTACCTGGGAAGGCCCCACAGGGTCCTGCTCAGTTTCAATCTCCCTTTTCTTTGATAGTCCTCAATGCTGAGGGGAACAAGGGTAGGAAAAGAAAGGGAATCATGTTTTGCACAGGAGGTTAGTCATAAACTAGGCAAAAGACCTTGGTTTGGGGGGGATTTGGTTTTGCTAATAGTACTAATAAACAGAATGAAAATGTACCAAGCAAAATTTCAAGAGAACATTTATTTGAATTAGAGTGGTATAGTACTGTAGTTCTCAGCATTTGAAAAGAGCACTGAAGTAAAAAAACATAAGGAAGATTTTGATCTGTAGAAAAGGAGCATTAACACATACAAGGGTTGGAGAAAAAGATATGCAAACGTGTACTTTTGAAGTGAAGGTATTTAGGTCATGGCATGCAGGCCAGTGTGACCTGGCTATCAAATATGTGGGAGTTAATGCATTGTCTCTGGAATCAAACAGACTAGTTATCTGACCTTGAGAAAATTGCTTATCCTTTTTGAGCTTCAAATTCCTTATCTTAAAAATGGCAGCTCATAGGAAGGTTGTTGTGAAGATTAAATTGGGTAATGTATGTAATGGGCTTAAAGAAATTCATGGTACATTGTAAGGATCAAAAAATGTACTATTATCATCATCATCATCATCATCATCACCATTATTATTATTATGAGAGTTAATATTGGGAAAGTGGTTTGAAGCCAAATTATAAATGACTTTGAATGCTATAATAAATAATGTGGCTTCTATTTTATACAGTAAGGAGCTATTGTATGTTCTGAGGAGAGAAGCAAGATAAATCAAAAATGACAAAAGAAAGAGAAAGAAAATTATATACTTTTGCTGAAGAAATGCTCAGCAGTGAAGTAAAATTAGTTGTAGTCTGTTCTTTAAAAGAGTCAACCAGTCTAGACATGTCTCCAATGAGAAATTCAGTTTAAATATTAATAGAACACATCTCAGCTGTCACTCAAGTCCCATGTCTTTCTCAGTTACAATATGTGTTGATACCAACTTTCGCAACATGCCAGTGAAATTTCACTCTTTCTGCATCTATGGTGGTTCCTTTGAGGAAATATAAAAATGCAAATGGAAACATGATGGGTGAAAAAACTTGATGACTGACAATCAAATTCAAAATCAAGTATCCACAGCAACTTTAAGAAACCTCAATAAATATATTCTTGTTTCACTGCGACCATGATAAATACCAAATTTAAGCACAAGTGCACAAGGGGAATTATTTGCTTTAATTAGTTTTCATTCTAGCAAAGAAAGAGTTGTTAAACTCCATAAGTACCCAGTGCTTGGTCCTGTCTTAGAAATTTCTCTGCTTCCTGACCCGTCCTAAACACACTGAAATCATTTGCTAGGCTTGTGTGTGTGTGTGTGTGTGTGTGTGTGCGCACACGTGTGTGTTTAAGAATTAGTATTAAAAGAGAAAAATCACAGATTTGACTGAATAAAAAACAAATTACTTCAAACATTTAAAAAAATTAAAATAAAATGGCCAAATTTAAGTGAAGTGCATCACCTCTGCAGCTCATAAGACCTATGAGAAAAGGACCAAGTTGCAAACAGATGAAAGAGGAAAAGGATTTACAAAGCTACTCCATAAAATGAACTGTAAAATGTTAGCAAAGACACAGCTTCAGCTGTATCAAAATTTTCAGCATTGCCAGCAGTAACCATAACCTAAACAATACTATTAATGTACGCACATTACTTATTATTTTATGTTAGCTAAACTCTAGGTCCATGTTCCCACCCTTGGTTAATATCCCAGACAAGATGGATGACTGAATATACATTAAAACCTCCTCTTTCACTGAAACATAGGAAAATATTTGCTTTCTTTTTTATTTTAAGAATGCCTAATTTCACTAAATATAGGGGCAGAATATGCATGGGCCAGAGAGAAGGGAAACCCAAACTGCAGAACAGTAGCTGAAGCTGGAAGATCACATGCAGCCCTGGTCAAAAATCAGCACTGGGGGGCCAGTTCTACAGGAATACTGTAATGTTCTACAGGAATACACTGAAATGATTCCTCAAGTGATTAGACAGCAAAACCAGGGTTTCTTTGTAAAGTCAAAGCCTAGAATTACACTCCCTGCCCATTAGGGTAAACTTTACATCCAAGGTTGCCTGTGCTGTAAAAAGGACACTGAAAGGCCTCCATGGGATTTGGAACTCATCCTGTGTTGCACACAGACATGGTGATTAGAATTATGTTACCCAAATAAAGCACTCCAAACTATATGGGAAAAAAGAATGGTTATGTGCATATGCATAACTGATTCGTTTTGCTGTACCTGACACTAATACAACATTGTAAATCAACTATATTCTAATAAAATTAAAAACAAAAATAAACAACAACAACAAAACAAATAAAGAGCTCCAAGCTGTTCGCAGAAGACTTATCTTTTGAGTCTTAAAACCTAAAAGTGTTTGGCAGAGGCAATAATGGTATTACCTAATGTGGAGAGACATGTATCATTGAAAACAACCTCCTAAGCAGGAAAAACCTCCATCAAAAATGATAAAGCACACAAGAAATCGTGATCCAAATAAGAAAATCTAACCCAAGGAAAAGCAATATTAGATCAAGTTGTCTTAGAAGAATAGACATACTTATTAATTTTATATATTTAATAAAGACTTTATTGAAATATTAAAATATCGGAGGTCCCGTCGTGGCTCAGTGGTTAGCGAACCCGACTAGCATCCATAAGGACACGGGTTCGATCCCTGGGCTTGCTCACTGGGTTAAGGATCTGGTGTGAGCTGTGGTGTAGGTCGCAGAAGTGGCTTGGATCTGACATTGCTGTGGCTGTGGGGTAGGCCAGCAGCTTCAGTTCTGATTGGACCCCTAGCATGGGAACCTCCATATGCTGCAGGTGTGGCCCTAAAAAGACAAAAAGACCAAAAAATAAAAAAAGAAAATATTAAAATAACACAAAATTTACCGTTTCAATTTGTATAGTTCAGTGTTTACAGCATATTTACAAAGTTATGCAATCATCAACACTCTTCCTATTGAGTTATATATAGTTGATTTACAATGTGTTAGTTTCAGGTATACTGCAAGGCGATTCAGTTATATATATATATTCTTTTTCAGATTATTTTCTATTGTAGGCTATTAGAAGATATTGACTATAATTCCCTGTGCCATACAGTAGGACTTTGTGGTTTATTTATTTTACATATAGTAGTTTGTACCTGCTAAGTCCAGCTTCCTCATTTATCCCTTTATACTTTCTCCTTTGGTAGCCATAAATTTGTTTTCTATGTCTATGGGGTCTATTTCTGTTTTGTAAATAAATTCACTTATATCATTTTTTTAGATTCCACATATAAATGATATCATATCACAGACATGGAAAACAAACTAATAGTTACCAAACACTACTTTTAGAAATTTTCATCACCCTAAAATGGAACCGTGTACTCATTAGCAGTCACACTCTATTTCCCCCATTCCCTCCAGCCCCAGACAACCACTAATACCCATATTGTCTCCACGGATTTCATTCCTAAATTCTGATAAAAAAATGGACTCATATAATATGTGACTTTATATGTGTGACTTCCACTTAGCATAATATTTTCAAGGATCATCCATGCTGTAGCATAATATCAGTATTTTATTGTTATTGATAAATGATTTTCCATTGTGTGGATAAACCATATTATATTTATCCATTTATCAATTGATGGACATTTGGGTTGTTTCTAATTTGGGCTATTATGGATAATAATGCTATGAATATCTGTGTACAAATTTTTGTGTGGACATTTGTTTTCATTTATCTTCAGTATATATATACAAGTAGACTATCTGTGTCGTATGTTAACTCTGTGTTTAACATTTTTATTTATTTATTATTATTTTTTAATAGTTATTTCCCCAGTATAATTTTTTTTTCTACTGTACAGCATGGTGACCCAGTTACACATACATGTATGCCTTCTATTTTCACACACCGTCATGCTCCATCATAAGTGACTAGACAGAGTTCCCAGTGCTACAGAGCAGGATCTCATTGCTAATCCATTCCAAAGGTAATAGTTTGTATCTATTAACCCCAAGCTCTCCAACCATCCCATTCCCTTCCCTTTCCCCCTTGGCAAACACAAGTCTATTCTGCAAGTCCATGATTTTATTTTCTGTGGAAAGGTTCATTTGTGCCTTATATTAGATTCCATATGGTATTGCCAAACTATATTCCAAAGTGGCTGAATGGCTTTATTATGACACCAGTAATATATTAGGGTGCCAGTTTCTCCAGATCCTCATCAACAATTGTTAATGTCTCTCTCTTTTATTCTAGCCATCCTAGTAGGGATGAAGTCCTATGTCATCGTAGTTTTGATTTGCATTTCCCCAATGACTAATAATACTGAGCATTGTTTCATATTCTTATTGGCCATTTGTATATCTTAATGGACAAAGCAGTCAAGTCTTTTGCCCATTTTTTAAATTGAATAGGTATTTGTCACAAAGTTGTAGGAATTATTTATATATTCTGGACACAAGTACCGTATCAGATATATGATTTGCAAATGTTTTCTACCATTCTGCAGGTTATCTTGTTACTTCCTTTTTTTCTTATGGCCACACCTACAGAATATGGAAGTTCCCAGGCCAGGGGTCAAATTGGAGCTGCAGCTGCTGGCCTACACCATAGCCGTGGCAACATCTGATCCGAATCACATCTGCAACGTACGCTGCAGCTCACAGCAATGCTGGATCCTTAACTCACTGAATAATGCCAGGGATTGAACCCATATCCTCAACAGAGACAGTGTGGGGTCCTTAACATGCTGAGCCACAGCAGGAACTCTGTCTTTTTATTTTTTTTATTTTTTAATTTTTTTTGCCTTTTCTAGGGCCACATCTGCAGCATATGGAGTTTCCCAGGCTAGGGGTCTAATTGGAGCTATAGCCGCCGCCCTACGCCACAACCACAACAATGTGGGATCTGAGCCACGTCTGCAACCTACACCACAGCTCACGGCAACGTCGGATCCTTAACCCACTGAACGAGGCCAGGGATCGAACCCACAACCTCATGGTTCCTAGTTGGATTCATTAACCACTGAGCCACGACAGGAACTCCAGTCTTTTTACTTTCTCGATGGTGTCCTTTAAAGACAAATCTTATTACTTTGTATGAGGTATAATATGCCTATTTTTGTGTTGTTGCTTATGTTTTTTGACATCATACTTAAGAAGCCATCATCTAATCCAGGGTCACAAAGGTTCACACATATGTTTTCCTCTATAAATAGTATATATTCAACTCTTTATTTAGGTCTATGACCCATTTTGAATTGTTTTTGTATACAGTTTGAGATTGGAGTCCAAACTCATTTTTTTTTGCAGTAGGTTATCTAGTGGTCCCAGCAATTTTAAACTTTTGTTTAAATAGTGAACATGTAACGAAAACCCACTAAAGAACAGAATGTGAAAATATAATCTAATAGAACAGGAAAAGAATAAAGCTCAACAATCCAATAGAGAATAGGAAAGGAGATCAAAAGAAGTGATACAGAAGCATATTAATACACAAAACAGACCAGTGATTTCAATAAATAGAATAAATTAAGCATGCCTATTGAAGGACATATATTCAAATAGGGACCAAAACAATTCCTGCTACATATTATTTACAAGAATGATATCTAAACAAAATGACAGTTTTAAAATGAAACATTCAAGTAAATTACTAACATAAGAAATCAAAAGCAATCTTAACATTCAGCAAAACAGAGTAGAAGGTGGAAAACATTAATGGGGACAAAGACAGAGATCATACCCTGATAAAGGAGCAATCCATGAATAAACTGATCATCACTGAACTGGTATGAACCAAACAGCATGAGCTTGAATAATATGAAAGGGAAACAGAAGGAAATGCAACGAAAAAGTAGCCTCTCCTATAGTTTCTCATCTGCTGGTAATTCAAAAAATTTGCCAAATTATATATTATTTGGAAGTCATCTTGGTTTACCATGGCATTGAAGGATAAATCTATATATAAATAAATACCTATAAGAAATTATAACACTAAGATATTTCCTACCTTTAAAATGTGTAAATGTCTTTAGGAAAGATAATATTCAATTGATGCTACTAGCAGCAGTGCCATTTGGAACCATACTGAAGCCTTAGGTAAAAGTAAAAATCTGATCCTGTCTTTATTTAATATGTTGTTCACCATGGATTTCTGCAATAATTTGTTTTTTTTTCAAATACTGAATTAAAATGTTTTAAAAATTTGCTGTCCTAAGTGAGTGCCTCATTTGCCTCATCTTCATACTTAATATTGGCCTACTTGAGAGTTTTCGTAGCCTTTGATCTAATAATTCCACCTCTTGAAAGTGAAGCTAACTAAATATTTGCTGGAATTATTAGATCAAAGGCTACGAAAACTCTCAAGTAGGCCAATATTAAGTATGAAGATGATTGGATTTGGAAGATGTGGTATATATACACAATGGAATACTCCTCAGCCATAAAAAAAAGAATGACATAATGCCATTTGCAGCAACATGGATGGAACTAGAGAATCTCATACTGAGTGAAATGAGCCAGAAAGACAAAGACAAATACCATATGATCTCACTTATAACTGGAATCTAATATCCAGCACAAATGACCATCTCCTCAGAAAAGAAAATCATGGACTTGGAAAACAGACTTGTGGCTGCCTGATGGGAGGGGCAGGGAGTGGGAGGGATCGGGAGCTTGGGCTCATCAGACACAACTTAGAATAGATTTACAAGGAGATCCTGCTGAATAGCATTGAGAGCTTTGTCTAGATACTCATGTTGCAACAGAACAAATGGTGGGGGGAAAAATGTAATTGTAATGTATACATGTAAGGATAACTTGATCCCCTTGCTGTACAGTGGGAAAAAAAAATTTTCTAATTAAAAAAAAACAAAAAAAAATATAAAATAAGGAGAAAAGAAGGGGAAAAGTTGCACAATAGATCTTAAATACAGTATTTTATATAAAGGAATATAAAAGAATAATCAAATGAGCTACATGAAAAGATATGCAATAAAAGGTGTATTTTAAGATCTGACCATATATGTCTGGTATAGATTAAACAATCTCAGGAGGTGCTTATAAAAGGAGTTCAGAAATCTCAGATTTAGGGGAAGGATGCATGAGATTCACTTAGAAAGCATATGTAACAAAACATTTTAAAAAACTGCAGATTTCCATAATATTGATAGGTAAGGGCTATGATGTCTATAATTTAAATAGTTCCACAGAAGATACTAATGCAGTCAACCTAGCATTGGATATTTGTGAGCCATGATTTAGAATAAAATGTTATCAGGCATTAGTTACTTCATAGAAGCTTGCACATTAGATGAATTTTAAAAAATCATCTTATTTTACAAATGAGGAAAATGATTCCCAGAGTAACAGAGTGAGTTGTCCAATTTCATAAACAAACTCAGAGTAGAAATTCAAGATCACCATCTCTGTATTGTCTCTGTTAGATCTTGCTGGATTTTCCTGAACATGAAGACCATCTCCGGACACAAAGTGTAACAAACCAATAGATTTTTAAAATTCACAGTAAACTTGTATTTCACAAATTGGGGCACACCTATATTGATTTAAATGTATATCCCTCTTTGAGGAACAACGCACAATACTGCCCAGTTTTCCATAAGAATTATAAGAGAAGACACTTAAAAACATTCTTCCCCAAAACATTTTCCCCAAAGTACACACACACAATAACTGTTAAAAGCAATGCACAGCCTGCTTTAAAACTTTTTGTAATGAAAAGCTTTTAAAATGATTAGAGTGATCTCTTGATTTGGATGCTAAAAGTAAAATCACAGGATGTTTTCCAAAACATCTGCAAATCAGTTAACACACAAATGAAATACTTAAAATGGTTCTTCCAATATTGGTAATTGTACCCACGGTGTGTTAACATTCTGTCTGCTATCTCATTTCATTCCAGCTGACCCTATTCAACTGCTTAGCAACTCCTTAACTTAACACATCTGATGGCACACAAGACATACATATATTTTTTGAACAAAGGACAAAGGATGAATTTCAATGAGAAAATACTCTTAGACATGCTAGGCCATACTCACAACTTTGAGGGTCACTGCTTAATAGGAAAAAAAAAAAAAAACATGATAAGTAGCTTGCATTTTTGTCCCTGAAATAACTTGTTGTAAAGCATGAGTAAATTCTGAATCACCAAGGGAACTTTTAGAAACTGCAAATCCTGCCCCAGATACATACTAGGAGTACTGCTGAACCAAACTTGGGTCCATTTGTCCAACATATAGCAAAAATCTACTGATACCAGACTGTGGTAAAGGAAAGTACAACATTTATTGCAGGGCACCAACCAAGGAATTATCCTTATGCTTTGTAATTATAAATTATACTTTATTATAAATTATATATGGGCAGCTCATGCTTGAAGACCTGAACATACTGATGGCATTTAGGGAAGTGTTTTTTAAGGTATCATTAGTGATGAGGATTGTATGGTGACTGATCAGCTTGTGGACATTTTTCCAGTTGATTGGTGGTGAGGTGACAGGGTGATATTTTGAGAGTCTCAGTTACGAACTTTCTGTTTCCAGCTGGTCTAGAGTCTACTCAGTTAACTTCTTCCCCCTGGTAGGGATATTAGTATCTGCAAAACAACTCAAGGATATGGCTCAGAATATTATCTATAACCATTGAGGAGGAACAAAAGGTACTTTGCTTTGTTTTATGGCTAAACTATTATGGTCTTGTTTGATTGTTTTCCTTAGTTTCTGTATTTTCTCAATACTCTGATTAAATTAGCTCTTTAGAACTAGGAGGTTAAATAAAGCTTTTTTACAAACAAGAGGTGGGCGGAACAGGGGTCTGTCCCCTGCAAGGTCTCAAAGGGTCCTATTTGTTTTTGGGAACAGCCAGGTCACCTGTGGAAAACTGCTGCTGCAGAGCAAGACGCTGGGTCTCTTTTGTTCACCTGATAGTATATAACTGCTATGCTCCCATCAGTGACTGTTGAGAAATAAATATTTACTCTTGTATTCATTTAGCAAATATTTACTGAGTGCCTAGCCTGTGCTGGGTTCTGACCAAGGAACTATGACAATAGCAGTGAATAAACTAGACAAAAATCTCTGCCTTTAGTGCTGTGGCTATAGATATCTCTTTTTAAGTGGAATATAATGACACTTCATTCTTACAAAATTCATATTATATTTTCAAATATGTTTAAATTGTTGTTCATGCAAATCTGAAATCATACTAAATGGTCTGTGACGCAAAATAGAAAAAAATCAATACGGTGATGCCAGTCTTAGTAAATTTAAATCAAAATGAATAATTGCCCACTAAATCAATCAATTCTTGGTTTAAGGTTAAAGTAGTCAAGATTGTAACCACCTTTATTTCATAACTTAATCTAAAATTAAATTACATTATAGCTATTTTTATCATTATATTAAAGGAATGTTTCTGAATAGTGATATAAAGTATATTCATATTCATTTAATCCTATTTCAGTGGAGCTGGGAAATGAGGCATTTTTTTTTTAAGTGCATATCTTTTTGTCATGAATATCTACTTCGTGATTTAGGAAATCTCTTTGTTAGGGAGAGCTGAAGGTTACAGCAGACAAGCCTGCACAATAGAAATCTTAAGAATTAGGTGATATGAACATTGCCTTGTGTCGCCTTGGTGGGAAAAAGAGGTTTGAAAGCAAATTGTCCAAAAGAATCTGCAGAGATAACAGTCTGGCTAAGATAACTAGATGATCAAAACAACCATAGGTCAAAGATGAATGTTCCTAATCATATTTTTTACCATTAATTGATAATTTTAACTGCGTGTTAGAGTAGTTTGACACCATTTTTTATTCTTTAAACAGAACCTGGAAAAACATTTTTCAAAAACCCCCCACAATTGCTCTCCATCTGAAAAGTAAACTGCCTGAGTTCAAAGCCCACTTTTATCACATACTAGGTGTGCAAACTTAACCACATTACAAAAATTCAAGATTCTTAGTTCCCTGATTTCAAAAAAAGGCACTAATAAGTACCTACCTTGGAGTCATTGTGAAGACTAATGAAATAATTTATGGAAAGTCCTTTGCACAATTATCACTATATAGGTTAATGTTATTATGTTAAATGTTATTATGAGCTATTGGGTTTACTTCTAAATAATTTTTAGCCAACCAAGCCTACCATTGGTAATCATGAAATTTTGGAAGCAAGCTGAATGTCCAATAAAAGTGATTTAGTTAAATTATTATTATTTCTAAATAATCCAAATCTATGTGGTAAATAAAATCATGTAAGAGAAAAAATATTTAATAATGAAATAATTTGCTTCATTTTCTGTCTATGTGAAAACCTACATGTTCACACAAAATCAAGATAAAACTAAAAGTACTGAAAACCAGCATATAATTTGGGAGGGTGCAATTGGAGTTCAAGTATTTTAAGGTTTTAAATAGTTTGAAAACAGAAAATGATATTAACTCTAGAATTTGTCACATTACACATACACATTAAATTTTCTAGATGAGCTAGTAAAATAATTAAAACAGAAAGCACAACTTCCAGAGTGTTATGAAAAATGGAACCAGGGGAAAGAATCACAGCCAAAGAAAAGCAGCCAAGAAAGAAATGTTCAAAAAAACCACTCTAGCAAAAGGGGAACAAATTGAAAATGCTAAATAAGATGACAGAGATGAATCAAAATACATAAGCAATTATAAATCAATACAAATTATGCTCTCCAGTTAAAAGATCTTCGGATTAGATGTTTAAAATAATCTACTAATACATTGTTTACAAGAAGCAAATTTAAACATGAGGAAACAAAAAATATTTAATTAAAAGCATAGAAAAGCTATACAAAATAAATGTAAGCAAAAATATGACTCAGCTACATTAATAACATACAAAATAGATCCTAGGTAAAAATTACTACCATAGATAAAGAAGGTCAATATATATTTATGGAAGAATCAATTCATGATGGAAATCAGGCAATTCTAAACCTGATGGAACCTACTGAGAAATAGTTTGAAAATGTGTTAAGGAAAATTTGACAGAATTACAAGACAATATAAGTAAGCAAATACACTATCATACTGAAATATTTTTAACATGCTTCCCTAAATAGCTGATGAATTATGCAGAGAAATATCAGTAGGTATAGGAAAGATTTGAAAAACACAAATAGCATGATTAATATAATGGAAGATTATAGAACATGTCACTCAACAACTAGATTAAGGTACATTTTAAAATATATATGGAACATTAATCTAAACTGACCATGTATTATATCTTAAATCAGTTCCCCAAAAAATCAGGAAACATGTCCAATCAGATAATCTAGGATTTTTATAAAGCTATAATAATAAAGATAATGTGTTTTGAATTTAGGGATAGAACAATGGAACTAAGTAGAGATTCTGGAAGCCTACTTATACTATTTGATCAACAAAGACTAACTTCAGTTTGAAAAGATAAGCTATCAACTGGAAGCCTGTGTATGCAACATATGAAAGCAATAATGGTTTAGTATCCAGAATATATGACGAAACCCTCCAAATAGTCAAATGACAAATAACTCAAGAGAAAAGAAAAAAGAAAAAAAAGAGGCACAACCCAAGAACTGGCATTCTTGTAGAAATACAAAAGGTCCACAGTGACATGAAAAGATGCTCAAATTCATTAGTAAAAAAAGAAATTCAAATTAAAGCCACAGTGTGTATAATTTCACACTCACCAAAGTGATAAGTTTAAAAGTCAGACTATATATTAGTGAAGATGGTAGATGATGAGAGTTCTCATACAAATGCAAGTGGATATGACCTAACAATTACGCATTTCAGTAAATATTCTAGATAACTTCTTGAAAATTTAAACCATAGGTTGACCTGCCAGAATTAGCAAATGAATAATACAGGATATTCAAGAAACATGAATTTCAGATAAATAAAAACAGAGCATTTATCTATATCTATATGTATATTCCATGTATTATTAGAGATGAAATTATACCATAAAAATCTGTTGTTCATCTGAAATTCAAATTTAAATTTTGGATTTTATCTGGCAACCCTAAAACTAAGATATGTACAAAAATACAACAGCATTATGTGTACCAACAAAAAGCTGGAAACAATAAAAAAAATTCATGGACAAAATACCTGTGTTATAGGCCTACAATGGGACAATATCATCAAAGAAAAATATATGAAATACAGCTCCATGCATCAATACTGTGCATTCTTAAAAGTATAACATTGAACACAAGCTGCAGAAAAACATATTTGATTCCATTATATAAAACCAAGTAAAATAAAAACCAAATATCGTGTTATTTAAAGATATATATATACATATATATGCATATGTATGTGTGGCAGGTATAAAAAAAATATGAGGATGATTACCATAATAAAGAGTGGATATACTGGATGTAAAGAAGGGAATAAAGTCAAAAAAGAATACTCAGAGAGCATGATATATATTAGAAAAGTATAACCATCTAGTTACGATATATTTAATAATTTAAAAAGCTTAAAAATCAAGGATGTTCTTGAAATACAAACAATATTTCTTTTTTTATTCATTTGGCAATATTCTCATGAATATAAACATTTTTCAAATAGAATGAAAATGATTATTGCCAATCACTAGAAAATATTTTTATACTTTGCATGCACCTCATAAAGGGCATAGGTGGGTTATGAGGTGATGAACTGTTAAGTTGGTTTTAATTTTTATGTGTTTAATTTTTATGTGTTAGGTAATTAGGATCCTGCTTTTTCATCACTGAAAACAGCACCAGAGAACTTAATTAGATAAATTATGATTCTTAATCAACAAAAGAGAAAAAAACAAAAAAGTAACATGAAAATCTGCTAACTTGAAATAGCTATTTGAAATCCAACAGCTTTTAGTTTTGATTTAATTTTCATCATGACATAAGTTCTTTGGATTGTATTTCTTTTTCCCCTAAATTGCCTTCATCAAGTATTTTTTCTATAATCTTCTGCTACCACATTAACTTCCAGTGCATAACTGAGTTGATTTGATAGTTTATGTCTAAAAAATATTTAGATTAAATATATGTAATTTTGGGTATAGTAATTTTCTGGAAACTTCAACTGAATAGTGCTCCCAGTAGAATGTTTTTCACCGAGAGGGTACATAAAAAGCTCCCTAACTTCCTAACTAAGCAGTCTATTAGTTGACTACCTAGGAGTCTTTCTCTTCATCATGTGACTAAAGGCATTACTACACTACCAAATTGTAAGGCAAACTTGTTCCCCTTGCTCTAGCATGTCACATATGTATCCTAAAGTTTCTCATCTTAAGAACACAAACCCTTGTGATTCCTATTAACAAATTTAGGGTATGTCTATCAGACATGAAATAACCATATCAATACACTGAGAAAACTTAGAAGTATACAGTTAGCACATTTTTTTCTTCTGACATCTCTCTGAACAATCTCAAAATTATCTGTGAAAAGTAGATCAGAATATTTTCTCACCAAAACACTTCATTAGTTCTCATGAACTTGAAGAGGCTGGCTTATCTTTCAATGTATACTGTTAGTATAGATTGAATTATAGAATTATGGAGATAGAATATTAGAGCAGGATGACATACAAAGTGACTATCTTTTTAGAGAACAGGCTTGGGACACATGCACACCAGACAAAAAGATCCACAACAATAAATAGTATAATAAATAATGAACAATTAAACCTCTATGTGTTATTCCAAGATTAAAATATGAAAAATAGGTGTATCCACTAAGGAAAAAAGTGTGGAGTTTCCTCAAAAAAAAAAAAAAATAGAGTAATCATATGACTTAGCAATTCCACTCCTGGCAATACATTTGGAAAAAAAACAAAAATACTAATATCAAAAGATCATATACCTGCATGTTCATTGTAACACTATTTATAATAGACAAGACATGGAAACAACCTAAGTGTCCATCCATAGATAAATAGATATAAAGAGTGGTACATATATACAATGGGATATTACTCAGCCATAAAAAAGAATGAAATTCTGCCATTTTCAACAACATAGATGGACCTGAAGAGTATTATGTTCAGCTGAATAGATCAAGCAAAGACAAATACTATATGTTATCACATATACATGGAACCTAAAAATAAAGCAAGTGAATGAATATAGCAAAACAGAAACAGACTCATGGATATAAACTAGCTATTACCAATGGGGAGAGAGAAAGAGGGAAGGGCAAGGTCCAAATAGGGGATTAATAGGTATAAAATACTATATAAAAATAAATAAGCTACAAGACATATTAAACAGCACAGGGAATATAGCCAATATTTTATAACAAGTTTAAATTGAGTATAACCTATTAAAATATTGAATCACTATTTTGTACACTTGAAATGAATCTAAAATTATAAAGCAACTCTACTTCAATTAAAAAAATAAAATATGAAAATTAGCTGTTTTTTAAAAAATATAACATTATAGTATTTTTTATTATTGATAATTACTTATATTCATAGTATATAATTTAATATAACACAATTTATATATTTTATATTATTATAATAACTTATTACTTAAATATATATTCTATATACCATTCTGTATGAGTTACTTCTCTAATAAAAATACTATAATTTATGGCCAGAATGGACATCATCAAAAACTCTACAAACTATAATTGATGGAGAGGGTGTGGAGAAAAGGGAACCCTACTGCACTGTTGGTAGGAATGTAAATTGGTGCAACCACTGTGGAAAACAGTATGGAGATTCCTCAGAAAACTAAAAACAGAATTACCATTTGATCCAGCAATCCCACTCCTAGGCATCTATCCAGAGAAAACCATGGCTTGAAAATATACACGTACTCCAATGACCATTGCAGCACTATATACAATAGCCAAGACATGGAAACAACCTAAATATCCGTCGACAGAGGAGTGGATCCAGAAGATGTGGTACATATACACAATGGAATATTACTCAGCCATTAAAAGGAAGGAAATAACGGCATTTGCAGCAACATGGGAGGACCGAGAAATTATCATGCTATGGTCTGACAGTGAGACACCAACATTATATGCTATCACTTACATGTGGAATCTAAAAAAAGGACACAATGAATGTCTTTGCAGAACAGATACTGACTCACAGACTAAAAAACTTATGGTTTCCAAAGGAGACAGGTTGGGGGGGTTGGGTGGGTGATGGGCTGGGAGTTTGGGATGGACATGCTATAAAAATGGGTTGTGATGACTGTTGTACAACTATAAAGGCAATAAAATTCATTGAGTAATAAAAATAAACTAAACTTAAAGATTCAAAAAATAAATACTATAATTTATACTTAAAAACAATTGAACTAATCAGCAGTGGTAATTAGTCATTAATAGGAGTTAAAAGTATATATATGAGAAAAACATGCCAATATTTTTGTAATGTATCTTTCTTCTGATACAGTAATTTATTTTAACTCTTTTTAGAACTCCTTTTGGAAGTTTAAATTTTGTAGCCTATAATATGTTGCATTCTTAAAATATACAAATACAAGACTTTAAAAAAAGAGTGTATAAATACAATAGGATTAATTATACAGATACTACTTGAACTTAATAAAACTAATAATGCCATGTTTCTTTCTGTCCTGTGATAATTTTACTCTTTTTGTTTCCATTTTCAATACCACATCCTTACAGCCTTTACAACATCCTTCTTTTCTTTTATAAAGGTAAACTGGATACAGTCAAAAGTAAAATTCATTTTGACTTGCAACTCTGCTCTTATCAAGATTATACTGATTACCTGAATCAGTCCAGTGTAATGACATCATGCTGAATATCCTCTCAAAAAATATTTGAGCACAAACTTAGAATTTTACTCACTCACAAGAGCGGGTTTACAGACTGGTAGGAATTCATTTCTAAGTCTCCAAACATCCATCCACTTTGTATCTACGAGCTTGTTTTAGTCAATCACAACCTTATTTAAGTTTTTGTTTGTTTGTTTTTGTTTTACTGAAGTACAGCTAATTTACAAGGCTGTGATAATTTCTGCTGTACAATAGTGACCCAGTCATCCCATATACACATATTCATTCTATCAGATTCTTTTGCCACACAGATTATTACAGAATAGTGGGTGAGTTCTCTGTGCTATACAGCAGGTTTCTTTTCATTTTTTCCATTGTGTTGTTTGTTTTTATAATCATTTATTTATATATATTTTTTTCTACTGTACAGCGTGGTGACCCAGTTACATATACATGTATAAATGTTCCATCATAAGTGAGGAAAAAGAATGACACATGCACTCGCATGTTCACTGCAGCACTATTCACAATAGCCAAGACATGCAATCAACCCAAATGTCCACTGATAGATGATTGGATTAGGAAGATGTGTGTGTGTGTGTGTGTGTGTGTGTGTGTGTGTGTGTGTGTGTATACACAAGGGAATACTACTACTACTACTCGGCCATAAAAAAGAACAAAATAATGCCATTTGCAGCAACATGGTTGCTTTTTATAAGTGCTTCAACTTATTTTTCAATCACAACCTTTGCATTTATAAATTAATCAGATGTTATCATGTATAGAATGCCCATCATTTTTTAACACTCAAAGAAGACTGGATATCAGGATAATTTAAACCTCTCTTTCTCAGGGACATGAATTGAAAGCATTGAGATAACTACAATTCGTTAAAATTGAAAATTGGATCCCGAAGTAATTTACAGTTTTAATAATTGAGGAGGACCTGTTAAATGCCCTTTGATTTTCTTTGGAAGCAGCCTTACAGTCTTATTTCCAAAGAGTGAGGTGTTTGCTTATTGGTTTGTTTTTGTTTTTGTAGGAGTGTTTGTTGAAATCTACATGTAACATTGAACAGCTCGAGTACAAGTCAAATGGTTTTTGAGGAGCAGCATACCATTGTGTTTTATTATCATCTCTTTTTACACCCGACATTTTCACCTTCAGTGCATTTACTAATTAGATAAGTTCATTTTTCTTTCATTACACTTTGAAAATATGGAATTTTTTGACAGGCCAACATTTTAACATTTTTATGGCCAACAGCAGTGATCTTGTAGACACAGTTCTACGATGGCTAATCTCCTTCGGTCTCTATAAGGTAAAAACCTTGGAGTTCTCATCATGGCTCAGTGGAAACAAATCCGACTAGAAACCACGAGGTTGTGGGTTCAATCCCTGGCCTCGCTCAGTGGGTTAAGGATCTGGCGTTGCCATGAGCTGCGGTGAAGGCTGCAGACGCAGCTCGGATCCTGCATTGCTGTGGCTGTGGTGTAGGCCGGCGGCTGCAGCTCTGATTAGACCCCTAGCCTGGAAACCTCCATAAGCCACAGGCACAGCCCTAAAAAGCAAAATAAAAAAACAAAAAAAAAACAAACAAAAAAAAGGACAAAAAAAGAGTATAGACTCTACACTGGCTTTGCTTGAATTAAAACCATTTCTTCTCCTACTTCCTAGTTCCATGACCTTGGGCAAAGTTACTTAACCTCTCTCTGTGCTTTATTTTTCCTATTCATAAAATGACGATAACGAGAGTAGATTTGTTAAGATATTACAAGGATTAAATGAAATGATCCATGTAAAATGCTTATGTACCTAATACAAAATAAGTGATAAATAAATTGTAGCTATTAATAGTCTGCTCTACTATTTTCATGCTACAGTGCTAGGTGATATAGGTCAAATTTGTGATTTCAAGGTATTACATGATTAGGTTATAGCAATTTTGAAACATACTCTTATTTGTTCTCTGCAATACACTGCCAAAAATATTTCCTAAATTGAAATTAAGCAGTCCAAGTCACATTGATTAAAATAACATCAGAAGAACTGAACTAATGCTGGACATTTAAATCTTTGTTTTTAGAAATAATCCAGCCGAATCATTAAGATTTGAGTTCTAGTACCATCATTGATATAGACAATCGCTAATATCTATATAAACTTGAGCAAGTCACTACAACAAACTGAATTGCAATTTCCTCACTTGATAAAATGGGAAATTTCAATTCACTTAAGAAATATTTGTTGAGCCTTACTATCTGCCAGTGTCTACAATAGATGGCTTACATACATTATATCATTTACCCCTACAGCAGTATTATGTAATAAGAGTGATTATCCTCACTTTGTGGTAAAAATTTTTAAAAAAAGCCTCTGCCTTTCTCTCTCCCTGGGCCAAGAGGATCAAATGATGAAATTGTGAAAGTACTTCATAAACTAGAAAACACTTTCCAAATATTGTATTACTTTAAATTGTATTACTTTAAATTGTTTTGACAAAGTACATCATCTCAGTAATACAATTCTTGTTTATTTATTTTTTTCTCCTAGTGTTTTGATGGGAAATCTGAATCATAAAGTCCAGCGATCGGAGTTTCTAAATGTGGATATAATGATTAAATTATAATATTTTCAAAACAATTAATGAATTTAAAAAAAAGCTATGAAAGAAAAAAGTTTTAGATTGAATAAATGTCACTTCTAGAAATATATATGTATACTATATATATGTATGTATATATATATATATATACGTATAAAATTAAACATCTGCATCACTAAAACAGTTAATGTTTTCATATATTTCAGATTTCGAGGACTTTTTTTTTTGTCTTTTGTCTTTTTGTTGTTGTTGTTGCTATTTCTTGGGCCGCTCCCGCGGCATATGGAGGTTCCCAGGCTAGGGGTTGAATCCGAGCTGTAGCCACCGGCCTACGCCAGAGCCACAGCAACGCGGGATCCGAGCCGCGTCTGTGACCTACACCACAGCTCACGGCAACGCCGGATCGTTAACCCACTGAGCAAGGGCAGGGACCGAACCCGCAACCTCATGGTTCCTAGTCGGATTTGTTAACCACTGCGCCACGACGGGAACTCCCTCGAGGACTTTTAATTTCAGCTCAAATACTGAAGAAAAAAGGACTTTTGAGAACTGTGAATTTATTTTTTTTCTTTAGGATATTTATTGTATTGGGTAGTGTTTATTTGTTTTTGCATTTCTCTGAAAAATGCAAATTAAAGTCACAATGAAATGTCATAACTCTTTTTAAAAACAGAAGATGCCAAAAATATTCTTGTAAAATTGTTTTCCTTGTGATAGATTCACACTTTCATTATTTACCACCCGAGGAGTTTTTAGAGGAAGGGGATGTAATAGATGGCAATCCAGAAGTGTCATGTCTTTGCCAAGGATATCCAACTATTTTTATTGGACAAGTGTCACTTTTAAAGTCGATGAACAGCAAACATGAAGTAGAAATATCTAGTTGAAAAATGAAGCCACCTAAGGAGCAAGAAGTGATAGATAACATGGTACTTTTTTTAACATCATAAAAAGTTCATAAATAAGGAATAGTTTTGGTGATGCGCCAGTTTTGATTTGTGGCCTGTAACTCCAGCACACCACTTCAGATTGATCCTTCTTTATAGACAGAATAAAAATAAAATATCTCATTTCCTCCTGAAAATACCCAATATGACTATATAAGTATATATTTGTGGGCAACTGAAACACATTCCCTGCTAATACTCCATAAACTCTGCAGGGGTCCACTGGGACCTGGGATTTGGCCTGCAGAAAGTGGTAATAGCAATTTTAAGCACTTGTAGGATAATGAGAAATTTTAGGTATTCTCAATAATATCATTCAATGTAGTATATCTTCATTTCTTTGATAAAAAAGGAAATTCCTGCTGATCAAGTGTTGCATAGCTTAAGGCTCATTTGGGGGGGGATGTAATGGCCAATGCCTAATTTATGCTCTTAGGGTTCATTTCAATATTAACCTTTTATGATACCAGTGGGGGTAGAGGCTTAATAGAATGAGGTAAAATTATTAAAACCTGTAACTTATAATATACATATTTCTCACTGTTCCTTCCAGAGTCAAAATGTTTCTTTTCAACCTGAATGTGGCAAGGAATGGTTTATCCCTATGTTCTTCCCAGTCCACATTTATCTTTACTGAGAGATTTGCCAGTTAGTTTATTTTTGTAATTTATGACACAGTGCTCCTGAAAAAAATATTGATGTCAATTAGTAAAAAATAAGAGAGAATCTATATATTTGTAAATACAGAATCCTCATGTGAGTATGTGTGTGTTTTGTATTTTCATGTGGTTTCAGAATCACAGGTCACAACTTTCTTTTCTGATGTTCATTACTAGAGGAAGTTTTGCAGAAATGCTGCCTAATACTTTCTGAAGGTCAACTGAAAGTGAGTCTATGGCATGGTCAGATAAGAGAACACTGCCTAGAGCCAGGCTATTCACATCATTAATCAGAAAGTGAGGAACTTAGAAGTCAGCCTGGAAATATGAGTTATGTGGGTTAGAGAAGAATGTATAATCCCGTTCAGTAGAGTGTGAAAGTTTCCATATATCTGCTACTCCTAAATCAGTAATAGCTGAGGATGAATATGAGTTTTTTAAATAAAATGGTATTCTTGGATAATATATGCCAAATCTCTCTGAAGCAGGATCCAAGGCCACAGTAAGTCACCACTTCGAACTGTTTTAGTAAAGGCATTATTTTGAATTTTGAGAGAACCATATATAGGTTGCCATGTAAATTTAAGTTGGATCATTTATGAAAGAAGTAAAGTATAACCAAATATTTTATGTTCCTCTGAACTTCAAGACAACTTTAAATATTTAGGGTGGTGGGATGATTGACCAAGGTGGGGGCAGCTAAGTAGAAATGTGTCAAAGTCATACTCTAGGCTAGATTGATTTGTATATTATTTAATTTATTCAGCAAAAACACATAGGCACAGACATATTCAATTACTGAGGTAGGAGTTGTCGTCACTGCCATTTTACAGATGGGGCAATTGAAACTTGAAGTTAAATAATTTGTCCAAGATTGGGAAACCAAAAAGTTGCAGACTTGACTCTGATTATCAAAAACTTCACACTCTTTTCCAGGAAATGTGTGGCCCGATATATTTTATTTTAGTAATATACACATATTTAGTACATACACATATTTATCCCAATGAAACCTTTAGCTACTGCATGGATAACACCTTCATGCAGTTGATGTTTACAGCCTCATAACACCTCGCCAGTGTGCCACTAAACGGTGCTCAGTGGAGGGGGTTAGAGGATTGAATTAATGAATACTGACCTCAATTACTGGCAAAAATGTAAATGTACCGTGATATCTGAATATATTTTGGAAAAATGGTCCCTCGGGTATAAATAGGAGGACATAGATCCTGCCATCAGCAGGACATGTTCTCTGATCTATCTTCATCCTGCAGTTGGGAGGAACCCATAAGTAGACTCTCATAGTAGCACCACAGGCAATATGGATAACCAGACAGAGGCACGTGGCATTTATTCGAGAAGCAGAGCTAATCTTACTGGCCCATCTGATTGTTATACAAAATAGAAATAAAACAGTTACACTGGTGTAAAAAGACAAAATTATTACTCACACACTATACTGTATACTTTTTGAGGACAAGAGAATTAGTGTCGTTTAATTATCTCTGTATTCCTAGCACCTAGCACAGAATAGTGGCTTTTTTTTTTTTTTGCAAGAGTAAAACAAAGGAGTTATATAATCTCTCAAAGGACACTTTTGCTTCTCACCTGACATCGTGACTTTGCCCATGTTCTTCCCTCCACTTGTCATGACTTTCCTTCTCGCATTTTCTCTATCCACCTTACCCTCTCCTGCTTATGTTCACATCTCAACACATGTCATTAATTCTAAGAAGCTTTTTTCTGGTTCCTCTAGTAACACTTCAGTTCTCCTTTTGTTCAATTGTACCTAGAATATACTTCTTAAAAATGTAGGGGAAAGTTTCTACACGTCTAGGTAACAACTGAGCTCTTTTGTTGTTGTTGTTGTTGTTGTTGTTTTTCTACTCTGGCACCAGATGCAAGTTCTCGGGCCAGGGATTGAATCTGAGCCACAGTCCCAACCTATGCCACAGCTGCAACAATGCGGATCATTAGCCCATTGCACTGGACTGGGGGTTGAACCCATGCCACTGCAGAGACAATGCTAGACCCTTACCCCACTGCACCACAGCAGACACTCTGAGCTTTTTTTTTTTTTTTTGTAATTGAAGTAGAGCTGATTTACAATGTTGTATTAGTTTCAGATGTACAGCGTAATGATTCAGGATTTTTTCAGATTATAATTCACTATAGGTTATTGTAAGATATTGGGTATAATTTCCTGTGTTACAGAGTATGTCCTTATTGCTTACCTCTGTTTTATATAGTAGTGTGTATCTGTTAATCTCATACTCTTAATTTACCCCTCTTCTTTTTTCTCTCTCCTTTGGTAATCACTAGTTTTATTTCTATGTCAGTTGGTTTCTGTTTTGCATATTCATTTGTATTATTTTTTAGATTCCACATATGTGTTATCATACAGTATTAGTCCTTCTATTTCTAATTTATTTCATAATATTCTCTATGTCCATCCACCTTGCTGGAAATATTAGAATTACATTATTTTTAATGGATGAGTAGTATTCTCTCTCTCTCTCTCTCTTTCTCTCTCTCTCTCTCTCTCTCTATATATATATATATACATATATATATATACATATACATATATATCCTCTTCTTTATCCATACACCAATTGATGGGCACTTTGGTTGCTTTCATATCTTGACAATTGTAATAAGTAGTGCTATGAACATTATGGTGCATATATCTTTGCAAAACAGTGTTTTCTTTCTCTTCCAATAAATACCAAGAAGTAGAATTTCTGGGTCATATAGTAGTTCTATTTTTAGTTTTTGGAGGTAACTCCATACTAGTTCTCAGAGTGGCTGCATCAATTTACATTCTCGCCAACAGTGTACAAGGGTTCCCTTTTCTCCACATCCTCCCCAACATTTGTTATTTGTAGGCCTTTTGATGCTAGCCATTTTGACAGGTGTGGGGTGATAACTCAGTGAGATTTTGATTTGCATTTCTCTAATAATTAGCTATACTGAACTGAACAACTTTTCATGTGCTTATTAGCCATCTGTATGCCTTCTTTGGAAAAAGGTACGTTCAGATCATCTGCCCATTTTTAATAGGTTTGTTGTTTGATATAGAGTTGTATGAGCTATTTATATTTTTTGGCTGTTAAACAGTTGGTCACATCCTTTGAAAATATTTTCTCACACCCTGTATATAGATTGTAGTTTCATTTTGTTGATAGTTTCTTTTGGTGTGCAAAGGCTTTTAAGTTTAATTAGGTCCCATTTGTTCATTTTTGCTTTTATTTCTTTTGCCTTAAGAGATAGATCCCCCAAACAGTGCTACAATTTGTGTCAAAGAACATTCTATGTTTTCTTCTAGAAGTTTTATGGTTTCAGTCTTACATTTGCATTTAATCCATTTTTATTTTACTTTTGTGTATAGTGTTGGGGAATGTTCTAATCTCATTATTTCATATGTAGCTATTCAGTTTCTCAACACCACTTGCTGAAGAGACTGTCTTTTCTCCATTGTATATTCTGGCCTGCTTTGTTGTAGACTAATTCATCATAGGTGCATGAGTTTCTTTCTAGGCTCTCTATTCTGTTTAGTGTCAATACCATGCTGTTTTGATTACTACAGTTGTGTGAATTTTTTGTACTTTTGATGTCTGGGAGGGTGATACCACCAGCTTTGTTCTTTTTGCTCAAGATTGCTTTGGCAAATTGCAGTCTTTCCTGGTTCCATATGAATTTTATGATTATTTGTTCTAGTTCTGTGAGACCCAAATAAACAAAATAAGAAAAAGGAGGAGTTCCTATTGTGGCTCAGTGGATTAAGAACCCAACATAGTCTCCATGATGATGCAGGTTTGATCCCTGGCCTTGCTCAGTGGGTTAAGGATCCAGCATTGCCACAAACTGTGGTGTAGGCTGCAGATGCAGATTGGATCTGGTGTTGCCGTGACTGTGGTATAGGCTGGCAGCTGCACTCTGATTTGACCCCTAGCCCCAGGAACTTCTATATGCTGCAGGTACAGCTTTAAAAAAAGAAAAAAAATAAGAAAGATGAAAAATAACAACTGATACCAAGACATACAGAAAAAAAAATCATAAGAGACTACTAAGAATAGTTACATGCCAACAAGTTGGACAACCTAGAAGAAATGGACCCATTTCTAGAAACATACAACCTGCCAAGACTGAATCAGAAAGAAACAGACAATTTAAAGAGACCAATCACTAGTAGTAAAATATATTTTGTAATAAAAAAAAGGGCCCAGTAAACTAAAGTCCAGGACTGGATGGCTTCACAGGGGAATTCAACAAAACACTCTAAAGAAGAACAAATATCTGTTTTTCTCAAACTGTTACAAAAAACTGAAGAGGATGGAACACTCCCAAATTAATTCTATGATGCCATTGATACCAAAACCAAAGACTCTAGAGAAAAAAAAAATTACAGGCCAATATCTTTGATGAATATAGATGCAAAAATCCTCAGCAAAATATTAGCAAACCAAATCCAAAAATCTATTAAAAAGATCACACTATGAACAAGTTGAATTTATTCCAGGGTCACAAGGATGATTAAACATTCACAAATCAGTGTGATACACCACATTACAAAAGGAAGGATAAAAAGCACATGATCATCTCGATACATGCATAAAAAGCATTTGACAAAATCTAACATCCATTCATGGTAAAAATTCATCAAAGTGGGTATAGAGGGGTCACTTCAACATAATAAAGGACACTTATGACATACCCACAGTCAGCATCATACTCACTGAAGAAAAGCTGAGAGCCTTTCCTCTAAATTCAGAAGTAAGACAAGTATGTCCACTCTCAGGACTTCTATTTAACATAGTATTGGACATAACATAGTATTATCATAATCCAAGCCACATCAATCATACAAGAAAAAGAAATTTAAAAGGCATCCAAGTTGGAAAGGAAGAAGTAATACTGTCACTATTTGCAGATACCATGACACTTTATATAGAAAACCCTAAAGTCTCCAGCCTAAAACTATTAGAATAAATGAATTCAGCAAAGTTTCAGGATACAATATTAATATGTGGAAATCTGTTGCTTTTCTATACACTAATAGTAAAGTATCATAAAGAGAAAGTAAGAAAACAATTCCATTTAAAATTACATCAAGAAGATTAAAATACCTAGGAATAAACTTAACCAGGTAGGTAAAAGACCCCCTCCTCTGAAAACTATATAATTGAAGACAATACAATGAAATGGAAGGATATCCCATGCTTCTGAATTGTAAGAATTAGTATCATTAAAATAATCATAACAATCTACAGATTTAATGCAATCCCTATCAAAACAACTGAGCTGGTTTTAAATTATGGTTCCACTATTACCATAAAGAACGTCCTACTCACCTCTCTGCTATTTAAGTCCCCTCCACAATAAAGGAAGGTTTTGGCCCAGTTAACCATTAAGATCCAAAGCTGCTAAGCTGAGCAGGGACAAGGTCAAAGCATTCATATCCAAGGTGAGAACCATAGACAGTTCTGGTCAGAATGACTTGCTCTGGGTTCTGTTGGTGCCTTTTGTCTTAATCCTAGTTCTGTATCATTTTACTGATGGGTGGTGCTTTTAAGGACAGAATATTCTCCTTTTTTGTTTTTTTTTTGTTTTTTTTTTTTTTTTAGGGCCATACCTGCAGCATATGGAAATTCCCAGGCTAGGGGTCGAATCTGAGCTACAGCTGCTGGCCTACACCACAGCCACAGCAACACAGGATCCTACAGTTGCTGGCCTATGCCACAGCCACAGTAATGACAGATCTGAGCCGCATTTGCTACCTATGCCACAGCTCATGGCAATGCCGGATCCTTAACCCACTGAATGAGGCCAGGAATCAAACCTGCAACCTCATGGTCCCTAGTCAGATTTGTTTCCGCTGCACCATGATGGGTACTCCAAGGGTAGAATATTCTTATAAACAATTACCAAGTCAGTCACTAGAACATTTTGGTATAAGATACCCAGAGAACTTTTCCAGTTTCCAAGAGATGAGAATGTTACTAGACAGAGCAAACAAAGAGCCAAGATGGGGGTTCTCTTTCCTCCATTATGATCAGAATAGTATGGTCTTAGAATAGTAATTAAGCAGAAGAAGCCATCAGATAAATGTGTAGACCTTGAAGCACCAGGAACTTTTCTCTACCCTGTTAGGCTGCGCCATGTGCTCCAGATATTAGATCGTTTATATTGATTTTTCATGACTAATGCTTTAGAACAGGTATCTAGAAGCTCATCCCTCTCACCTTTGGGTTCTTTTTCCTTATTCGTTATCAGGTTTGGCATGGCCTTTGGGGTCCAACATTCCACAAAGTACTCTACATGAGATATGTGCACTGTTTTAAAAAATAAAAGCTTTTGTAAGAGGAAACATACAAAAGAGGCTTCTTAACTCTCTTATAGAATAATCATCAAACAAAACTTTATTTTCATTGCTTCTTATATATTTTATACAGCATGAGAAAGACAAAAAGGCATTATGAATCCTAGACTGGGAGATAGAGTTCTTAGCCCTCTGCCCTTGGAAGACCTGATATTTACATACCAGTTTGCATGCTGGCCCACAGGGCCTAAATCCAAAAAACTCAAAAGGGAAAATCCACAGGAATAGCTGAAACAGTTGTTTTCAGTCCTACATATGCATTGCAATTACTTTGCAGAGCTATATCAAATACCAATGGCATCCCTCTCCTTACCAATATATCAGAATTTTTAGAAGTAGAGTGCTGGGGAATCTTCAATCTGCAGTCTTGAGTCCCTTGGTTCTTATTGTTTCTTTGATAATTCTTGACTTTGACTCTTTATTTTCTATGTGTTCTCTTTTAATATTTTTCCTATGCTTTCTCTAGTTTTTTGAAATGTCTGATGATTTTGGATTCCTTGTTCATAATTTAAGAATAAAATCGATTGAGAACTCTGTTTGCAGAAGTAGAACTACATGATGATAGGTGGTAAACTGGCCTTCTTACTGAGGAATCACTGAAGATTGGTCTCTCGAGGTTATTTTTATGAGGTCAGTCAAGTTTCTCAGGACAAACATCTGCCACATTATGCTGCAGTGATATAAGGTGATATAACCTGGTGTCCTGTGAGGAGAGGAAGGAGAGAGGGCTGGGAGACTCGTAAGCACAACTTCACTTAATCCTTTGTTTCCAACTCTGGATCTCACCACTGGCCTCCATTGTGTTAGGTGAGTCAGAGTCTGGAGCTTTTCAAGTTTCACTTTCACAAACGTAACACTTGGTCTCTTACGTGGGAGGAATAGAAGGTGGGTAGTTCCCTGGTGGCCGAGCAGGTTAAGGATCTGGCGTTGTCACTGCCGTGTCTCTGGTTACAGCTGTGGTGTTGGTTTGATCCCTGGCCCAGGAATATCTGCATGCTGTGGGTGGAGACCTGGATGTCATCTCAATAAGTCCCTCTGTTTTCATTCTAGCTCTCTGTCCCTGTCTTCTGCAGTATCTATATCTCAGTATGAGCCCTTCTGGCTTTGGTATGGAAGATCACCTAGCTTCTGGTCCTGTCTGCCGCATGCCGGCATTTTTATATTATAGCTTCCTCTACTTTGTTAAGCCGATTAGCACTCTCCCATCCATTTTCAGGCTTCTTTTGAAAATATGTTCTTTCTGCTAGAATATAAGCTACATGGTGGCAGGAAATTTTGTCATGCTCACTGATTTATCCCCAGTGCCAAGAAGCGTGTCTGGCACATAGCAGACATTCAATACATATTAGTAAAGTGGATTGATCTTGAAATCTCTTTTTTTGCCAACACCGTTTATTTTCTTTGCCCTTAGTTTAATGTAGTTTTTATTCCTTTATTTTCATTTCACAAGTGTTTCTGAAGAGATTGGCAGTAAACATGAGAGTTTAATCTAGCACGTGCATAAGTATAATTCTTTAAGGTGGCTAAATTAGACTAAGTACCCTCTGTGAGATCATAAAAGGGCTTCATTTTCCTAATTCCTCATGAGTTACATCCTTAGCCCAATCTAGCCCTTGTTGCTTTCCAAGCCATTCTAGCTTCTAGTGTTAATTAATAATTCTGTAATTTATCCACTTATCATATATCCATCCATTTATTTTAGAAACACTTATTGAGTACTCAGTCAAATATCCAGGAATATAATGAAAACACCCAGCATAGGCCATACCCTCAAGGTGCTCACGCTTCCTGAATAGAGCCCAATAAAGTGGTTAAGAGACTCTCCAACTCTGTATTTCTAGCTAGCACATGCCTCTAATGATAGAATTGAGGTTTATCCAGGTGTTCCTCACTAGAGGACTCTCAATAGTTAGACATGTAGCCCTCTCAATATAAATGCACTCACAGGCATGAACCACAGACACACAGGTCGAAGGTAACTTGGCCCCCATCATTATTCTAGACATAAGCTCTTTTTAGACTAAGAAAATATGTTTCCTTGAGTTATCATCCTTCCATCTCTACAATTTGATGGAAGAAGAAAAAACAAAGACCATATCAAAAAAGCAATTTGGTACAAATTAATGGATTCAAATCCCTGCCTTTACTTTAGAGAAAGCAAACAGTGAGTGATGCTTTCTAGTTGTATATCCAAATAATCTCCTGTACATCCAAATGCTCCCCCAGGGGAACCCATGAAGGTACAATTTCTAGCAAAGTGACAGAGCTGGCCAGAAGAAAACCAACAGACCATTTAGAAAGCATCCTTTTTGCTGAAAGGGGTAGAGAACAATGTATAGAAATTTGCAAAGGAGGAGTTCCCATTGTGGTGCAGTGGTTAATGAATCCGACTAGAAACCATGAGGTTGCGGGTTCAATCCTTGGCCTTGCTCAGTGGGTTAAGGATCCGGCGTTGCTGTGAGCTGTGGTGTAGGTTGCAGACTCGGCTTGGATCCCGCGTTGCTGTGGCTCTGGCACAGGCCGGTGGCTACGGCTCCGATTAGACCCCTAGCCTGGGAACCTCCATATGCCGCAGGAGCGGCCCTAGAAAAAGGCAAAAAGACCAAAAAAAAAAAAAATTTGCAAAGGAAATGAGAGCAGTGCTTTTACATTGGGAGCTTTTCTCAAGACACCAATCTGACTATCTTCAAGGCTGCTCTAAGAAGCAACCACAACAAACCACACCCTTGCTAGACCATCTGCTAGTGCAGATGAAAGAGAAAGCAGACATTTGATACCAGGGTAAAACCTGCTAGGGTGCCCCAGCCTGAAGCCTACATCACACAAATGAGAACAACAGACAAAAGTCACTAACAGTGAAAGAAAACACTGAGTATTCCTGTTATCAATGATTCCTTAATTTATCTATAAACAAAGCTTCATGGACTTTCTTTAGTGAGGCAGTGTAGGAAAATGGAAAAAGAAGGATATGGAATCAGATAAACATAGATGCAAATCCTGTTCCACCACTTCATGGCGTGTGACTCAAAGGTAATTATTTGAGCCCTCTGAACCTTGATCATTCCCTGTGTTAAAATGAGATGATAATAGCTTTGCTGCTTCGGTTGTTGTGAAGTTTAAATGAGATAATGTATGTAAAAGCAGCCTAGCAATGAATCTATCTGTAAGTGATATTCTGTATACATGGCTGCTGCAATCAATCTGCAATTACATTTCACAATGATAAAGCTATCTGAAAAAAAATGTAAAAGACACAGGCCCCATCTAAGCTTCAGGCATAAACCTGAGAAGTGGAATTGCTATCTTTACTGTGTAGGTGCTCTGCAGAACGTATTACTTTTGAGAAGATGATCATTTAAGTCTCATTGTATCATTTATCACATAAATGTTACGTGCCTGCTTAGCATTCCCCTCAGCTTTGAACCCTGCTCACCGTTACTCACAAGAATTGCTCATACTTCCTGTCATCGATGTCCTGTTTCCTCTAGGCTCCCAAGCTTTGTCTCTTTTTCAGTGTTTTATTCTAGCCTTTTTTTTTTTTCTCCAAACCTAGCAGGCTTTGTGAAGGAAACTGAGCCAGTAGTTACTGAAAGTAGAAAGTTAAGGGAAGCAGCAAGGATCAAGGGATAAGACCAAAGAGATAAAGGTCAAAAAAGATGCTAATTGCTTTGGGGCAAAGAGAAGCAGACTAAAGGACTGAGAATCAGGAAAAGAAAGTTGAAGGAACTGCACTCCACTTACGGAGTACTTGTTGGGTGTAAGGGATTAGAGGAGGCGTTTACACTAATTAGCTAATTTAAGATTTGCAACCCCCTATTAGAGATTATATATTTGTATTTGCAGTATTATGTATTTGCAATATTTCCACTTGGAAAAATAACCTTCCGTAACAGAACACTAATCTTTAGATATGTGAAAAGGCAGGACGTAGACAGAGGCAGTATAATTAAATGCAAAGAACAATGAACTTTTCAGGAGGACCTGACTTTCATTCCCAGCTTTGTCATTTTTTGCTGCTACAGCCTTATTCTGGACAAGCCTCTCACCTCTCTGAACTTTCGATTCCTAGCTGAACCTACCTGTTCTTCAGGGCTGAGTGATGTGCAGCACAGCAGCAAACTAGGAAGGGGCTAATCAGGGCCTTGGAATCTACTCTAGAATTTCTGAAAAAGATGGTAAAATAATGGCACATTGACAGCACCTCTTCTCTGACAGCCACAAAAATGAACAAAACAAATAAACCTCTACAGACACCAGGAAAATCTGCATGCTCAGAGTACAAACTTCAGATAATACTGGTCGAGTAACATAGTGTGGGCCAAAGGGAAACAGGATACCACCATCCAGACTTTCCAGCTCCTGAATGCCAATGATACCTCCATACAGTGAGCAAGTGGACAATGTCCTTCAGACTTCCACTGGTAGCTCTCAGCTTGGAAGGATGGGGACGAGAGGCAAGAGCAGATACGAACTACTGAAGACATCCTATTTACATTTCGTTCCTTGATGTCAGCTCTCTATGGGCTGAAGGAGCAACCAAAGGACTAAATACATCATTTTTTCCCCCTGTCTCACCTTCCTAAATGAAAGGAGTGAAGTCTCATGCTGAGCTTCTTTATTTATTCATTTTTATTTTTATTTTGCTTTTTAGGGCTGCATGTGTGGCATGTGGAAGTTCCCAGGCTAGGTCAAATCAAAGCTATAGCTGCCAGCCTACACCACAGCCACATCAACACCAGATCTGAGAAGCGTCTGCGACCTACACTACAGCTCAGGGCAACGCCAGATCCTTAACCCACTGAGCGAGGCCAGGGATCAAACCTGCATCCTCACGATTACTAGTCAGGTTAGTCACCACTGAGCTGCAATGGGAGCTCTGCAGTGAACTTCTTTAGAACTACAGGTCAGAGGTTATTGTGTAGAGAAAAGTATGTACTGACTCATAAGACAATTGACAATTAGGTAATACACACACACACACAATAGCCCCTGAAAAAATTAGCAAACTAGTTTATAAATAATTGTAGTTAAATACAATGGGTAAATATCCTCCAAATTGAAGATTTTTTAAAAAATATGAAGGATTGGAAATAAAAAACTGTGGATATATATGCATGGGCAGCTATTCATTCCTCATTTCTTATGGTTATAATAGAGTAGCTGCTGCTCTAAAGTGTGTTTTGAATCCTTTAGCCTTCCATCTTCTAAGGGAATTAACTTTTAAAACATCTACTCTTTTATCTCCAGTTACATTATTGATATGTCACAACTACATATAAATACACTATCGTTTCCATCTTAACCTTTGCCCCTTTCCACATCCCACCAACTACTCTCATCTGCATTAGCTGCAAATCACTCCACAGCCAACTTTCCTCCATCATTAGGATTCTGTTCTTACCAGTCTTCTGAAATTGCTCTCATAAGCTCATCAATAATCTTTTTATAGTTCTCAGTCTCCTAATCTATGGCCACTTCTCACTGTGCTCTGAGCAAATTCATCCACGCCAATGGATTCAATTATCATCAATGAAATCATTTCTCAATAAGAGCCCCTGGGGGAATTATCAGAATATCCAGAAATGCATGGTTGGGGAGAATGTGCAGTTTGAAAATACATATTACCAACAGCAATGATTGTTTAATACAGACTATTAAGTATAAACTGTAAAAGTTTTGAGTATTATGGAAACAGAAAAGATATTCAGAAAGCATTTTATTCATGATTCATATCTAGACATATCACAGGGAAACTGCATGACACTTAAGCCAATGAAAACAAAGAGAAAACACAGTTGCCTACAATTTGACAGTAGACTGCTTAACAGCGAGTAAAGTGACAATACACTACTTAACAGCAAGGCTGAAGCCAGAATACAGTAAAATAAAAATCACAAAATTTTGAGAGAAAAGAACTGTAAACCTACAATTTCATACCTATGTAACAGATCAGTCAAAAGAGGGAGGCAAAATAAGGGTTTTTCAGGCAGTAAAGACCTGAGATCCGTTACAACTAACAGATCATCACTAAATGAAATAATAAAAGATGCAATTCAAAAAAGAGGGCACATTAACTGAGACAGAAGGAATGAGAGGCAAGAACGAATTGTGAGCAAAGCAGTTCAAGTATACATGTATACAAGTATACAATTCAAGTAATCCAAAACGAGAATGAACTGCTTTAAACAATATCTATATTAATAATGATTATTTGGGGGAATAAATTAAGTTTCAAAAATGAAATTTTGTAAAAGTAGAAGAAAAACAGAACACCTAAATAGGCTAAAATCCATGACAGGAATTGAATCAGTAGTTTAAAAACTATCTCCTCACTCAAAAGCATCTAAAAATGTAAAGGCATGCAATTCCAAATATTCATGGACCATATCATATTCTCTGTCTTTCCATCTTTTACAAACTGGTCTAATTTACCCAATTTGTATTGAGTCCTTGATAAGATCAAAGTCGTTCAAGAAAATAAAACTTTAGTTCAATCTCATTTGTCATTATAGACAGAAAAACACTAAACACATCATAAGCCAATCAAATTCAGTAAAATATATATGCACACAAAAATAATATATATATATATATCTAATCATACCAATTTTATGCATGTTTATGCTTAAGTAGGTTTTTGTTTATACCAAGAAAGCTTTATCTCAGAAATGTAGCCATGAATGAATTATTTAACAGAACTCATCATTTTAACATATTAAAAGGAAGCAATCATAGAATCACCTAATTAAGTAAAGAAAGAGCAGTTTGTAAATTTCAACTCAATTTCTCTTTATTTTATTTATCTATATATTTTTTAGTGCTGCACCTGTAGCACGTGGAAGTTCCTGGGCTAGAGGTTGAATCTGAGCTACAACTGCCAGCCTAAGCCACGGCCACAGCAACACAGGATCCAAGCTGCATCTGTGACCTACACCACAGCTCACTGGCAATACCGAATCCTTAACCAGCTGAACAAGGCCAGAGATCAAACCTGAATCTTTATGATACTAGTCAGGTTCATTTCCACTGCGCCACAATGGGAACTCCACAATACAATTTCTTAATTTAAAAAAATGCCAAGAAAACTGGGAATAGAGGGCAACATTCTTACTATGATAAAGTATAACCTGCAAAATCCCCCAGCAAGCATCATACTTAATGACAAAATGTTTAAAGTCAAGAATAAGAAAAGGGGAGCTGCTGTCACTTTTCTATTCCACATTGCACAGGAGACAATTGCCAGAACTGTAAGATGAGGAAAATAACTAGAACATGTAAGGATTTGGAAAGAAAAAGAGTGTACATGTGCACATGAGAGAGTTCAATACTCTCAAACAATACAACTGTTTATGTGGAAAACCGAGAAACTCTATGCTATGAAACTATTAAAACTAATGAGGAAGTTCTAACGAAAAAGTTACAGATAAGAACAATATAAGGAACATGATGGAGGATAATGTGAGAAAAAGAATGTGTATATTGGAGTTCCCGTCATGGCGCAACGGTTAACGAATCCAACTAGGAACCATGAGGTTGGGGGTTCCATCCCTGGCCTTGCTCAGTGGGTTAAGGATCCGGCGTTGCCGTGAGCCACGGTGTAGGTTGCAGACGCGGCTCGGATCCCACGTTGCTGTGGCTCTGGCATAGGCCGGTGGCTACAGCTCTAATTAGACCCCTAGCCTGGGAACCTACATATGCCACGGGAACGGCCCTAGAAAAGGTAAAAAGACCAAAAAAAAAAAAAAAAAGAAAGAAAAAAAAGAATGTGTATATATATATATGTATGTATGACTGGGTCAATTTGCTGTACAGCAGAAATGGACAGAACATTATAAATCAACTATAATAGAAAAAATAAAAATCTGTCAAAAAAAGAGAACAATATAAGGAAAAATAAACCACAGTTTTGCACAACACTAACAACCAATATATTTTATAAAGCATATTATTTGCACATGATTTAAAAATAACTATAAGATACATAAAAAGAATAATAGAAAATATGCAAGTTTTTGTGGAGAAACCAATAAAATATTATGTGAAAAAATATTATGTATTTGGGTGAAAAGATTCATATAATAAATATATCAGTTTTCCGTTAATATATAAATTCAGTGTAATTCTAATCAAAATTACAGTAAGTAGGGAGTTCCCTTTGTGGCTCAGTGGTTAACGAATCCAACTAGGAACCATGGGGTCGCGGGTTCACTCCCTGGCCTTGCTCAGTGGGTTAAGGATCTGGCATTGCCATGAGCTGTGGTGTAGGTCGCAGACCCAGCTCAGATCTGGTGTTGCTGTGGCTGTGGTGTAGGCCGGCAACTACAGCTCCGCTTCAACCCCTAGCCTGGGAACCTCCATATGCCACGGGAATGGCCCTAGAAAAGGCAAAAAGACTAAAAAAAAAAAAAAAAATTACATTAAGTAACTTCCTGTAATTTGAGAAGTTAATCCTAAAAATTAAATGGAACTGAAAGAGCCTAGAATGGGCAAGACAATTTTAAATAATAATGTGAAGGGCTTTCCTCTTCAAGGAACAAGACTTATTACAAAGGTAAAACTACAGCACCTGAGACAGTAGGTACTTGAAAGAACAGACGAGTAGACCAAAGGATCATAGCATGGAAACTAGAAAAAAAAACTCACAGTGTATGGAACCATGATATATAATAGCAGTAGCAGCATAAATCTTACGGGAAATGAGAGGGTATTTTAATAAATGGTGACTACTACAACTGGCTCTCCATACGGGGAAAAAAAACAGTTCCCTACATCAAATCATACCCAAAGGTCACTTTTAACCAGATTAAAGATCTACATGGAAAAATTATAAAATTTAATGAACAAAGGGGACTAGTATTATGAGCTCAGGTTAGGGAAGAATCTCCTTTAAAAGGCATACAAAAGTTCAAACTCTACATGGATGGACCCTGAAAATATTATGCAAATTGAAAGAACTAGTCACAAAAAATGAACCGTCCAGAACAAGGAAATCTAGAGATAGAAAGTAGATTAGTGATTGTTTATGGCTGGAGGGATGAGGATTTGGGAAATTTCCTGTAAGGTGTAGGGTTTCTTTTCAAGGGATAAAATGTTTTTAAATTGACTGCAGTGACAGTTATATGTAGCTGAATATCCTGACAACTACTGAATTTTAGATATTAAATGGGTGAATTGTAGTGTGTGAATTATAAAGTTATGAAGAATAAGGTCAAATGGTAAATGAATAGACTGTGATACAGTGTTTGACAACATTGAAATGTAAAAAGTTGTGTAGAACAGAACAAAATACAAACAAAGTGAAAGGACCAGCAACCAACTCAGAGAAGCTATTTACAATGCACATAACTAACAAGAGCATCCCCGAATTTCAATGAAAACAATCCAAGCAAAAAAGAACAAAGTATATATGCTGGTAAAAGTCATTTATGTATGGCAACAGGCATACTAAATGATGCCCAATTACAGTAGTAATCAGGAAAGTGCAAATTAATTCTATAAATAAGATGGACAAAATGAGAATTTCTGACAATACCAAGTGTTGACAAGATGTAGAAACAGGAATTCTCATGCGGTGCTGGTAAGAGAATAAGTTTCTGTTAACATGAAGGAGAGGTTTTTGAGAGGGCCCAATAATGTTAAAGAGTCATGCATTCGATAATCTAATAATTGCCCCCATGTAAAATTTTTACAGTATTGAATGAGATGTGCAACAAAGTAGCATGTTATTAACAGTGTAAAATTGGAAACCACACGTTTCCATTAATGGAAGAAAGGGCAAATTCACCTTGGTTCACTCAGCAGAAAGGTAAACAGTGTTTAAGATGAAAGAACTACAGGAGCATGCACCACATAGATTAATCTTACAAACATGAGATGAAAGAGGCAAGTTGTGAGAGACCATAAAAAGCTGGATGACATTTGTGTAGGGATTTAAAGCATATAAAACACATTCTGTGTTGTTTATGGAGGCACTGGTCAGGACAGTCTTTGTTGTCCTGTGGTAAAGACAATAAAATAATCTCAGAAGTTTCAAGCACCAAAGGTTTATTTCTCACGTGTGCTACATACCAGGTGAGGGTTGTCCAGGAATCTTCCTCCAAGCCATCCTTATTTTGGGGCTCAGTGATAGAACACCCACTATCTGGATAGTAAGATGTTGCCATGAAAAGTGGACATAGCGCTTTTGAGGATCGCGGATGAACAATTAAATGATTTAAACTCACTATGGCACACATCATCTGTAACCATAATTTACTGGCCAGAAGTTAATCACAAGGTCCTATCCTACCACCAAGGGGCTAAGTGCTATCCTGCTATATGCTCAAAAACTCTAGGAAGTGAAAATATTTGGTGAACAGATTTAACCACCAAATTTGGTATGTGTAGACACAAAATCCAGATACTACTAGGCAAAATGGAAAAAGAAATGAAGGATACAAAGGGAGAGTCATCCTAACTTCAATATTTTACTTTTTAAAAAAAGAAAAGGGAAGACTGAGTGAAATATGGGAAAATACAGAGATTTGGCAAAGCTGAATGATATGTACACAAGTGTTCCCTGTTTCATTCTATATAATTGTCTGTATGATGGAGCTACTTAATAAGATTTAAGATATGAGAAAAGAAAAATAAATTGATTAACAGCTGGATACATTTAAGAAGAAAAGAGAGAAAATATTAGGGGAAAAACTAACCTCAGGCACAGTGATCATTTAAGGATATATCATACAATCTCAATGTGGTTTTTTGGTTATTTTTATTTTTTAATCAATGTTTTTAAAAATCTGATTGGAATGGGTATTTTCCAGAAAAATTTAAATTTCCAAAAAGACTCAAAAATACAAAAAGCAGAAATGGACTAATTATCAGGATAGAACTTGATAAAGACATCAAAGAACTACATCGCCTTCTTAACACAAATTGTCAAGACCAGATGGTTTCACAGGTGAAATTTTCCATATTTTGAGAAGTTGGTAATATGACACGCATTTATTCAATGCCTTTTAAGGCATATAGTAAGTAAGTGTTTTATAGTCACTATCTTAAGAATAAATGTGGTGCAATTTTATTTTTTTCTTCCAGTTCTTTTTGAGATATAATTGGCATCAGCACCATATAAGGTGTACAGCATAATGATTTGAGTTACAAATGTCATGAAATGATGACCACAATAAGATCAGTGAACAGCTTTTATCTCATACAGATACAAAATTAAAGAAAAAAAATTTTCCTCATAGTAAGAATGCTTAGGATACACTCTCTTAATAACTTTCATATATGACATACAGTAGTGTTAATTATATTAATTATGCCATATATTACATCCCTTTTGCTTATTTATCTTATAGTTGGAAGCTTGTACCATTTGACTGCCTTCATCTAATTCCCCCCCTCTCTCCCCCTTGCCACTGGTCACCACAAATCTCATCTTTTTTTCTATGAGTTGGTTTGATTTTGACATATAATTGACCTGTGTTTGTTCCTGGTACACAACATACTGATTCAATAATTCTATACATTACAAAATGATCACCACCTTAAGTCTAATTACCATCTCTCAACATACAAAGCTATTACATAATTATTGATTAGATGCCCCATGCTGTACATTTCATCCCCATGACTCATTTACAGTGGATGAGTGAAAACAATGAGAAATTAATAGACATGAACTTCCAGTTACATTCTTTATCTGGTGCCGTCTTCTGAAGAGGCCTATTGATGAGTTTTATTATTATGCCCATTTATAAATGCCAAAAAAAGAACAAGTAGTAGGGCCAGATTTTTCTGGCTACAGATTATTATTCTTTTAGAAGTTATGAACCTCTAACTTCTATGCATTTTAAACTGTTTTAGAGCATGGAATGACAAGGAAATGTTTCTAATTAATTTTTAAGGCAGCATAATACTAATACCCAACCTGAACCTGATGAGGATAACAAATGTGAAGAAAACTACTAAAAAATGTTACAAGTACTGATGCAAAAAATCTGAAATAAAACATTTGAAAAAGGTAGTCCAGTAGCAGATCAACAGATTAACACATAATAATGAAGTGGGAGGCATTCTAGAAATGCAGAGTTCAGTAACAGGAATCCCATAGGGACTTCATAAATGTAATTTACCATATTAATAAGTCAAAAGAGGAAAAAAAAATATAGTCTTCTTGGTAGGTGCCAATAAAGTATTTATAGAATTCAACCTTCATTAAAACATAAATGTTTCCTTTAAAAGTATAATATACAATCCAAATTAAAAAGCTTATGTGTTATTGCAAGAAAAATTGAAAAGACAATTTACTTTCAAGGAACAAAATTAAGATGCTGCTTTCACCACTATTATTTAAGATTCTTTAAAGGTGCTTCATAATGCATTTAGACAAGAGAACAAAATCAAATTTTACATTTTTGATATGAAGATAAATATAAAATTAATGTACAATGATTAATATCTTCTATTTATTTCAAGAGAAAACAAATTAAAATGTAATGGAAAAGCCCATTTAAATAAGCAGTTAAAAATAAAATGAAAATAAAATACCAAGGAATAAATTTAACAAGCAGTGCGTAAGTACTAAATGCAGAAAACCATTGTATAAAACTTAACTGAGGGAAATTAAAAGAAAAAGACCTGAATAAAAGTAGAGAAATGTAGAAATGGAAATAATTTAAAGATGTAAATTCTCTCTGTGTCTATAAAATGCAGAATAAAATGAGTTATTTTTCACTCTTCAGGTTGATAGCAAAGAAAAATATTAGCAAAGAGGAAAGAACATGAGGAAATCTGCTGTTAGGAAAGGTGTGGGATGTGGGCATATTCATGAATAACACGGAAAATGCAAATTGTTCCAGCTTTTTCAAAAGGCAATTAGTATTGTTCTTTCTTAAATTAAATATGTGACTCAAACTAAAAGCCGCATGTCTAATTATAAAAATTAAAAATACCAAAATTAATTCTGAGAACAAAAGAAGAATGCTTACTATTATAAAGTTATTTTGAAAGTACTAGGTACCTATGTTCTGGAAATGTACAGGCAGAACAACACAATACAATAGGGAGTTTGAACACATATCTAATCATATACTGTAATTAAGAATATAATAAAAGTAGCATTTTAAATCTTTGCGGGAAAAGTGGACTAATCAATAAATCATTTAGGGGAAACATTATGTACCGAGAATAGTAATAAGATAATCCAGCTAATATTGGTTACTTGACTCTTACATGTTCCAGGTTTTATTTTAAATTATTTAAAAGGATTATATCATTTTCTTTTCTTTATTTTTTTTTTTTGTCTTTTGTCTTTTTGTTGTTGTTGTTGCTATTTCTTGGGCCGCTCCCGCGGCATATGGAGGTTCCCAGGCCAGGGGTTGAATCGGAGCTGTAGCCACCGCCTACGCCAGAGCCACAGCAACGCGGGATCCGAGCCGCATCTGCAACCTACAGCACAGCTCACGGCAACGCCGGATCGTTAACCCACTGAGCAAGGGCAGGGACCGAACCCGCAACCTCATGGTTCCTAGTCGGATTCGTTAACCACTGCGCCACGACGGGAACTCCAGGATTATATCATTTTCATCACAAGTCTATGAGTTACGGAGTATGATTAACTCCTTTTTACAGATGAAGAAACAGACTTCAAGAGCTGACAGACTTCAAGAGCTAAAGTGATTTTCTCAAGGTCACTTGGCTTTAAATTGTAGAGCCCAGATGCTAGTCTTTCTTATCATAGAACTTAAGCACAAGCTGCCGAGCTTGATCATTACCTAAACCCCAAAGCACTCAAACAAATTAGATAGATCAAATATGTAAATATTAAAAATTAAATCTTTGTAGAAAAAGATATGTATGAATGCTTTTTGTGATCTAGATGTGGATGATGCTATTTTAAGCCTCACTGGTATACCCAGAAGCCACAAAATTTTGATGAATATGATGATATAAAAATGTAAAGCTTCTTTTCAGCTAAAAATCCCATAATGAAAGTTAAAAGACAATCTGGGAGGAAGTATTTGTAATACATTTGACAGACTAATTTTCTTAATATTTTAAGAGCTTGTATAAATCAAAACTAAAAAGATGAGCAACATTATTTAAAAACAGGCAAAGAACAGGAAAAGCCAATTGAAAAATGAGTTGAAAATGATGAATAAAAATTAAAAGATGCTCACCTTCACTAGTTACCAAAAATGTAAATTAAAATGAAATGTTTTTCATCTTTCATATTAATAATGAGAAAAAATATTAACAAAGATGAAAGAACATGAGGAAACCCACTGTCAGGAAAGGGGTAGGATGTGCCTACTGATGGTGGGAATGCCATTTGCTCCAGCCTTTTTGCAAAGTGTTGTGCCTCCTAAATTTTTTTTTAAATTAAGCATTCCTTGACTCAGCAGATTTTCTAGGAGTATTTCCTAAGATGATACCAAAAAGTGCATATAGATGTATGTACAAACATGATCACTGCAGCACTGTTTTTTTTTTCCCGAATTTTTAAATTTTTTATTTATTTATTTATTTTTAATTATTTACCCAATACAATGTTTTTTCCTATTGTACAGCATGGTGACCCAGTTACACATACATGTACACATTCTATTTTCTCACATCATCATGCTCCATCATAAGTGACTAGACATAATTCCCAGTGATACGCAGCAGGTTCTCACTGCTAACCCATTCCAAAGGCAATAGTTTGCATCCATTAACCCCAAGCTCTGAATCCACCCCACTCCCTCCCACTCCCCCTTGGCAACCCACTGCAAGTCCATGATTTTATTTTCTGTGGAAAGGTTCATTTGTGCCATATATTAGATTCCAGATATAAGTGATATCATATGGTATTTGTCTTTGTTTTTCTGACTGACTTCACTCAGTATGAGAGTCTCTAGTTCCATCCATGTTGCTGCAAATGGCATTATTTTGTTCTTTTTTATGGCTGAGTAGTATTCCATTGTGTGTATGTACCACATCTTCTTAATCCAATCATCTACCCTAAGCAATCTACAGATTCAATGCAATCCCTATCAAATTACCCAGGACATGTTTCACAGAACTAGAAGAAACAATCCAAACATGTATATGGAACCACAAAAGACCCAGGATTGCCAAGGCAATCCCAAGGAACAAAAACCAAGCAGGAGGCATAACTCTCCCAGACATCAGGCAATATTACGAAGTCACACTTATCAAGACAGTGTGGTACTGGTACCAAAACAGACAGACAGACCAATGCAACAGAATAGAGAACCCAGAAACAAACCCAGACACCTATGGTCAATTAATCTTTGACAAAGGAGGCAAGAACATCAAATGGGAAAAAGACAGTCTTTTCAGCAAGAAGTGTTGGGAAACCTGGACAGCTGCATGCAAAGCAATGAAACTAGAACACACCCTCACAGCATGCACAAAAATAAACTCAAAATGGCTGAAAGACTTAAATATAAGACAAGACACCATCAAAATCTTGGAAGAGAACACTGGCAAAACATTCTCTGACATCAACATCATGAATATTTTCTCAGGTCAGTCTCCCAAAGCACCAGAAATAAGAGCAAAAATAAACCCATGGGACCTAATCAAACTGAAAAGCTTTTGCACAGCAAAGGGAACCCAAAAGAAAACAAAAAGACAACTTACAGAATGGGAGAAAATACTTTCCAATGATGCAACAGACAAGGGCTTAATCTCTAGAACATACAAGCAACTTTTACAACTCAACAGCAAAAAAGCCAACAACCCAATTGAAAAATGGCCAAAAGACCTGAAGAGACATTTCTCCAAGGAAGATGTACAGATGGCCAACAAGCACATGAAAAAAATGCTCAACATCCCTGATGATTAGAGAAATGCAAATCAAAACTACCATGAGATACCACCTCACACCAGTCAGAATGGCCATCATTCATAAGTCCACAAATAACAGATGCTGGAGGGGGTGTGGAGAAAAGGGAACCCTCCTGCACTGTTGGTGGGAATGTCAGCTGGTACAACCACTATGGAGATCAGTATGGAGGTACCTTAGAAAACTGTATGTAGAACTACCATGTGACCCAGCAGTCCCACTCTTGGACGTATATCCAGACAAAACTTTCCTTGAAAAAGACACATGCACCTGCATGTTCATTGCAGCACTATTCACAATAGCCAAGACATGGGAACAACCCAAATGTCCATCAACAGATGCAGCATCTTTTTTAATAGGGAGAATCTCCTAACAACCTAAATGTCAATCAAGTGAAGAGGGGCCTAGTAAAGAGCGGCAAAGCCAGGACAGAGAATGCTCAACAGCCGTGAAAATGGTCATGTGAATGGACAATACTTTGACGAGTGAAAAACATAATATACCAAATAGCATGCAGTGTCTGACTTTATTTGTGTAAAAGTGTATGCAGGTGTGTGTCCTTACACGTGCACATATATGAATGGATGAACAAAAATCCTGACCTCTTGTTCTTTCATTATTTCCACAGAATGTGTCATTCAAAGAAACAGCAGTCAATCACAACAAATACTTAAAAAGCGGCTGTACTCTTTGCTGCCTACTCATGAAGTCTGCCATAGTGGAGAATGTGTTCCTAAAGCACAACAAAACTCTCCTCTTTCTGCCTCCTCCTAGGTCTTCAGTGCTTCTTCAATTCATATAATTGAGGCACAGCTTTAAAAATCTGTGATGCATATTACTGGTTTATTAGTCAGAAAGAGAGAGAGACAAGATTCTCATTCCCAGTGTCTTTCTCCATATTCCCAGGGGCCAGGCTCACACTGAATTAGAATGTCAGTTTCTCCACTGCTCAGGTGGAAGAGATAAAGAGATAAGGCACTCTAGAAGGAAAGCCACAGAAACAAGGCCCTGGGCAGATTCAACTATAAAGATAACTACTAAGATAAATATATATTCTTAGCCAAGTCTTTCTGCCTATTTTTCCAATTAAAAAGAAGTAAATTTGTGTGCATTGCAGGATTCCTCACTTTACAATCATCTTTTTTTTATAATGATTTTAATTTTTTTCCATTATAGCTGGTTTACAGTGTTCTGTCATTTTTCTACTGTACAGCAAGGTGACCCAGTCACACATACATGTATACATTCTTGTTCTCACAACATTCTCCATCATGCTCCATCATAAGTGACTAGATATCGTTCCCAGTGCTATACAGCAGGATCTCATTGCTTATCCATTCCAAAGGCAATAGTTTGCATCTATTAACCCAAAATTCCCATCAATCCCACTCCCTCCCCTTCTACAATGATCTTAATACAAGAATTCATTTGAAAAAAATCTCTAGCACTTCCTGTGAGCCTTTCCTTATACATACTTGTAAAGACTCATTGTATGTTAAAGATTTGTGACTTCATATGCAATTTCTTGAATTACATGTAGACATTTCTACATGTTTCAGAATTTCTCAACCTCAGGACTATGGACAATTTGGGCCGAATTAATCCTTTTCTTCAACTGGAGGTGGGGAAGCTGACCTGTGTATTGTAGAATTGTTAGTAGTATCTTTGGCTTCTAGCCATTAAATGCAGTAGGGCCTCCCACTTTCCCTCTCCCCTTGTGGTGGCAATCAGAAATATGTCCAAACATTGCCAACTGTGAGATCAGGGTGAAAAACACCTCATTGAGAACCACAGGAATTAACACAGATCTTTTTGGGAGGCATAAGATTGCCTATAGAAATAAATATATATACATATAGATGTACTCCTATATGTACATCAATATTATAATATTTTTGTATCAGGATAAAGTCTGTTTCAAATTTCTAAAGTAAGAAAAATGAATCACATCAAAAGTAAGCATCCAAAAAAAGCTTAAGCTCATGCAATAAATATACATCTTTTTTCTAAAATTCATGAAAGACTGATTAGATAAAAAAATCATGAGCAAATGTCATTACAACAACAAAAATGACACTGATAAAAATGCTATATAGACCTGAAAAATGCAACTATCAAGGGTGAGGAACCAGCAGAGTTCAGCCAAAATCTAATTAGAAGTATTCTACAGGGAACACAGAGGGCTACTCAAATTTATTTTTTAATCATTTTGTTGTTTCTTTCTTCAAGACAGAATATGCTTAAGCTTATACTGGGATTGTTTCTGTATAATTCTAGATTGATGGAATGAATCAGAGAATTGCATAAACTCCCTGGTGAATTCACCATCTGCCCATGCCCTCTGTATATTTTCTATGACTGAACTCACTGAACAAGTGAAGTTGAAAGCATTGCTGAGTAGAAAGAAATAAAGAATATAAAATAAAGAAAACACACAAATATCAAAACTCCTGCCAGTTGAGAAGCCCACACTGCAAACCTGCTTTGGGGGAATTTGTCAATATGCCAATGAGCTCCCCCTTGCTTTCAGAAGAACTTCTTACTGTGATGAAACTCTTTGGTGACACACTGGCATCGGATTCATCTTTAGCACTAAGAGCTATTAGAAATAAACAGCAGCAAAATAAACAAACAGCAAATAAACAAAAAACAAAAACGCTCCCATTGGTACAGCTAGCCAGGCCATCCATCAGGAAAGCTTACCGTACACAGACTCAAGGTCAAATTTTAGCTCAAATGCTGGCCTTTACAGTGATTTTCAGGACACTTTCCAGTTTCCCCTTTCTCTACTTTTCAGATGCAGAACCTAATCAAATGCATGTAACACACCATTTGTCCATTTACTGTCAGAAGAAATTCATAGGAACTCTTCATTCTCCTCTCCCTCTGCTTCTTTCTAAAATATTCTCTTGTAGGCAAGAAGCGTCATTAAAGACCACTGTGCATTTCAGAAAAATAAATGTTTTTGATAACTTTTGATTATTCTATGATACATTAAAATGGGAACAAATAGATAAGAATAGTATCTTAAATCTACATAACTGTTATATAACTTTAATTCATCAAGTTTTTTGTGCTGTTTCTATCATGTTTGTGTAAGTCAGTGCTGCTCTTGATAAGCTGCAACCGAAACCCAGCCCATTCATTTCTCCAAAATCTCAGCTTTATCCAGACTTTTTTTTTTTTAATCAAATCCCATAGATAAGCTCTGCTTCAACAGAAAGCTATCTTTAGGTTAGGGAAGTATAACATATAGTTCTTGATATACTGGTTCAAACAGGAAAGGGAAGAGCTGATAGACACACAACCTGTTATTGCTGTATAGACCAGGGGTCAGCAAACTGAGTCCCTTGAGCCAAAACCAAGCCATCATCTGTTTTGTAAGTAGCAGTAGCATTTGACTGGAATTCAGCCAAGCCTGTTCATTTACATACTGTCTACAGCTGCTTTTGTGCTGTAAAGGCGGAGTTGAATAGCTGTGACAGAGACATAATGCCCTGCAAAATATAAAATACTTACCACTGTGGCCCTTTAGACAACATGGTTGCCAACTTCCGGCATAGACTAAAAGGGAAAGGATTACAGAAATAATCCCATCCTCTCATTTTATGGAGGGGAAAATAACTGAGGCTTAGAGGGAGAGCATGGTTTGCCCAAAGTTACAGAGTTTATCAGTAGCAAAGTATTTTCTAGAAACCAGGTTTCCTGATGTCCTTTAGGGGAAATGGATACTGTCTCCAAGAATTATAACTGAGGTCTCCAGTTTTCCAGAGTTTCTATATCAGCCTACTGGACATCACAAAGGTTTTGGGTTTATATTTAGATAGAAGAGCGAAAAGACAGATCTGTGTACTGACGCTTGCTCCCTTGCTTTTTCCTGCAGATTAGATGAGACAATGTACATATATGTGTATAGCTCAGCACCCAACATGAGCTCATTTCCTTTCTATCTTCATTTTTCTAGCTGAGCAAACAGAAGCCTGATGGGTATAGTGTTTTTTGTGAGGCCATACTCGCAACTGAAGATAGAATTCCTCCTTGGAATTTAGGATTCCAAATCCAGTCTTCATTCTATAACGTCAAATGAACAACTCAAGTACAGAACATTAGACCTTAGAAGTCAGCTGGGGTAAAGGTTTCTTTGCATATGTTGGTACACTATTTTAAAATAACTAGAGAATAATCATTGATTCTTCATTGCCCTTTCCCAACTAGAGTAAAACACCTCTAAAAGGTTATCAAATGCAATTCTTCTTCCAAAATAGGAACCAGCAGCTGCATATTAACAGTTTCTTAACTGGGAGTGTGAAAAGTAATCTTCCATTTGCACTGTAATGTCTTGTGGTAAAAAAAAAAAAAAACAAAAAAAAACAAGAAATAGTAATGTGTCCATATGGTTGTCATCCGTGCTGACCATCTACCTTCCTGTGCTCTGTACTGTTGTAGTTTCCAAGGAAAACAAATTATTTTATGTGAAAATAATGAGAAACAGTGGCCCAAACAAACAAAGCTAATCCAACACAGAAATAAGTAAAGATTATTTCTTTATCCGAGGCTCTTCCCTTCTAATTGAACATACAACTTAGTATAATTTTATGCATTTTAGGATGATGATTACTTTGCATAAATGTGTAGCATGGCTTACATGTAGAACATAAGATAACTGGCAAAAATAATTCTGCAAATACCCAGTTGATAGATAATGATGTGTTGAATTAAATAAAAATGAAGATAGACTAAATGGCCTTGTTTGAAGCTATTGATCAAGTAAGAGTCTTAAATTATTCCTAGAACAACGTGCTGGTGGTGATGGTGGTGGTGGTGTGATAAACAAACATTAAGGAGATAAAACCCACAAGACTTTTGGTTATGGCTTGTGTAGAGACGATGGAGAGGAAGAAAGAAAAGTTAATGATGACTCTGTCAGTTTCCTATTACTGCTGTAACAAATTACCACTCATATTTGAGTGGCTTAAAATACAGAAACGTATTATTTTAAAATTCTGAAGGGCAGAAAGCCTAAATGTATGCCAATGAGCTAAAATCAGGGTGTATAGGGCTGAATTTCTTTCGGAGAATTTGTTTCCTTGTCTTTTTCACCCTCCAAAGGTTGCCCAGATTCCTTATCTCATGGTTCCATTTCTCGATCTTCAGAACCAATAATATTGGACCAAGGCCTCTCATGGTGATACCTCTCCAATTCTCTTACTCTACCTCAGCTTTTAACCTTTAAGGAACCTTCTGCTTCTGCTTACACTGGGCAGACCCAGATAATTGCCCTATCTGTTGATTAGCAATCTTAATTCTATCTATAACTTTACCTTGCCATGTAATATAAAATATTGATGAATTATGGGGATTAAGACATAGACATCTGCAGGGACTATTATTCTGCCTACCACAGTGACTTTTTGAATAGTTCCTTAAATAACTGAAAGATTTTTGTAGCTTAAAATACACATTTCATGATAAGTAAAATCCAGAGTCCTTATAATATCCTGATAAGGCTCTCTATGTACTTAAGAACTATGGCCTTGGAGATGGATTAATTTAATTTAAATAATGGTTTTGCCATTTAATACTTTTGTAAACACATAAAATACATATTTCATAGCCTCAGTTTCCTCATCTACAAAATGTGAAAACCAATTATATCCAACAAATAGGATTATGGTGAAGATTGAATAAGATCATGATGATAAAGTGCTCAGTGCTTGGCTCAGTAAATATTAGCCACTAGTTAGTACTGAATGGAAACACAGGTGAAAGAAAGTTGGGGCATAACTTTGGACATACTAACATGAGTTTTTTGGAAAAAAAAAAAAAAAAACTGTTATGGACTGAATGTGCCTCCCTCCCCCACACTCATAGGTTGAAGTCCTAACTTCCAGCGTGATAGTATTTGTATTTGGAGATGGTGCCTTTAGAAGTAATTAGATATGGATGAATTCAAGAGGGTAGGGTCCTCATGATGGGATTCATGTCTTCAGAAGAGACAGGAGAGCTAGCTCTCTCTTTCACTGGTTTGTGAGGATACAACAAGAAGGCAATCATCTGAAAGCCAGGAACAGGGCCCTCAATAGAACCTAACTGTGCCAACATACTGATCTCAGACTTTCCAGCCTCCCGAACTGTGAGAAATAACTGTCTGTTGCTTAAGCCAACAAGTCTATGGCATTTTATTATAGCAGCCTGAGTACTCACCCTTGGAATTTAGAATTTATCTTTGTAAATAGCATCCAATCATATTTATCTCCTAGAAGACCATTTCATACAATCCCTTCTCTCTCCAAACATTTAACACCTCCTTGCCCTTGTTCACATTCTGCAAAATACAGAAACAGTTAGAACTTCCCAAAGCTCCCACTTATGCATCTACACACCCATCCGTACCTGTCATGTATTTCATCACCTATGTTGTTGCTATGGGTGACTGTTCATGCTCCTGACTAAGCCAAAACCCTCCCCTACTCGTGTACTAGATTCCATTTCGATTGCTTCCTCAAGTAATTTCCCCTCTTTTCTATGCATCTTCAAACCCTCTCTACCTTATGGATCATTGCCTTGAGCATACAAAGATTTCAATATTGTTCTCATTATAAGCAAAAAAGCTCTCTTGACCCAATTTTCCCCTTCAACTCCTGCCCCATTTTATCCTTCCACTTATAGCAAAGTTTCTTGAAGCAGCTCTCCATATTCCTTATCTGAAATTTTTCTCGTTTGTTTTTCTTGAACTATCCAAATAAAGTTTTACCTCACAAATCCATTGAAGCTGCCTGAATCTTAGATTATCAAATGACATTCATATTGCTAGATCCAGTGATCATTTGACTTCATCTTATTTGACCCATCAGCAGGATTTGACACAGCTAATCACATCTAATTCTGAAATATACTTCTAATCTGACATTTAGGACATAACACTCATTTTCATTTCTCTACATTTTGGCCAATCCTTGCAAGTCTCTTTTGTTTGTTCCTCCTCATATTCTACCCTCTAGATATTGGAATACTCCAGGTTTCAGAGCTTGAATCATTTTGCTTTTCTGTCTACTTGCACTGACAAGGTGATTTTCTCTAGTCTCATGATTTAGGCATCTATATGTCAAAGACTCACCGGTTTATATCTAGAGTTTGAAATGACTGCACAGTTATATCCAAATGCATACTCAACATCACCACTTGAAAATTTAATGAGCATCTTAAAATCAAAGTATCCAAAACCGCTTCTGACAATCTCCTCAAATGTATTATTCCCATCATCTTCCCTATCTCAGTGAGTGGTAACTCCACTTGTTCTGTTGCTCAGGCCAAAAGCCTTAGAGTTATCCTCAATTTTATTCTTTCTTTCAAAATACACATTTAATCCACCAGCAAGCCTGTGGATTCTAACTTCAAATTTTATCCAGAATCTGACTACTTTTCACTATCTCCACTCCTATCACTCTTATCCTAACCACCATCATCTATTTCCTAGATTATTGCCAGTAGCTTCCTAACTGGTCTCTGCCTCCTTCCTACAGTCTGTTGGCAGCATGAAAGCTACACTGATCCTGTTAAGTCCTGTTAAGTCATAAGTTAAATCATGTCATTTCTTCTCCTGAAAATCCCCTCAGTCCCTTCCCATCTCACTATAAATAAAATCCAGAATGCAATGTCCCAAAGCTTCTGTGTCAGTGGTGTACTGGCGAGTGTTTAACAACTAGTTCTACAGAAAAATAGTATGTGTGTGTACACATACACACATATTATAGATACAATAAAATTTACTAATTTGAAGGATGACTAGCACACAATTTATAAGTATTTTTGGAGAGTTCTTGCTGTGGTGCAGTGGGTTAAGAATCCAATTGCAGTGGCATAGGTCACAGCTGAAGCTCAGATTCAATCCCTGGGGCCCAGGAATTTCCAGATGCCATAGATGCAGCCATAAAATTTTAAAATATATATATTTATAAAATATACATTTTTAGTAAATTCCATATAGCCACTGATTCCTTTTTTGTTTGTTTCTTTGTCTTTTCTAGGGCCACACCCTGCAGCATATGGAGGTTCCGAGGCTAGGGGTCTAATCAAAACTGTAGCCTCCAGCCTACACCACAGCCACAGCAACGCAGGATCTGAGCTGCATCTGCGACCTACACCACAGCTCACAGCAACACCAGATCCATTAACCTACTGAGCAAGGCCAGGGATTGAACCTGCAACCTCATGGTTCCTAGTCAGATTCGTTAACCACTGAGCCACGACGGGAACTCCGATAGCCAATTGATGCTTATGAAATGCTTTCATTACTTTTGCTAAACCCTTTATCCACAGTCAAACTATGGCTGGAGATGATGAATGTGTTTAGTTTACAACATGAATGTTGGTTATTTTCATTTACATTAATGAGTAAGATGCAAGTGAAATAACAAAGATTTATGTTGGAAAGTTGCTGCTTCATCAGTGAAAGGAATGACAACCTCACTGAATCAGATTATAGTTTTCCAACACTAGAAGGATATGTCCTCAATATTCTGTACTATTCACAATGTAATACCTAAGTCACAATACCTTTTTAGTTATAATCTTCATTGGTAACATTTTCTGTATTACATTCTTAGGTCTAGAAAATTATCATCAACAAAAAGAATAACAAATAAAGCCCTTATCTGCAGCATTTTCAAATATCCTTCGTGTAAATATCCCCACCATTGCTGATTTTAAGCTACTAATTTGATGTCACTGAACGAAGAGATTGTAATATATGTTCCTCACACTCCATTATTTAGTATTTAGATCAGACAGACACAATAGACCTATAAAGTTGGAGTCATGGTAACAGGTTATAAGATACATATTCAAGGGCATTCTTCAGGGAAGGTGGTAAGCACCTCCATAAAAAATGGTGGCAGGGTCATAATTAGAGGTCACATCTCCCATTGACAGTGTCAGTTTTAAGCTAAGAAGTACCCATGACTTTGATGGAGAGCCTTGGATCTTAGAAGTATGAGCATCTATTAACTAGAACTTAATGTGTCTGGAATTTAATGTCTTTATATTTTCTCTAAGCCTTTGTTAAAGTCTTGTTTAATTTTACAACCCACCCTCAGCTGCACTACAGGGAACTGAGTGAAGGTCATTTCCCATGCTTGTGGGAAAATAGTGAAGGGAAGAATGACATCTGAGCAATCAAAGCAAGTTAGGAGATGGCTGTAGGTAGGCAGCAATCTGGAATCTGACAGCTGGTTGAGAAAGAAAATGAGAACAGATTGAATGTTTGGAACATAGATTCCTTTGGCATTTCTAGATACCCATGAGGAGGGAAACTATGTTGAAGATATATG